>NC_135537.1:100423597-100781097 GCF_045843805.1 Urocitellus parryii | reverse complement strand
GTGGCTGTTTTAATTTATCAAGTTATTTATCCTTTTCTTCCATATGCCTACAAATTAGGATCTTTAATAGCTATCTTTTATTTAAGATTTTTACAATACTATAGCAAAATGTATGGTTACATGGACTGTTGTCACTTTTTTGGCTGATGGAATTCTATACTTCCTTAGGACCCTATTCAAATTACACAATTTCAATTTTTTTTTTTTACTTTGTACCTCCTAAGGGGCTCTTTTAGTCAGTTTTTGTTCCTGTGACCCAAATATCTGCAAAGAAATATTTAGAGGAAGAAATGTTTTACTAAAATTTAAGAGGATTCATCTGTGGTGGTTTGACTCCATGACCCTGGTCCAGAGATGAGGCAGAACATCATGGCGGAAAGGTGTGGTGGAAGAAAGCTGTTCATATCTTGAGAGCCAGAAAGGAGAAAAGAGCACTCTCACCAAGGGAAAAAATATAAAGCCCCAAGACACACCCCCAATGACCTACTTTCTTGAGCTACAACCTGCCTGCCTATAGGTACCACCCAGTTAATCCATATCAGTGGATTAATTCACTAATAAGGTCAGACCTCTCATAATCTACTTATTTCAACTCTGAAAATTTCTTTTTTAAAATTTGTTCTAGTTAGTTATACAGGATAGCAGAATGAATTTTGACATACATATATGGAGTGCAATTTCTCATTCTTTTGGTTGTACAGGATGTAGAATTACATTGGTCATGTAATCATATATGCACACAGGAAAGTAATGTCTGATTCATTCTACTATCTTTCCTAAATTCCCATTGTCCCTCCCTTCCTTTCATTTCCCTTTGTCTAATACAAAGTACTTCTATTCTTCCCTACTTCCACACCATCCTTATTATGAGTTAGCATCCATTTATCAGAGAGAACATTTGGCCTTTGGGTTTTGGGGATTGCTTACTTCAGTTAGCATGATATTCTCCAGTTCCATCATTTCCTAGCAAATGTCATAATTTTATTTCTCTTTATTGCTCAGTAATATTCCATTGTGTATATATACCACACATTCTTATCCATTTATCTATTGAAGTGCATCTAGGCTGGTTCCACAGTTTGGCTATTTGGAATTGAGCTACTATAAACATTGATGTGGCTGCATCACTGCAGTATGCTGATCTTAAGACTTTTGGGTATAAACCAAGGAGGCGGATAACTGGGTCAAATGGTGGTTCCATTTCAAGTTTTATGGCAACTCTTAATATTTCTTGCATTGTTTCACACATGAGCTTTTGGGGACCCTTCATATCGAACAGGGGTTTTATGTGTGTGTGTGTGTGTGTGTGTGTGTGTGTGTGTGTGTGTGTATGTGTGTGTGTGTACACAAACATATATAGATGTATATATATTGTTATATATATATGTATAGTACACTTTTATTTTTTTCAAAGACATATGTAATGTTAAATAATGTATAACCTGTCACATCTAATTAACAAAAATTTTAAATTATTAAAAGACTAAGCAAACATAATTCTAGGGTTTTTCATAATCAATTCTATATTATCTATTAATTATGTCTTCATTATTTTGAAAGTTGTAAATTCTGAAAGTAAGTATATTTCATTCTGTTGCTATTGGCACCAGAGTCAAAATTAAACCATAGAGCTTTTAAGCGGATTTAAAATTATAAGTGATGCCAACCCTTGCAATTTCTATCAAGTGAACATACATTACTGATACTATGTAAGTTGATGGGTAATTTTCTGGACAAGAGGTTCTTTTCTTTCTGTCTAGAAAGAAAATATATTAGATTATGAATTTGATGATTGGTGTAAAAGGGTTTTTATTGAAATTCATCTTGTTAATATTTCTGATGATTCTGCTGCTACTAAAAGAAGAAGGTAGAACCCAGTGTAATAATAATTGCTTCCAGTATGCTTATACACATGCCCTTGACCCTGCTCTGGTACAGCTGTTCCCTTTCAGAGTTTGAGCACACCTGTCCTGGCTTTGTGTTCAGACCATGACTGGATTTGCAATGAGATGAATGCATATAAATATGTAGATATTTATATTTACCCATCCGGGTTTCATCTTTTTCTGTACTATAAATGAATTCCATTGTGCAGCAAAGAACTGACTAATATTTTTACATATATTCAATAAAGCAAGGTAACATTTCCATGTATCTACAGTAAACCTATCCATATTTTACTTTCCCAAAGAATGGAAATATTTGTAATCCCATTATGCCATGGTATATTTAGAACATTGTTACCTTTTTTGTTAGTGGGGTTTCAATTCATGTCACTTAATATAGTAGGTAAAGTCAATATGTGTATATATATTTATGAGTATGCATATGTGTGTGTGTATTTTTTTTTCAGTGCCAGTGATTCAACCCGGGGCTTTACATAAGCAGGGCAAGGGCAAATGCTCTTCCACTGAGTTTTATACCTAGCCTGCTTAATATCATACCTTTAAAATATTTTGAATCAAAATTTCATTGGAATTATGACAAATGCCTATAGCAGTATTTGTATAGGAAGTTATTTGGAAGTTGAGCAATATATTCAGAAAGGAGAAAATATGACTGGCCAATAGTAACTAACAAAATGGAAATATAATAAGGAATATAAGGGAAACTAAAGATACTCAAGATTAATAGAGTTCTCACAATAGCAACTGGGAAGGAATTGGTCGAGTATATTGTGTCATGATGAAATGCATTTCTCTATAGACACCATAGAAAGAAATGAGAAAAAATATTGTAGATCAAATGCTTTTATTCTGATGGGGGAAAAAAATGTACTGATGTATTAAAGTGAAAAGTTTTTGTTGTTTTTTCCTCTGATTAAAAAATCTCACAGATATGGTTTCATTTTCCCTAAGTCAAAAACGAAATTTGAGATTATAAATTAAGGAATGAAGATAAGAATCACTAAGACTTTCTTGCAAATGAAAAATGTAAGATTAATATTGTACTATGTAATTACATTTTTGAAATAAGTGAAGATTGAAACTTAATTCATTCATTTTTAAATTTTCCCTAAAATAATTTTAACACTAATACTGTTACAACCTCACTTATGCATTTATTAATGAACAAATAGGTTGTTGTCAATGAATGATACTAGTGAACAAAAAATAGTTGTAAAGTATACTATTATCGTTTCTTTTTTCCAAACCTACAATTTAAAAATCTTTTTACCCTGGACCCATGCTAGTTTTCCTAGTCTATGCATAGAAAAATTCTGCCTATTGTGAAAGGATTTTCAAATCCCAACAGGGGTTATTCAGCTCAATGTCAGACATGCAGCGTTAAATCCCCATCAATAAGAAATAACAAAAGAATACCACTCTCCCTGGAACACTGTATAAATGAGTTTGACTATGTTCTTGTATAGCAATCTCCTAGAGTAATTGAAAATAATCATATACAATTTCCCCAAACAATGAGCTTATTAGAACTTTGTGGCTCTTTAGAAATATACTTTTATTCACTTGTATAAATATTTTATACATTGCTCTACTATAATCCATAAAACTAAAATTATATTTAAAGTTAAAAAAGGTAAATGAAATAATTATATTTCATTTACAATGATTTCCCTTTTGATACGTTTATGCAATTTAATAGAGTAGGCAAAGTCAATTCAATGACAATTTACTAAAATATTAACACTAATCAAAAAATGCAAATGGGACATCATTAACATAAGCCTGATAAAATTCAGTTTTCACCAGCACATTAAAAACACTCAAATGCTTATTTTTCTTCCTACTATCTGCCTTAATTGTAGTGTTTCAGGGAAATAAAAATGCTTTACCATTGAAGAATAAAAGTAAACACAGAATTTATTTCATTTTATTATTTTTGATGAAATACAATTTATTAGAAAGCTAGTAGAATTGAATACCCATTGTGTATCTCAAGGAAAGGTGATGTTTTTAATAGATATTTGCTCACTTAAAAGCAGATAATATAAAAGATGATTTAATGATCAAGGAAAAATAATCTTATCTCAATATTAATTACTATTATTGATAATTTTTCCTTCAAATCTGCCTCATATTTTTCCTTTGGTCTTGTTAACTACATGGATTTTAAACAACAGCATCTGTAAAAGATCTCTTTTCCTTGATAATTCTCTGCCAAGATATTTTTGATATTCCAGCCAGATTTATATATACTTTATATATATTGTATATATGGACATATATAAAGTGCTATTTCCGTCATATAGCTACTCCATATAAAGAACATCCATCTAAAGTTCTCTTTTCCTCCTTCTTGTTTAAAGTTATGAATGTACGTAAAAAGAGCCTGTCCTGTCATCTTTTGTTCCTTATGGGAACAAATCCTTATCCTACTCTTAAATTTCTCTCCTCCTCATGCACTTCCTGCTACTGTTTACCTTCTTGTCTTTTGGTCAGACAATTTTTCCATCCTCAAGTATTCATTCTGCCATTAAATATTTATACTCTGCTGTGATGCTATAGATATCTTCCCTCTGAAACATACTTTGTGGCAGACAACCCCCCTTTTCTTGCACATGGTGTGGTGTGTCTTTCTGTTTTACTTTTGTTTACTTCCCTCCATCCTTCATAGACTCCCAAGTGCAGCCCTTGCACCTTACCTCTTCCCTGGCCCACTTGTCTCCTGTCTACCTGCTTTCTTTTATCCTTTCTTTTATTTTCACTTCCTTTCAAATACATTTGCAGGTTTTTGAGATAGTCGCTGAACCCCACTATTAATCTTATTTGTGTATTTTGTTAAATTTTCTATTAAAGAAGTAGCACATACTTGATATGTCATTACTGAGTTCCCTTTAAGCAAATGTCATTCTTATTTTCATCAGAAAATATCAAAATTTCCAACTGATTCAAAGGAATATGTATTCTCTCTAAGGCTAGCTCTTAATTAATTGATTTATTTTTTTAATTTAATGACTGTAAGTCAGGAGAACTATTTTTAAAAATTTAAGGCAGTTTATACATACTAATGTAGAAACTTAATTTTACCTTTGGGATCAAAATATTTAATTTGGTGAGAAATATAAACAAATTTAAACATATTTACAACCCTTCAGGCAAATAAACCCTATTTCTTCCCAATTTGAGGCTGTTTGAATCTATGTGGTTTACTGCATCTCTGAGGAACTGCATGCATTTTTGTGTTAGCAGGGGAGATATAAGATTTGCATCGGCACGTTGTTTCTCTGACAGAAATGTTTTTATTTGAGTATAGATTTTTGAATGCCACATTTCTGCATATCATTTCTCAATAATGAGACATGTGAATGTGTTCTGTGCTATGTAAGGGCATGCATGTTCACGAGAATGTTACCAAAGTGGAATATCACAGGTAAGATGGCTGCATTTTCTTTGATTTTTTTTTTACTCATCAAGAAGTAGATACTGTTTCTTTTACTCCTGAATTTGACCTGAGCTATTTGACTGGTGAAAATAACACTGTCCCTATTGAGGCCTTAAAGAAGATGAATGGCTTCCAGCTTTGTCCCCTGGGATCTTAAGCCATATAAGTCTGAGGACACTGCTGAGAAGTCTACTCAGAAAAGCACCATTCTACATGAAGGAGAAACCTGTTCTTCCCACCAGGGGATTAACAGTGTCACATATCAACCTAAACAACCTAGTCACGCTTCACAGAATGGAGGAATTGGCAAACCCAGCTCCAAACTCTACTTGTAAAAAAGGTGATATTATTACATCATATAATCATATATATAATGATATATCATTATATCACTTATTTTATAATGAGATAATATAATTTGTTCTTTAAAATATATTTTGGTTAGATTGCTACATAGCCACAGACAATCAGAAAATTAGTCAAGTCCATTAGAAAGCCAATTTCTTCTGTTGATTCCTGAACAGCCTCACATGGTATGAACAGACTGGCATAGAAACATAATGGATGAATTCCAAAGGAAACATGGCAGGTGACTAGAGTAGAAAGTTGCATCCAAATTATGTCTGTGAGGGCTCAAGTCTTTGTAATTTAGAATATATTTAAGTTTTCATTTATTTATTATTTTTACATAATTTAGCTAAGGAAATCTGCTAATACCAGTTAGTGTTAAACATTTCAAAATATTTCCATGAGATTTATACTTTTCTTGCTATGATTTGTGTATAAACACTATGGGCATCTTTTTCTTATGCTCAGAGTTTTTAGAAGGAAAATTTCAAGGAAACTCTAAGAAAAAAATTGAACACTGATTTTTTTCCCCTTAATAACCAAGCATGTATGCATTAGAATTAACTTTATTTTGAAAACTTAACAAGGTAGTGTGTAATTATGTCAAGGTGAACATTCCAGTTGGAAATTATTATACATACTTATCTTGCATATCAAATAGTTAGACCCAAATATTTTTCAATAAGCTTTTATCTGTCCATCTACCATTTGTACATCAATTTATCTCTTCGTATATCTGTTATATATTTATCTGTTCCCCTTCCCAACACACACATGAAAGATAATTCTCATAGATAATCTAGACCATCCACTTTTATTTAAATTAAGCTGAGAGATTAGTCCAGCAAATAATAATAGAGAAACAGAAATGGCTCAAAGGAACATGGATTAATTGTAATTTCTACTTTTTGTCAAACTCTCATTTTTCCAGGGCATGAATTATCTTAGATTTAATCTTACTATTTCAATGGTCTTAATCTTTTTCATGTTATGTTGAATTACAATTAACGAAAAAACCCTCCGTGTCTACATTTTTGTTTTTTTCAAAATGTTTTCAGAATATATGTCATTTGTATATTAATTTTATTTTCCTCCTAAGTCTTTTGAAACTTTCAAATATTATGTAAAGTCAAAATACAATCAAAGTTAAAAAACACACTTCTCTTAATGCACACATGTTCCATTGGCAATATCATGTGCAACTTTCTAACAGAAATCTAGTTCTCTGTGGATGGGGTTTTTTATTGCATGTAAATCATCCTCATATTTACAAAATATTATTATAGGGTTTTATTTTTGAAGGAAAAACCATGTGACTATGAACTCATTATTTCAAGTATATTTATTAATATGGCTTTATTCTAGAAATCTTGATTAATTAGATTTCTTATTTTTGATCACAATATTACATCTCTTATTTGAAATATTTTGAAGTGCATAAAACATGCTTGAAAATGATTGAATTTTCCCATTTCCCTTTATTAAAAACAGCAAGTTATCTACCTGGTAAAGTGAAGTCTGACCAACTCCAACAATACTTAGGCCCTGTACTTAGAATTATATAAAATGCTATTATGGGATTTTATTTTTGAGGAAAAAGTGAATTACATACTACTTCAGCTATATTTATTTACTGTCTTTTGTCTTCAAATCAAGGCTTTGTACATATGTCTTATATAACTTAATATCCTACAATATCAGCCTTCTCGGATGTTCATATTGTAAGCAACAAGTATACTATTCAAATGTTCAACTGTTTTATTATTGTATTATAATAATAATTTCAGTAGGTAAATTTTAATCAGTTATTACCTATGTAAATAAGTAATGAATTTGATTATACTTATAATTTTTGGTTTTTGTGGTTCATGTGATTCAACTCAGGGCCTCAGGCAGGCTAAGCAGGTGCTCTTCCTCTGAGGAGGTTACATCCAGCCTGCAAGCTTGCTATAACTTGTATATTAGCCCAAAAAGGCAATGAATATTTTATCCCCCTTTTGTAAATTAGAGTTTTGAGTTTTACAGACATTGGAGTTATTTATTATAACTATAGTGAACAATTTGTCTTTTCATCATTGAATACATTTTCATGAATAGAGAGCAATAATTCTTGTGTCCTCTAGTTTTTGTTAAGGGTATTGTACCAGTTTCTTTTCCCAATGCTTCTTATAGATGGTCATGTAGTAAATTTAATTTGGCAAAGATAAGCACATTTAATTTTAGAATTTCTGTACTTATCTTTTGGTTATTGCTGATAACAATGTTGTTTGGGTCATTTCTGTGATGAAAGAACATTCTAAACTCTCACTACAAGGAGAAAAAAGAAAAAAGAAGGAAGGGGGAAGAAGAAAAGGAGAAAAAAGGGAAAGAAATAAGACTACGGGCTACTACACTTTATTTTATATTTTTTCTATGACATGTCTCTGTTATGTATTATTTGCAACATATTGCATAAGAGTATGATACCATAACAATTAAATAGAGGTTTTTCGACATCATGGGTTATTTTACATTTAAAATTCAAGACTTCAAAATATTAGCAATGATGTTAAACTTTATTTTCTGTGAACTTTGTCATAGTCAGTGACAGCGCTTTAATATATATTATCTCAGTTAATATAGAGTGGAAATCTATGAATTAGATAACTGTAATTACAATTATTCCTACGTTATAGCTACATAAGGTGAAGATTAGAAACAGTAAGTAAAAATTGAAAGGCACAGAGGCAGAAATAAAGAGAATTATTAAAATCCCAGCTAAAGCTGAGATTCTACTCATTAATTGTGCTTTGCACTGAGATATGTAAATGTTATATTATGTTCTACTAATGAAGTGCAAATAATTGATTATTCAATGTATGATGTCTTAACTTCCTAAAGGCAACTAATCTTTTGGCTAGTGTCAAATTTAATTTCAAGAACCTAATGTTAAATTTAATTTCAAGAGCCTAATTTTCAAGAGCCTAATGTGAGATCAGTAAATTTTAAAAAATCTAGTCTTGATTCTAAAAAATGTTAAAATGAGCTGAGTACAGTGATGTATGCCTGTATCCCCAGTGATTTAGGAGGCTGAGAAGGAGGACCATGAGTTCAAGCCAGCCTCAGCAACTTAGCAAGAACCACAGCAACTCATTGAGACTCTTATCTCTAAATAAAATATTTTTTAAAAGGCTGGAGATGTGGCTTAGTGGTTAAGCTCCCTGGGTTCAATCCCTAGTACAAAAATAAATAGATTAATTAATTAAAATGATGTTGGAGAAAAGACTTAAAAAGAAGATTTTAGTCATGCAGTAAGTATTCCTTGAACTAGACACATGTAAATATTGTAAATAAAACAGAGACTTCAACATGAATACTTTCTTTGTGAGAAGTATTATAAATTATATAAACCTAGTGTATAATTGAAATTAAATGGAGAGAAGAGGAGCATATGTTAATTGGGATTATTTAGGGATCTTTTCTGAAAATGGACATTTGATGGAAAACCTGAATTGCTCTGAACTACTTCATATACATATCTGAGACAGCAGGTACAATTAACTTAAACTTGATGAAATTTTGTCGTGTTAAAAGTACAGGTCGGGCTGTGGTTGTGTCTCAATAGTAGAGCACTTGCCTAGCATGTGTGAGGCACTGGGTTCAATTCTTAGCACCTCATATAAATAAATAAAATAAAGGTCCATTGACAACTTTAAAAAATTACAGGACGGAAAGCTTAATGCTTCTGACCTAAAGCAATAAAGGAGATAGATAAGAGATGAAATTAGAGAGGAAGGAAAAGTCATAAATACAGAGCACTGTAGATACTGTTAAAAAAAAAAGTTATTTACAATGACTAAAAGTCACGAGGTACTTTTAGTAAGGTAGATTTGATTAAGGCAATAGAAGGAAGATAAAAAAAAACAATGATCAAGTTTAGAATATATTTTTGAAGTGATGATGATGATGAGATCTGGTGAATGGTGTCAATGATTATAATCTTTGGTTTTTGAAGACATATCTCAGTGTCACGTATTGAGTTAATGAGGAACAAGTTATGGGTAAAGATTACAATCTTTGTGTCAGTTTTTATTGGTTAAATATGAGTTGATTATTGAATATTTCCTGTGAGGGGGATAATTAGGAATTACATATACAGATATAGATCAAAAGAAATGATTCAATCAAATATATTTTTAGAAAGTGTAAGCTTATATTAGTATTCAAAGACTTGAATAAGGTCTCTTGAAAGAACTAGACAGAAATAAAAATAGGGCTAAATCATAAGACTTTGAGTAATCTAACATTTAAAGGTCACCCAAAGGAGACATCAGATAAATTGATTGAATGGAAGTAAAAAATGAGGTGATGAGGTAGGGGACCAATGACAAATTTTTTTTCAGGGATGTATCAAGGTTATTGCAAGATAGAGAAAGTTAATTGGTTTTGGTGAGCAGGAGGCTACTTACTGGTCACTGATCTGAGCATTGTCAGCCAGCTAGATGGAAATAGAAGTGACTAAAATGAATTAAGTAGCACTGATAGCTTAGTAAGTGAATAAAATAATCATAGACATTTTGGGGAATTTTATTGTAAAAGAAATGAGACAAATTTGACCATTTCTGAAAAAGGAATATATCTCAAAGAAAATGTTGGATTATGGTAAGGCTTGTAGACTGAAAGTAGATTCTAGAGCAGAGATGTTATCATTATCTTCATTATTAAAATATAAGATCCCTGAAGGCAAGGACTGATTTGAATTTTTCAGTACTATGTCTCTACTAGTGAACCTGATTTTCTTGAACATTATGCATCATTTAGAAATACATCTTGAATTATTGAGTAAACAAATGGATGAACATTTGAGTGGTCACTTGCTTAGCATATTCTCCTACTATATTTTTATTGTGTATCTATATATGTATATGTACATTTTCTCCAGCAAATTAAACTAAATTTTGTACACTTCGGGTAGTGCCTTCTTCTCAAACTTGCAAGATTAAAACAAATCACTTAAAATGTATTAGTGTGAAAAAAATCATAATTGATTAGAAAAAAAACCTATGGTAGCTATTTGATAGCATCAAAGCCAATATGTTTTTATAATTAAATGAACATGGTGTGGTAATAAAACACTTATTCTGTTTGTCTCCTAGGCTAAATTTTACTTGATGTTGTTTATAAAATCATGCATGAGCAAATAAATGTAGAATGAATGCTCTGAGATGAAATACCAGTCATTATGCAGTCTGTGACATCCTCTAAGGACTTTTTTTCCCAAGATAACGAAAGAAAAAGTTTATATTTGCAGGCACCAAAAACTTATCACGTTAGCTTTTGGCAAGAACATCCATTTTTAATTATAACATATTTTTATCAAAATAAGGCACTAAGAAATTATCTTTATTCATTTGCAAAACCTAAATATATGTATTATATTAGCTAATTTCAGAACTACACACTTCTGCAACATCATCTTGATGAGAAATTATTAAATTTCTATGCACTAGACTTGAAAACTTTTCCATCCTTTATTTGAGATTCATTTATATCCCAATATAATTGATCAATTAGCATATAGATGAGATGAAATACATACATAAATTTAAAAATTGGAGTCTATTGTGGGATAATAAACATTAAGTTTGAAAACATTTAACAGTGGGTAATCATGTAGTTTAAATGATCAACACTCAAAATTATAATTATTATTCAGATATGATATTCTTTTAATAGAACAGAAATTATCATGACCTTCCTTATACCATACAAACAAAATTAAGGTTTCAAGAACACCAAGACATAAGTTTTCATTTTTGGTTATTTTATAACATAAACTTTTAGTCAAAGACTAAGAGATAACTCTATTTACTAATGATTAAAATTAAATATTTTAACCTAACCTATTTCTTTTCTATGAAACCAAGGTCAGAATCTAGAAATCTAGAGACTCTTTTTTTCTTTCCTTTTGTTTTCTTCATCTTCTTTTTAAATTTATTTTTTCGTGGTGATGCTAGAGATCCAATCCAAGAATCAAGGGTCTCAGAAATGCTAGGCAAACACTCTATCCCTGGGCAACATATGCACCTCTAGTGAGATTTTAATATATATATATATATATATATATATATATATATATATATATATATATTAATTTAATAGACTTTGCCTTCATCAAAATGGATTATCCCATTTTATAATTTTATTTTAAAATTAAGATTTTTACCACAAATTATTCAAGTTTTCATAAAATATTTAAGATATTTAAGATGATTGAAAGAACAAAAATGTTTTTATGATATAATCATGCCAGAGGTTATAATGCTAGTCTAACTATGGTTAGGTTATACTTTAACCATGCTAGGGTATCATGCTAGAGTTTCTTTTATCAGTCTCAAAGGACATGCAAATCAATAGGAAATAGCATATTTCCCCTTGACTGATCAATTTTCCTGAAAAGCAGCTGTAATATTCTGATGAACTGATTGGGAAAGCTGGTCATTTCAGTGATCCTCTGGAGACTGTCAGGAGCAGTAGAATAGAAAACAGGGTTACAATTAATGCCACAGAAGTACACTGTAAAGAGGACCCATGAGCTCTTTTAGCAGCTGTCATGAGCAAAGATTTTATATTGGATTGATTAGCCTGGCTTCCATTCAACTAGTTGAGGATTATGTGGTAAGATTGTGAGAGGGTTTTTGAATGCTCATATCTGTAAACTCAAGAAGAATATTATTCTCTTTGTTTCCCATTATTTCTACCTAGTCTCTAAAGAGTGGAAAATCACTGAAGTGCTACCTGCAGTATGTCACACATTTTTCAATATCATTTAAAAAGATGATAGTAAATCATTAAAAAAAATTCTGTCACACACGCATTACAACTCTAGGAAATTATTCTATCAACCAGCTATTAATTTAAAGAAAATATTTGAAAGAAAATTATCTCTTTTAGTTATAAACTCAAAGCATTTTTGAATAAAATTGATCCAATTATATTATTGGCAGTAAGTTTCTTTCATGAATGGCATATAATGAATATGAATGGAAAATCTTCCGTGATTAAAGTATCACTTATTCATTCATTCTAGCAAAAATTTATTCAGCATCACACAAGTACTGGGAAGAATATTGAATAAAATTATGCTGATTTATTTCATCATATATAGATTCTTGTTTGTGATTAAAAAAAAGAAAGAGTACAGGTTAAAATTAATGATACACAGTTCAAAGAACAATTAGATATGTCTGGCTTCCAGTCTGGCATATAATGATGAGCTTGAATTTTGTTTTAGCTAGCTTGTTTGCTGCTGTGACTTAAAGACCTGACAAGAATATTGAAAGGAAGATAAGTTGATATGGGGGCTTACAGTTTTAAAGGTCTTAGTCCTTGAAGTGGCCAGCTTCATTGTTCTGAGCCTAATGCAAGGCAGAACATTATGGTAGAAGAGTGTGGTGGAGGAAAGTGACTAAGGACATCACACTAGAAAGCAGAGAAAAAAGATAGAGACTCAGCTCCCCAGAGACAAAATATATACCCCGAAGGCATAACCCCAGAGCCTCACTTCCTCCAACCATATTCTATCTGCCTACAGTTCCCACTCAGTTAATACCTATGAAGGGATTAATGCACTGATCAGATTAAGGCTACCATAACCAATATTTCCCTCTTATGTTTCTTGCTTTGTCTCATATATGTCCTTTTGGTGGGGAGATTCTAGTACTCTATTATTTCTAAACCATAATTTATAAACTATTACAGATGTCATCATCCCTATCCTTACAACATGAAAAAAAAATAAGTTTGAATAAACTGAAAATTAACTAATATTTTTAAGCCTATCAAAAAGTATGGTGAGAGAGTCAAATGTTACTCTAAAATCTGAGATAAAGACAGTAGGAGACAGAATCTCAAATTCCTGGGGGAAAAGCCCAAGACAAGAACCTTCCATAGTAACCATTAATAGGGTTAAATTGTGATTGACAAATGGTTAGAGTAGGATTTCCAGAAGAAGAGACGAAACATTTGAAGCATTATTTACTAAAAAAGAAAAGAAAGAAAGAAAGGAAAAAAGAAAGAAAGAAAACCCCAAATTTGTCATGGACACCAAACACAGTTAAAAACTGGATAAAAATAAACATATCTACAACTAAATATAGAAAATATTTAAAGAACACAGAGGAAATGGGGGCAATTTAGCCAGAGAAAGGCAAGGGTAAGAATGACATTGAACTTCCCTTTAGAAATGAGATAAGCAAAGCAGTGGAATAAAATATTTAAATACTGAAAGACAATAATTTTGGATTTCAATATCCAGAGAAATTGTTGTTCAAGAGTTAAGGGAAATAAAGACTACTTCAGTCAAAACTGAAGAAATTTATCATCAGTAGTCCTGCACTGAAAGAAATGATAAAATAAGTTTTTCAGAAATTAGAAAAATAATATCAGAAACAAATATGTAGTGCAACAAAAAGGACATTAAACATAAATAAAAATAAAATAGTGTATTTCATTTGTCTTAATAATATAAAAGATAACCATTAAAAATAATATGAGCAACAATTTATGTGATGATTAAAACTTACATTGAAATATTTGAATTATAACAGTGTTATAAGAAATGGAAAGGAAGACTTAGAACTACTCTGTTATTATGTACTAACCTTTCCATCAAGTATTATGTTATTATTTGAATTTGGACTTAGATTAAGTAAAATATATATATATATTATATATATATATATATATATATATATATATATATATATTTCAAGGTAAACCACTAAAAATATAGAGAAAAAAATATAACTAAGATCTTCAGAGAGGAAAGGAAACATAGGATAGACTGGGAAGAAAAAATAAAACTACCTTTTCAGATGAGATTATTATCTATGTAATTATTCTACAAAAATAAACTTATAAATTTCTAGAATTTATAAGTTTATTTATGACTAGTAGCTGGTCATGGTGATGGACATCTGTAATCCCAGTAGTTCAGGAGACTGAGGCAGGGGTATCCTGCCTAGCTAGCATCAGCAAAAGTGAGGTGCTAAGAAACTCAGTGAGAACCTGTCTCTAAATAAAATACAAAAAAAATAGGACTGGTGATGTGGTTCAGTTGTTAATACCCCTGAGTTCAATCCCAGTAACCCCTCGAACCCCAAAAGAGTAACTACAGCCAAATGACTGGATGTAAGATTAATATACAAAAGTAGCTCCTATTTACTGCAAACAAACAATTGGAACTTGAAATCAATCAAACAATATCATTTATTTTTGTACAAAAAGAAGAAATTCTTAGTTATGAATCAAACAAAATATGTATAAAAAAACTATGTGAGAGAAACTACAAAAATCTATTTAAAATGAAAGGAGAACTAACTATATACAAATATTGCAAGAATATTTAAGGATACAAAGACTTGGGATTTTCAAATAATCAGTTCTACACAACTTGAAATAGATTTAATGCAATCAAAGTTAGTGCTGTTTTATACTTGTCAACAAACCAGTTCTAAGTTTACATGGAAAAGTAAAGGACCTCATAGAGTTAACACAATATTGACAGAGAAAAACAGTATTGGAGAACTGACACTACCTGACTTCAGTCTTACTCTAATGCTATAATCGTTGAGAACATTGTGGTGTTGGTGAAAAACATAGACAAATCAATCACTGGTATAGAACAGAAAGTATAGAAGTTGACCTGTGAAAATATATTCAACTGAACTTTGATAAAGGAGCAAGGGGAATTCAATGCATAGAGAATAGATTTTCAACCAGATACCCACATACACACAATTAAGCTAGACATAGGCTTTATAACTTTCATGAAACTTAATTTTAAAAGGATAATAAGCATAAATGTAAAATATAGAATTATGAAACTCCTTGATGATATTCTAGGAGAAAATGTAGGTGACCTTGGGTTTAGCAAAGATTTTTTTTTTCACATATAATACCAAAAGAACAATCCATGAAAGAAAAATAAATGTAACCTCAAATTTATTAAATTTGAAAGTTCTGCTCTTTGAAGGACATTCTTCAAAGAATAAATACAGAAGATACACACTGGAGAATATATTTACAAAATATATTTAATAAAGGAATCATCTAAGATATAAAAATAACACACAGAATTCATCAGTAACAGAAAAAATACCAAAAAAAGAGATCTGAATAGACATATTATCAAAAATGATATGCAGATGGCCAATAAACATGAAATGTGTCCAAGTCACATACCTTTTTCTGGAGATTTCATATTGCAACAATAACTGTGTTAGTCAGCTTTCCATTGCTGCAATAGAACAACTGAAATAAAACACTTAATAGAAAGAGATATTTATTTTGGATGATGATTTCAGAAATTTCTGTCCCTTGTCTTTTGGTCTATTTGCTTTTGGACCTATAGCAAAACAGATCATCATGGCAGAAGACTGTGGTGAAGGAAATTTGTCACCTCAAGGGAGCCAGAAACAAAAAAAAAAAAAAAAAAAAAAAAAAAAAAAAAGAGTGAGGGACCATATTTCTAATGTCCCCTTCAAGAGCACACATTCAATAACTTGACTTCCTTCCACTAGGCCTCACCTCCTAAAGGTTCTCCTACCATCCCAAAGCACCACAGTCTATTGATCAGTTTTAGTACATGGCCCATGGAAATATATCTGACCCAAACCATGACAATGAGAAACTACCACAATATATTAGAGTATATGAAATCCAAAACACCAAATCCAAATGGTGGATAGAATATAACAACTTTGAAAGACAGTTGGCAATGTCTTACAAAACTAAACATACTAATAACCTATAATCCAGAACCGACACTCCAGTTATGTATGACAAATTAATAGAAAACATGTACACATAAAAGACGTACACAAGTTTTAGAGTAGTTATATTTATAATTGCCAAATCCCAGATATGATCAATAATGACCTTCAATTAATGAGTAAAAAATCAAACTGTATAGTATCCACATGATGGAAAGCTTTCAACAATGCAGAGAAATGAGGTATCAAACTCAAAAATACATGGAGGAAACAAATTCGTATTGCTAAGTTCAAGAAGTCAATTTGAAAAGGCAATATACAGGCTGATTCCATGTATGTATCCTAGAGAAAGAGTCAAAGCTATAGAGCCAGTAAAAATATTAGGAGTGTGAAAGAAAAAGGAACAAATAAGGCAGAACAGGAACTCTCCCAAATGATATTTTAATGAAGTACACATATCACATTACATGTTTGTTTAAGACAATAGAATATATACCAGAGAAAAATATAAAATTTCAAATGTTGACAAACATTAAAATAATACATATGGGCATATGAGTGCAGATATGTGCATATATTCTTTGGAATATAAACCTATATAAGTAAATATATATATATATATATATATATATATATATATATATATATATATATTTTTTTTTTTTTTTTTTTTTTGGTGGTACTTGAGATTAAGCCCAGGGGTGATCTACCATTGAGCTACATCCACAACCTTTTTATTTTAGACACTGTCTAAGTTACCCAGGCTCATCTTTAAATTATGATACTCATGCCTCAGCCTTCAGAGTACCTGGCATTACAGGCATGTACCACTGTGTCTTCCCTAGAAATAAATAAATAAATAAGATTTTTTAATTAATAAAGAATGTTATTAAGAAAGCATTTTAAATAATTTCTTTGCAGTGCTAAGACAGAAATTAAAATTACGACATTCAAGTAAAAATTGCAAACACTAAAGGGAGATTAAGATAGATTAAGCAAATGGATCATCAGGTACCAATGCTTAAATGTCACAAAATATGAATTGCAGTTATATAGGAGAGGAGCAAGTGGAAGAGATAGGAGTGAAGTGAGGCCGTAGAAACAACAGAGGTCTGAGTAGGGTCTCCTGGGTTATGTTGAAAAATTATTAGGTACCATTGAAAGCCTTTGAACTCTAGGATTGCACACACCTGTAATGCCAGCAGTTTGGGAGTCTGAGCCAGGAGGATGGCAAGTTCAAAGCCAGCCTTAGTAATTTAGTGAGACCCTAAGTAACTTATTGAGATCCTATCTCTAAATAACATATAAAAAAGGGCTGAGGATGTTGCTCAATTGTTGAGCACCCCTGGGTTTAATCCCCAGTAACCTCTCATAAAAGCAAAAAAAAGTCTTTGAACTCTAATAGTATTCTGTCTAAATTTAAATTTAATTTATAAATATAGTACTGTTTAGGGACATGAGTGAAGTGGAAACCAGAAGGTGAATTGCATTTTAGAGGTGTTCTTTCAGATTGAGAATGAAGAATAGAAAACAAGAAAAATTTCTGTTTGGCTCTAAATTTTTCCTTAAAACTGTCTCATTGGGTCAGAATGCTGAGAATTAAATTAATATCTATATACTAAATAATATAGTAAATTAATATCTATATTGTATGTTCTATAAGAAATGAATTTTGATTTGTTTTCATTTCAGATGAAATAGTATTTGTGTTCCTCTTTAGGTATTAGGGAAATACAGATTAGAAATTAGGAAAACCACAATTCTTTTTTCTACACCCAATAGACAAACCAAATTTTCCAAGATATCCAGCTATTGAGCATGAAGAAATTACTTGCAACTTCTAAAATCCATGATTTACTCTTTTACATTTGTACCCTTTTCTTTGTCTGTCTGTAATCTTAGGCCAGAATGCCTAAATTTTGCAGGGTATTAATGAGAGTGTAATGAAAATAAATATAAGTGCTGGGGATGTGGCTCAAGAGGTAGCGCCCTCGCCTGTCATGCGTGCGGCCCGGGTTCAATCCTCAGCACCACATACAAACAAAGATGTTGTGTCCGCCGAAAACTAAAAAATAAATATTAAAAAATTCTCTCTCTATCTTTAAAAATAAATAAATAAATAAATATAAGAACAAAAACTAATTAAAGTGAGCTTGCCATCCTTAAATAGGAATCCCAATTTTGTATAAAAAACAATTTTTAGAACTTCACAAGTGTTCACAATTGAAATTGTGTGCAAAAGGTAATGTAACTCTTGTTCTTAAAGACCCTTTCAGTTTAATACAAAATCTAGCCCTGTGTTTATGGGCATAAAGTCTCAGCCAGATTGCCCAGATGCAAGTCTTGGCTCCACCACTTTTACTGGCGTCTTGGGCTAATTACTTAGTACATCTGTATTTGTCAATTGGGATATAAAGACGCCTACCTTGCAGAGTGCTCATGAGGACTAAGTAAGCTTAATCACAACATAGTGTTGTTATAGGAGTATATCATCTTGCATATCATTTCAATTATTAAGCAGAGTATTTTTAAAATGAATTTTAAAAAATTTAAATGAATTTTAAAATTCATTTGTATTTCCCTTGACAAGTAAATATGAAAATAAACTTGTTTTTAGTTTTAAAATTAAAATGTTGCATGATGTATTTAATGTATTTACTGAGATCATATATCATTTTTACCTTTAAAAAACCATTGTCTGAATTTCAGTATTTATGTTATAGACACCTATTTCAGATTCTGATGAAATAGTTAATTCCTTAACCTCAGTTTGAAGTTGCAAGGGAAGAATTAGGTATAATCAGAAAGTATTTTTTTCTAATTGAGAAACTCTATTTTCAGGGTTTATTTCAGTTATATATTTCAACCCCATTTCACTTTAAAGTACAAAGAATTTGAACATTCCTGAAATAAGAAGACTATAGATACAAAAAAATTAGATTTGATAATATTTTACCCTCAAATAGATTTTTCATAACATTTTTATTCTAAATTATAAATTGCTAATAGTATTATTCCGAAATAATAATTTTACAGAACAGAACAGGAAAAGCTCATAGTATACGACTGTGTTCCTGAAGATAATCCTTAGGAGATAAACCTTACAGAATTACGTGAGAATCTCAGACATAAACAGTGGGACCACACTGTAATATACAACCTAGTAACATACGTCATGATCACTTCCTACTACAACATTTTTACGCATTATTAAGCATGAAACTCATCATTTGTTGCTTTTGTGATTTTCTCTTGCCTCTATTTGAATTATTTCTTTGTCCTTGATCTTTGCACTTTAATTCTACTCTCTGTAGTCTACACCAATATTTTCTTTGATAACAAACCAATTTCACTGAAAAGAAGGGAAAATCTTTTATTTGGTTTTCCCTAAAGGACTTTTAATATTGTATAAATGGTCATGTTTTCTATTCCTTGAGTAGTCAAGGGTGTCACCTTGAATTTTCCTTTAAGGGTGAGAGAACTCCAAACTGAAACTATGTATTTTGTTAGACAAGAAGCCCCATCTACTTAAAAATAATAAATGTTAGGAAGTAGCAGTTAATATGACCATATTTTCCAATATACCTCAAGAAGGTGTATTGTAAAATTGACTCTGTAAGTTATTTTTACTAGATATTAAAAAGTGAAAAACTAACACAGTACAGAATAGTTATTTAATCTCATAATGTAATCATCAAAATTAATAAATTAATGGACATTAAAAGTTATTTACTACATAATTTTAAGTAAATCTGAAAACTCATGGAGTAGTTAGGATGTTTTTAGCAAGTTGTAATTAAATACTAAATGAGGTATAGATTTCCTTATAATGAAATATAAATACTAATTTATCTTTTAATTACTACAAGTTATCTCAGTTACCAGGCAAATACAACATTCTCTGGTAAATAAATATTAGCCTCTGTAAATGTGTTACTCTTTAATTAACTTGCAATATAGAAAAGGATTTTTCTCTACTCAAATTGTTTAAGAATGGTGAGCATGAACCATGGCTTTGAAAACTCTTGTTTGTAGTGTAGCAGATGTCATAGATAAATAATCCATTTCCAAAATGTAGGCTACCATTTTATTATAACTGATAATAACATAGGCAAATCAATAAGAAAAAATAGATATATAAACTTATTGGCAAACTTTATTTCATTCCAGATTATATTCCTATATTAAGATTAAAATTGAAGCCATAATCCTGAATGTATGCTTATTACTTTATCTTGCTTCCTGGTTAGTTACTATGTTCATTTTTCTGCCATGTAATTTTCCTTATTTCCTGGTCCCGTAGTTCTGATTCTTAAAGGTTTTCGCTTTCCACTGACTTTCCTTTTTCAAGTGACTTTGCACTAACCAACCCATTATGTCTATTTCTACCTATTCTAGGAAGGTACACAATTCAAACCTGTTATCCAGTGATCTCTTTAGAGTCATTTGTGACTACATGAATTAGTTTATAAAATATACTTTATCATATTATTGTAAATATAAACAATACTATCTCTTAAAATGCTATTCTTAGAGAAAAAGAGACAGATATTTGAATTTGCCCTTATAAATTATATAAGAATATAGGAAGGATGTAACAAGAAAGAACAGCAATGATAGCCAGGTTATCAGAAGAGACCTTCAGAACACTGAGTTCTGCTCTATAGAGAACAGTTCACACAAGTGGCTATATAAAGATTCTGGGGAATGCTTGGTAGGGTTGGCCGTCATCTTAGAGGAAATGATTATGCCTTTGTTCCTCAAGGTTCTAGCTTCAGCATCAGGAAACCTACATAATTATAGGGTTCTGGATGCAGTCTGGCCTGGAAGACAAGGGGGGATGAAGGCCAGTGCAAGTGGGTCTGGCAATAGTGGCATGCAGTCAGGTACTTTCTGTAGTGAATATTACCAACTGAAAGGGAGAGACTTAGAAGAATGACTTTTAGTGGGGGAAAAATAAAAGAATAAGAATATCCATTGCTGGTCAACTCTTCTTGTCCTATTGTCTCCGTACAGCTGATAATTGTTTATCAAAATCATTCCTCATAGACCAATATTGTATAAAAGCTTCAGTTACTGAAATCCTGTTAAATGCACTTACATCCAATTCTATGCCTCTCATTATTCAAAGATGGTCTTCCTGGAGGCCCCCAACTCATTATCACCAAATTAATATTTTTCCCTTTATTCCTTCCTTTCCAACACTTAAAGGGAGAACTGACCTTGGAATTTAGGTCCGGGTTAAATTATGTGGTGCTATATTTGTGGACATACTAAAGTAAGGATCCAAGTAGATGATACATAATTATTCTGAAATAGAAATTGCTGTATTAGAACAATAAATTATGTTTTTAAAAAGTCAAGTTTAGGGAAAAAGATAACTCCATTGTGCTATATGCTTCTATGTTTTAATTTTTAAATTAATTACCTATTCTGTGTGAGGCAAATAATTGTTGGAAATGCAAACCTAAGTAAGACAGGAATTCAAATCTATCAGTAGAAAATATCAAAAAGTAACAATATGGTATGATCTATTGTAGTAAATTATATGAAATTTGTTATGAAGGGGCAATGGTCAGAGAAAATCTACAAAGAGTTAAAGAAGGCATAGTGTAAAAGTTGACCCTAGGAATGTGAAGGTTTAATAAATAGAGCAATGTAAAAGGGCAGTTCAGGTAGTGTGAACAAATAGCCAAGTGGAGAGATGAAAGAGCATGGTGACCTCAGGCAAGGATGTGCAATCATTATGAAAAGAACATGTTATTACAAAACATCAAAATAGAACTTGGAAATGTCATAAGACATTACAGCTAACTACATGACAATTTTAAACCTTTTAAAATCACAGTATGGCCATACAAATATATATCTTTAGAAAGGAATCAGCCCAAAGACAAGTAAAAACTTCACTGGAGGTGAAAGAAATGGTCAAGATTTAGGATATGTTTATGATGAAGAAATGGAGAGAGAGGCTTTGTGTGTGAAGGGTAGTGAGGAAGAGTAAATGGTAGGTAGTTCCAAATTTTGTTATTTTGTCTGCGTAAATGGTGATGTTCCTAATTAAGTTTGAAAATATTGGATGATAAATTAGTTTAGGGTAAAAGAAAAGCGATAACTTTGCATATTTGGAGTATTTAGCATTTTTTGAGTGTGAAAATCAAAAGACAAAATTAAGAAATAGGAAATTTAGGGGGAAACAATATTTTTTGTGTTTGAGGTCTTGAGAAGACATTGACTTAGCTTTTTGTCTGCCAAATGCCAGTCAGGGAGCAAGCCTTGGGCCAGGGGTTCTCTCTGAAAGGTAATTCCAGTAATCCCTGGTGAGGAGGCCAGTACACAGTCCTGCTTCTAAGACTTGCTCATCCTTCAGGATGAAGATCAAGCATTTCTTCATAGACACTGGTCTCCTTATTGGACTAGGGTTGATTCTGAATATATTAATCTCTGCTCCTAGACTCTAAACAGATTTGATGAAAGAACTCTGAGGTGAAGAACCAAGCAGTCATTTGACAGAAGTTTGATACAGGGCTGTGGGAGTGAATGAAATTAAAATGCCATAGATTTTAATAAACATAAAAATTTTAGGGTGACAATGACAAACATTTGAAAAGATCTCTAAATCAATTATTAGGCGACCTCTTCTAGTTATGTATATCAAAACTATTTTGCATTAACAAATTTGTTTCTCTGCAAACCAAATCAGTTCTTTAATTTATGACCATAAGTTCTATTATATCCTCTTCTAAAATTTGATTTTTGCTTCTTTAGAGGTCATAAGAATATGGAAATTAACATTTATTTTTCTAATATTAATATATCTGTATGTTTTCTTTATGAATTTCTATTTCTTGACCAGAAAAAAAGAGAATTAATCTTGTGTTTCTTATTCAGTATCAGAGAGTTCCTGGATCACATCTTTATAATTATTGAAACTTTACTGTATTTATTTTTTCAATTTGATTCACCTATTTACTTAATTTTCAACTTCTACCGTTTTAAAAAACTCAATGTATACAAATTGGTTCTCGTTTAGACTGTCAGGACTTGTTTTCTGCACAACAATCCACTTTAAATATTTATGATGCTTATTTTAAGTTCTTGTTCTGGTGACTTAAAGTCTTTTTCTTTCTTCTAATTTATGATGTCTTTCCTTATGTAGCTGGCATTCTTTGCTATTTCATTATTGTTTGTGGAGGCTCATATTCCCTCAAGAGAACAAGCTATCTTGTTTAATTTTTACTTGGAGTAGCATATGAAGTCTAATGTCCTAGCGCTCCTTCTGTTGAATTGATATTTCTGTGTATATTGAGGATGAGTGGACATAATCTCAAACAAAAATCTGGTATGGCATACCATCCTGGAGAACTCATTTGTTTCAAATAATAAGGCAATTCTATTCCTCAAGAAATATGTTTCTCAGACACATGCACACACATGCACACACATGCACACACACACACACGCGCGCGCGCGCGCGCATGCCCACATACACACACACATGCACACACACATGTACACACACACATACACATACATACACATGCACACACATCCATAACACACACACATACATACACACACACATTCACACAGAAAGAGAAAAACAGCTATTTTTTTTCCAATTTATTTATTTAATTTGACAGAAAAAAAATGCTATTTCTGCAAGGATAGCTTTCTATAGTGTGATTGCTTACCTTACAGATTCAAAAGGAAGGGGGTGAAAAGGGACAGACCCCACCTTCTCATTTGCTGTCACCTTCTATTTTCTTTTTTTTGTCCCAGCCTGACTTTTGTTCTCTTATATGGTTTTCTTGAATTGCAACTGGATTTATTCTAAGCTAGTGTGCCAAATTTTTGTGTTTGTTTGCAATGTGGTGCTCTTGGGGCTGGAAATGATCTTCCTGAAAATTGGAAGGAAAGGGAAAGAGTGTAGTTACAAAGGCTTATGCTGTCTCTGGCATTTGGCCTTTGTACTTAAGGCTTCCATTATAGTTAGCTAGACATTTGACCTAATAACTATATATCAGTTTCCTAAGTCATTTCCCACAGGGATAATGTGGACTTCAGTAATATATCAACTTATATTTCTTGTATTTCTTAGGCTATTGTACCCCTTAGAATATGTTATAAGACATGATAGTACTTCTGATCTTCCATCCATTCATCATTGAATTATATATAGAAAAGGAGTCTAATGTCTTTATCTTTTTCATACACATGGTCAGTGACTATAAAATCTGTTTAATTTTAGATTCCAATAAAAATTAAAATCAATTGAATATAGATTCTAACAAAATTCCAAAATGTCATCAGTCCAGCAGCAGATTACACTCCTCTACCTGAGAGGCACATTTGCTTCCATGACCTGTCCTTAGAAACTTGCACACTGCTGATCACAAAGTTTATGGGAAAATAAATAATTCATTGCTTGAAACTTAAACAACATCATTTATTGTTCTTGTCAAGAATATGAATGCTGGCTCAAATTATTTCACATGGAACATTTAACATTATGCTGCATTCTAAATATACTCTGATACCAGGTATTTTTCCCCATAACTTCTTTATTGGAAATAGAATTAGCAAAGATAAAAGTGGTCTACATTTTTCTTTGATGGGCTTAGGAGCCAAGTAGATAGTCTTTTTTTTTTTTTCTTCATCTCAGATGTTTTGCTTCTTTCAGAAGCTTGTGTTCTTTAGGGTTAAGGCAGACTAACACTAGAGTAGAAGGGTAACAACTTGAATTTTCATTTTTCTCTTTTGTTGAATACATGACAAATTCCCTGAATAACTACAGGAATAAAAAAGGAAAAGATCGAAAAAAAAGGTAAAATGACAAAAATAATTTCATTTTTTCTTTGCTTACCTCTCATCTCTAGTCACTTATATGGCTAAGGTGGAATAATTAGTTAAATTCCCTGTTCATATAAAGACAACTGATTGCTAAGATTTTAATCATCAGGAACCTTCCCTTGAGTAACCAAGGGAGCCACCCAGGAGATTATGTACCCTCCTTCACTGGCATAATAACCTACTTTCTCCTATTCTTTCTATTCTATAGGAGTCTGAAGATTTCATGCTACACTTACTGCATGAGAATGGAGCCACTATAATTGAGGGATTTTTTTCTTTTCTCAAAATGAGATTTCTGTGCTCTTCCTGATAATGAGTGTCCATTTTGTAAGGGTGATATTCATTTAACAAACTAGACTTCATAGTACCACAATATGATCATTCAAAGACTTTAGCTTTGTCTTTCTTTGGTAGAACTAACTTTTCCATGCACTCCCAGGCTGAAAGCTTAAGAACAGAAGGGTCTCAGGCTGCACAGTGGACTGCCCCTGAAAAGCAGAGGGTGCTGCTCTCTGAAGTGTGACAAGGTGACGGCAGATAATTCAGTTATGTATATTTAGTGTAAGAGAGAACTTTGAGAAACTTATATAACCAGGCTTTTAAATGTCAAGAGTTGTATGAAATGCAAGGGAAAAATCCACTTCTTTATTTAAAGTACTCTATGTCAAAACAATGGTATCATTCAATGTGTTCTGCAGATGGTTTACCCTGAGGCTACTTGAGTTCCAGGAAGTTAATTTTATTATTATAGATCCTTTAGCAATTCACTGTGACTCAAAGTGATTCTAAAGTCACATACCTGAAGCCATTCCTGTGCCTGTAATTTTCTATATAAGTCTGTCTTGTGACAATTGCACAAGGCAATATACAAAATAAGTTATATTGTACTAAATATACTATGCGGGAATACAAGTATATCTCATTTAAATCCAGCAAGATAGATAAAGGTATGCAGCTATATATTCTTTCTACTATTTTTATCTTGGTATTTTAATTCCTTCTTTGTATATAATAATAAAAGTATTAAAAATATTTATAAAAGTTTTGATATTAATACGATTCCTGTGAAAAATTCTTACAAGTAAATATATTTTAGTAACAAATTTTATAAACATATTTTATGTTTTCACACCCAGGTGAAAGTAGCACCTGTATGTGTAATATTTTAACTTAAGTTTTCTAGTTACAACATTTGCTCAGTGAAATAAAATACACAAATATAAAGAAAATATATCTGTGTCAGGAGCACCTGGAACAGTTGAGAGCTCCCTGGGCATGCTAGTCAGTCTCTTATGAACTTGTGATAAAAAAAACATGCTTAAGATTAACATTTACAATTCTATTCTCAGAATTGTCAGAACCTACTTCCCTATCGAATCACATAAAATGCAATCACTTTTACTTTTGCTAAGTTCTGATATATTCAAATGAATAGTTTTGTAGCCCTCTGATTATGGGAAGTTCTTAAGTTATTAAGCAGTGAAATAAGATAGCTGAGGAAGTTCTATTGAAAACTATTTTTCTTCAGATTTTTGCAACAGGGTCCTGATTTCTATTATGTTTTAAATATGCTCAAAATATGTTAAATTCTTAACATTTCCTGATTACCATGAAGAAAGAAAATTGAGCCAAATTGTTTTGTGATACTTCCTACAATTATGATCCTGAATATTCACAAATATTTATATCTATTGAGTTTTGTAGCCAATGTCATCGACTTAAAGTACTTAACAGTTATTTGTGTTTTGCAAAGATGTCAAAAATTGATACAGAAATCTGACAAGGACATTATAAGCAAAGACAATAACTGACTAATATATCTCAAGAACACAGATGGGAAATCTTCTACAACCTGGTAGAATGTCAAATATATCAACATACAGAAAGGGTAATTCAAATGAAAATTGAGTTTTTCCCAATAATAAAACATTGCTTTAATATTTAAAAGTTGTTGAGTATAATTTATATCAAGAGGATAAAAAATTGCATTTTAATATCACCAGGTTATCACTCATTTATGATTAAAAATTCTCAGCAAACTTGAAATAGAAAGAAATATTCTTCTGCATAATGAAGGTAATTTATGAAAAAGACTGCCTGAAAGATCATACTTCCTGGTGAATTATAAAAGGTACACCCCTAATAACAAGAACAAGGCAAGTGTGTCTGCTCTCAAGGCTCCTATTTAAAATTATACTGAAGACAGGAATTAAAGGGCCTTGGGATATGAAAGTAAATAAAGTTGTTTTATTAACAATGTTATGATTTATATATAAAATTCTAATGTACCTAATATATCTATTAGAATTAATATATGGAATTAACACACTCAAAAGATATATAAGATTCATACACAAAAAGTAATTGTACCTCTTGGTCCCTACATTAAAAAAAGCATTTGAGGAAAAATGCTGAATGCATTATAGCTTATTAGAATAAAAATTACATGAAAGCACTTTCACATTATTTATTTAAAGAAATCCAAGCTTTCATTAGGAAGAATTTGGTGTATTTATGTTAAATTTTAATAACAACCACTTTCTTAAATAAAACTGCTTGTCTTAGTAAGCTTTTCACGCTGTGACTAAAAGTATCCTAGAAGAACAAATGTAGAAGAGGAGAAGTTTATTTTCGGGTACACAGTTTTAGAGATCTTAGTTCATAGAAGGCCAGCTCCATTCCTCAGGGTTTGAGGAGAGGCCATCATGGAGGAAGAGTGTGGCAAAGGGAAGTAGCTCCCACCATGGTGATCAGGAAGCAGAGAGTCTCCACTTGCCAGAAGAAGTGGAGAGAGCCTCCACTTGCCAGATATGAATACCTCCTCCAGCCACAACATACCACTTCCATTACCACTCAGTTAATCTCTATCAGGGGATTAATTCACTTAAGACTCTTATAACCCAATCATTTCTCCTCTGAGCCTATTGCATTGTCTTACACATGAGCTTTTGGAGGACACCTCACATCCAAACCATAACACTGCTGAATATTAAAATAAAGCAGTTTAAAGCCTGAAATTATTTACAGATTCACTATAGTAAAGAAAAGTAACTCACTTTCTATTAGCTTTAAGTTATCTCATAAATTATACTTAGCAGGTTTCAAAACAGAGGACAATGTGCAGCAGTATTTATGAAAATAAGAAAATTCTAATGAGCATACAAGCTATCACTCTTAGTGAAATTGCAGTACTATTTCTCTGATGTTAAAATAGAAATTGCCCAATAATTAAATTTACTCACACTAATTTGAGCAATTTCTTCCAAGTAGATAACATTGTCATATTTATATAATTAAAGCTATTTAAACTTCTCTGGTCTATAAATTCATTATAGCTAACTTTCCTAGAAAATACATATTTCAATGTCTATTTCATGATCATTTTGCCTTAATTAATACTATGAGGATTTGAAATTGGATAAATGAAATGAATTTTTAACTCAGATTAAATCTTATAGAACAATTATTTGCAATGTTTTCCCCTTCTGTTTCTTCTTTCTAGCTTTTCTGATGTTATTCAGTTTTTCTTTCTCTTCTTTTTTCCTCTCTTTTTATATTTTCCTCAATATTATAAAATAATATTTGGGGCTATTACTTAAAGAAAGAATAATAAATGCTGTAATTTTGTGAAAATTGATACTTAAAAAAATAAAAATAAATTTATAGAAATAAGAGGATACTAAACTCAATAGTTTGCAAGTATCTACTCTGTATTTTTCCAGGATAAAAATGATAGGTTCTAAAAAGCCATTAGGAAATAGACCTTCACTTCTTTCAGGTAACTAACCATTAAAGTACAGAAAATTTGCAGAGAAAATGAATGGAAGGAGGAAGGCAGGAGAGAGGAAGAGGACTTAGTGTTATTGGTATATTAAAAGATATGAGGATTTGTGTTGACATTTCTTATTTGTCCACTTGCATTGTAAAACATGGGCCATATCTTGGAGTTCTTTCTCATTCATTAAATTCATCATTTATCATTTTATTATATATTTTTTTAAAGTCAATTGCAATGAGTAGAGTGGTTTAATTAAACTATAGTCTCTTCCCAGGTCTTGTCTACTTGTTCCATCTGTATTTTGTCTCATTGTATCTTTATCCACATCCATTTTTTAGATTCAGTATTACTTATGATTTCTTTTATCATCACTATTTGCTCATAATTTATATCCATTTGTAATTAATTTTAGATATTTCCATAGGTTTACACACTAGCTTATTTGTGCTTCTATAATAATATATCTGAGACTGAGTAATTTATAATGAACAGAAATTTATTTCTTCACAGCCCTGGAGGCTAGAATTCCAAGGGATGGGAAGAGCAAAACAAGGAGAAATAGAATTTCCTCCAGGCTTTTTATAAATTCACTAATTCTTTTTTAAGGGTTTAATCATCATGACTAAATGACCTAAAAACCCTATTTCTTACTATTGTGGCAGTGAGGATATGGATTTCATCAATTTTGAAGGGAATGTAAACATTCAAGTCATGGCAGTTCATAATACACATTTTTTCTCATCATCTGATATTATTAATCATTTTACTTTTTGTTATTGCAAATATCTCACAATAGTATTATCTCAAGTCCTCTCTCTCTCTCTCTCTCTCTCTTTCTCTCTCTCTCATCTGTTCTGCTGCTCTCTCCATGCAATTAAATTTTACATGTGCTATCAATCCAAACTACTTTTTTGATTTATGTCATTAATTATTGCATGATACTATCAAATTAATGTATTTTATTAAATTATCTTATTGTATTATATAATAGTTTCAGGTTTGCAGAAAAATTGTGATCATTAAGCAGATAGTTTTCATTAACCTCAAATCCAGTTACTTGGACTTCTCTGAGGTGTTTGAGTTTGCAGGTTCCTATCCTGTATTATTCATGGACATTGGTAAGTATCTCTTCATATTATTATTGTGATGCATACTTTTGCCCTTCTCTATCTGAAATCCTAAGTCATATGTTAGACTATTTGCTATTTTTCTGTGGCTTTGGATGTTCTATTCTGTATGAATTTTTTTCTGTTCTTTTGGCATTTTCTCTTTTTGTATTTCAGATGAGATGACTTCCTTTGACCTGTTTTCAAGTCCTATAACCATGCTTACAGATGACCCCATGATTTTTGCCTCCTAGTAGGCTTTTCTGCAATCCCCCTGTAATGAATAGAGCTAACATGTGCAGTTAATAGGATGTTTCAGTATGACTTGAGTGGGGTGGTTACTTTGTTAAATGCATTCTTGTTCAACCTTCTATCTCAAAGAAAACCAGGTCTGGTCATGGGAACACTCAAATATCTCTATGGAGAGGTTCATGGAACAAGGAACTGAGATCTCCTGCAGTAACCACCTCTTGCTTTGTCTATGATTCCTGACCTTAAAATTAAAGTTTAATATGGCATTTGAGAATATTGTGAATCTTAAATACTACAACCTTGGTAATATATCCTTTGGACACCTAGGTTATAGTGACATGGTATGTCCAAAAAGAAAAAACAATTGTAGAATCTGAAGACCCCTGAGACACAAATATTAGGACACAGTATTTGTTGCTAAGGTAGAATCTCAGTCAAAATAAATAAATAAATATTTTATATTCTGTTTCTTATCCCAGGAACATTCACAACTTTGTCCCCCACAATCATCAAAATATTTGAAAATGTTTGTATTATCTTTAATATTAGTTTTATTTTTCTATAGTCTTGGAAAATTTATAGTTTCAAAATAAATTTATATATATGAAAATATTTCAGTTTAATTTCCAGCATTTGTAATTTAAAATTAAAAGAGATCTTTCCCAGGAATTATAAATACAAGTCTATAAGCTATACTCTGAAAGCACATTTTTTATTTGGCTTTCTGATAACTTCTAAAAAGATTTTATATTTGAAATACCTTGCAATAAAACAACTAGACAGAGATGTGGTAAAATTTTAAATTGAGCTCTGGTTTTCTGTTCATATTGTTCCAGTCTGTGAATTATCTCTGTTCATAGTTGTAACCTTTCACTGCTGAAAAGATTTCAGGAAATCTGAAACTTGTACAAAGATTTTTTTTTTACATAATAAATATATCATGGGTCAAATCTCACATTAAAGGAAATTATTGCCTAGGAAACTATTATCTACATGATTTCTCTACCAGTGTCTGCAGGATATCATTTATTTTGGTTAACTTTTCAAAAAGCTAAATGTTAAGGATTATTTTAAGGTTGTTTCAAACTACTTCTACAAATATTTGTCATTGTAATAATATTTCATTTATGAAAGCATTTTTGGCCTAGTTTGCATTATAACAATCTGTTTATTTTGCATCTGTTAAACATGATGAAATAGAAAGTGATTTTTAAGTGATAGTAGTGACCACTGTCTTTTTAGATAAATTAGAGGTCTAAATTGCATTTTGGGAAAAGAGAAAATTCTTACGATAGTCCAAAATTTGGGACTTGGAGCCAGAATTCCTGGAAAAAAAAATTTACTGTCTGATTTCTCCCTGTGAGCCTCCAAGGATCCATCAATATCTTCATATTTTCATCCATCCATACATTCACTTATACAAATATCTAGGTATTGATTATTTGCAAATCATATAGAACACAAATGATTATATAAATTCATATTATGCGATCATTTGTATAATTTTTGGAAAAAAATGTGTGCTTCAGAGAGAAAAATTTAATTATATGAAATTGTATTGCTCCAACTCTTCACCAACATATGTATTGTGTTGTTCTTTTATTTTTATTTTTTCAAAATTATGACAATATTACTGTATTAACAATGCTTTCACATTGTGGTTTGAATTTTCATTTTTTCTGACACATGAATTTAATTGTTCTTTTACCATATGCTTGTTGTCCTTTTGTGCATAGTTTTTCTAGTTATATTAATTCAAATTCTTTGCCCATTTTTTGATTATATTACTTATCTTTTTATTAGAGAATTGTAAAATTCTTTTGAATATTTTGGGTACAAGTTCTTTATCAGATTTGCAAATATTTTCTTCTATTCTCTGTGTTGTCTTTTAATTCTTTGAAGCACAAACACTTTTAAATAAGTCCAGTTTATCCAATGTTTTGTTATTTCTGTGGCTTTTGATGTCATAATTAAGAAACTATTGCCTAATACACAGTTACAAAAATCTGTTCCTAAGTTTATTAATGAGGTTTATAATTTTAGCTATTATATTTAGGACTATAATCTATTTTGAGACAATTAGTGTATTTTGTGTGAGGTAGGGTTCAGAGTCCATTCTTTTATATACTGATATTCATTTGGCTCAGGACTGACTTTTGAAAAGCTATTATTTCCCACTGAAAAGCCTTGGCATCCTTATCAAAAATGAGTTGACCAAAAGTATCAAGATTTATTTCTAATCCAATTGCCTGAGCTATAACATATAGTATGATGTACACTAGAGGTTGCAAGAGCACATTTTCTCTTTTAAAACTGATCTTAGGAAGAAAGCTATCTATTTTTCAGAGTTAAATATAATGTTAGTGTGACCATTTCATAGATATTCTTTACCTGGTGACACCTTTATATTCCTAGTCTGTTGACTGTTTTTAATATAAAAGCATATTGGGTTCCACTATATGTTTTTCACTGCTATGTTGTGATGGCCATGTGCTTTAAAATGTGCTGTTCTTAGTGTCCTCAGGTTTGATAGAAACTAGCTATTTCTAAAGTTTATATTCCCAAGATGTAGAAATAGGGACCATGGACTCTGAAACCTTTGCTTTACACTACCTTCTTTCTTCAATTTCCACAGCATATCAAAGCAAGATGAACAAATTTCTCTTATGTATTTTCTATCTGATGAATGTGGAGGTTTATTTTGTGTGTCAGCTTTACTGGGCCACAATTTGCCCAGATATTTATTTTGTCAAATATTATAAGGGTGTTGTGAATGTTGCTAAACCTTTATTTGGTGGAGAAATCAGATTGGTCTCCACAATGTGGATGAGTCTCATCCAATCAGTTGAAGGGTAAATAGAATAGATTTTACTATTTAGATATTTAATTAAAGTAAAATATTTCATAAAATAATACTATTCAAAGAATACTTTTCTTAAGAGATTTTTGTTACCTGGAAATGTCAAATCAGGTAATACTCTTTGTAGTTATTTTTAAAAGGAAAAAAATTATAAAGTCATATGTTAATGCCAATAGTTAATGAGTAGTCATTTTATATGCTCAAGGATGACATAAACATGTTATTAATCATAAAATTCAATAATAGTCTTTCATTATTTAATGTCTTTAAAAAGTTGCAAATGAAACAAATTCCTTCAAACATCTATGTTAAAGCCTTTCTATATTATATTTGTACCATATTTGCATATATTGCTTCCTCTTTGAATGCTTTTTATTACACATACTGTATATCTCAATTCCTTCAAATGTTATTTAAAATACATTCTTCAGTTCTATTCAGTTACCAGAAATGACATAATTTCATCTTTCTTCATGACTGATTAGAACTCCATTTTACATATACTACATTTTTTTTTCATTCATTCATGTATTGATAGACAACTAGGGATGATTTCATATAACTGAAATTTTAGACCTGCTGATTAACAATTCCCCACATTAGTAAACTCATGCAGTGCTTTTCAATCTGTGACTGGTTAATATCATTTAGCGTGGTGTCCTCAGAGTTGATCCATATAGTTTCACATCGTAGAACTTCTTCCTTTTCCTTCTTTTTAGAGGATGAATATTAATGCAATATAAAAACCATTTTTAAATTCATTTACCTGCCAATGAACACTCATGTATTTCCACTTATTCTAGGTTAACAGTGCTAAAATGAATAAATATCATCAGTTGGATACATACTACAGTGATGCAGCCACCTCTTTATTTATGGCAGCTCAATTCACAATAGGTATGGAACCAACACAGGTGTGCTTCAACAGAAAAATGTATAAAGAAAATGTGGTATAAATTCACAGTGCAATATTAACCATAAAAGTGACTTTATGACTTTTTCCAGTAAATGGATTGATCTGGAGATTATTATGCTAAGTGAAATAAACCAATCCCCAAAAGCCAAAGGGCAAATGATATCTCTAGTATGTGAGTGCTAACACACAACAAGGGTAGGATGAGGGGAAGAATAAGAGTTCAATGGATTTAACAAAGGTGAATGAAGAGAAGTGAGGGGGAATGGGAATAGGAAAGACATTGGAATGAATCTGACAAAACTTTCCTGTGTATATATATGAATGCATCATGGTGAATCTCCACATTATGTACAAGACTGTTATCCTAATTAGAATAAGATGTACTCCATATCTATGTCAAAATATACTCTAGTGTCATTTATAACTATAAAGAATAACAACAAAAGAAAACATTCACATAATCACTTTACAGATCAAGGTGTAGAAAAGTTTTAGCATCTAAAAGCATGTTTTGCCTCTTCTCAATTTTCTTCTACAACTAGTAACCACTATTCTCACTTCTGTTGCCAGAGATGAGTTTTGCCTGTTGATGGTTTTCCTATAAATGAAATCACACATAAGTTCCTTGGTACTTATTATTTCTTTTCCTTTTAAAAGTCATTAAATTTATCATATTTTGTCTATTTTTGATAGGTTAATTCTCTTCTCTTTTCTTAATTATACAAAGAATTAGTTTAATAATTTCATAGGAAAACTTACTGGTCCAACAATGTAAAATTGTTTAAGCCTTATGACATATTTTCAGATTTATTATCATTTTATACTTATATTAAAACATATTTTGGCAGAAATATTTGTTTATTCATAATTTAGAGTCCCTTAAGTTATTTATTTGAATATAAGATGTGCAGTACTCATAACATAAACGTATTAGTGTTTATAACTATATCTTCCTTTCTTTTTATATTCTATCTCACTTTCTAATATATGTAGTACTAAGCACACATTGAATATATGCTTTTGAATGTCAAAGAAAATAAATGATGGAATATGGAATCATTTTTAAGTTTGAGTCTCCCTTTAAAAATGAAAGCTAATGGGCTGGGATGTGGCTCAGGAGGTAGCGCGCTGGCCTGGCATGCATGGGGCGCTGGGTTCGATCCTCAGCACCACATAAAAATAAAATAAAGATGTTGTGTCCACTGAAAACTAATTCTCTCTCTTTCTTTCTCTCTCTCTCTTTCTCTCTCTCTCTCTCTCTCTCTCTCTCAAAAAAAAAGAAAGAAAACAGAATATATCTAAGCCACACTAAACTGCACTCAGAAGAATGACTGAAGGTCAGTCATTTAATGGATTTGGTATTGTTTTTATGATTTGTGACTCCAGGTTTTTCTCTGCAGGAAATATTGGCCTGTTTGAATTGTTTCCTTATTATGGGGAAGTGATTAAAAATTCTGCTGAGCTGTGATGCAGTTAATTTGGGTATAGAAAAGGCAAGAGATTAGGAAACATTACTGAGGGATTATAAATATCTAATAATAGTAAACTGTTCTGTAATTACCTCTATAGGAGTTACAGAATAAAATTGCAGCATTAGAATAAACAAAAGACCACACTACAGCAGTATATTCTTTTTAAATATGAGCATTTCCTAAGGACACATTTAGTGTTGTGCTTTTCCCATTATGGTATTTCTGTTTGTGATACATTATTTTACAGCTAATATTGGAATTTGACTAAAATTGCATTTATTAGCATAACCTTTGGCCCTAATGAAGTACAAGACATTTTGCTACATTGTTAATTTGATCTAAGCTGTTCATTTTGATATCCTTTAATTTTATTGGCTCCTTATTCAAAATTAGTTTAAAGTTGATGGAATATCATATGATTTTAATAATTTAATATTCAAATGATTGATAAGTTATCAAGTACTGTATATTATTTAAAGATTATTTAATCATAATAAATGCTATGGCCTGGATAGTTATAATTTAAAGGACAAGAATATTAAGAATAAGGTTTACTATCAATAATTTATTAAAAGTCTCAAGTTGATAATTTTATATAGCTAGAAATTTTCAATGTATATGATAATCATGATTATCTGTTTACCATATTTTTCATATGGATAGATTTATTAACAAATTATAACTTACATATTATGATAAAAATATTTTGTATTTGATGTTAAAATTTGGGACATAGAATCTATTCTTGTATCATTAGCAGTTATTTCTTTTGCTCCTTATTTTCAATCAGCTGAATAAATTTAGACTTCAGAGAGAATATAATCCATCATTATCCCTAATATAATTTACTGAATATCTTTGGACATGTTAATTCTCTATCAAATTCACACCTTTCTTCACTATTTATCCATCGACTTTTTTTAGCAATGGCAGTATAAAACTATAGCACTCTCTAGTATCATTTACATGAAACTGCTTAGTAAAGTTGCATAAAGGGTGAAAGTACCTTTTCTTTCCTCAAAATATGTGTCCATTCAAGAAATACTAGGTGAGAATTCACTGAACTTTGAAATACCACTTGAGCAATTATTTTCTTTCTATGCACTATCTGTCCTCCTAAGCATAAGACACATCAATACACTTTGAATCAATCTCCGTTTTTAATTTAATACCATGCTAATATTATCCTTAAATTACTACATTCATAGTCTAGATGTATTTCCATACTTACATTAAATATGTACATAAATATTAACATATGTGTTTCCATTCATATACTACCAAAAAGTTTTTAAACAAATACAGGTGTGGGATCATATGTTGGAAAATGCTAGTCTATGTGACAATTTTATTGGGAGACAAGTTAATAATAGAACATGATTGACAAGTGAAGTATAAAATTTTGGTGCTTTAGGCATTTAAAAAGTAGAGTCTAGACATGGGCCAAATATAGGATTCTCCTAGTGTGAAAAATGGACTATAAACTATATTCCAAATTCCAAATTTGGCCTTGGGATAATCTTGAATATTCAAACATGGTGTTAGTTTAAAAGAATGAAAGTCTTCTCCTTTTACCTAGAGCCAAACAGTTGATGAGGTTGAAAGTATATAGCTACTTAACTTCTGTGTATTACAAACATTTTCGCTTTGGGACTTCTATTCAAGAGTGAAAAAAATCTAGATAGATGAAAAGGCATTTTAATGTATTTTTCCTTCTGACTACAAGCAGAAGTACACTTTAAAATTAAATTAAAATAGTACCCAGAAGCATATTCCATCTTGGTTCCACTCTCCATTTATAAAGTCTGTATGAGTTTGTGTCATTATATAGAAATTACTATTTGGCTTTTGCTACACATTGTGAAATGGAAAATTTGATCACTAATTTGACAGAAAGACATGCATATTTCTTGCAATAAGAGAAACATGCATATGCAAATACTTTATTCACCTCATCTGCGACCAATGTAACATCTCTTCTAAAATTGGTAAAAGAAATCCTGAACCTTACTTTAGTATATTTTATGTAATATTTAGTTTAACTTACTGTTATTTACACTATCATCCTGAGAGTGATTTAGTATTATTTTTATGTCATGACCCATAGTTATTTAGGTCAGACATAACCAATATATTTTTTAGTTGGTAGTACTGATAAAAGTTGTTTGAAGGATGTTAGGATTATTACATTTCCATAGTCATCCCTCTGATTATTCACAGTGCAATTCTCTGGATAATATTGCAACACATACATATGTGAACTTGTTTTGTGTGGGCAGGTACAAACTACAAAAATACTCAATGCCACCTGTCTGGTAGAACTTTAAGAAATCTCAGCTGTCTGTTTGTGTTTGCTGATTAAAATTTGCATGATTTGCCCAACTGTTGGAATTACGTATGTCAGGGGAAAAAATTCACAATGTAGCTATTGAAAAATCATGTTATTTGGCTCACTAAATAAAGGATATTTTGTTTTAGGAAATTCATATATATTGAATAGCATCAATTTCACTTTTAAAAATTCATGATGCTAAATTACAAGGTATTTATTTTGCCACTGATAATAATGTAAGGTTATAACATAAACTGAACAAAAATATAAGATTTTCAGTTAAATTTTATTTTCAGAGGTAATGTTTTAATATTCGTATTTCCTATGTAAATTTGAACATATTTAAGGCTCAAAATATATTTTCTGTTTTCTTTAAAATTCAAAAGTACTTGGCTGTCCTGTATTTTATCTTGTAACCCTGTGTAAGTTTCTAACATTTATTTAGCAAAATCTGCACTGTTTAATTATTTAACCATGCAGTAAATATTAACAAGTAAATATGACAACGTGGCAGACAGTGTTCTAGGCATTGGAAAAATGGCTCTCAATAAATCATAAATACAATCTTTTCTCCTAGAAATAACATTATATTTGGAAAGACTAACAACTTGAAAGTATGAATGACCACATTAAATACTATGTTAAATATGATAAGAACTGTGGAATGCAAAAATCAAGAAAGGATATTAGAAAAAGGAACGTACATTAAAAATATCTTAAAAGAGAAAGAAGGCCTCATTGGATACTACTCCTGAAATAAACCAAGTTTTCCCTGCCCCTAGAAAGTCTCCTTCCTCAGTTTCTCTCTATTTCCTCCTATAGAAACTTTTCTTCTGTGTCCACCTCTGTCTCCAAAAACAAAAGTGCACCAGGTCTACTCAACTCAATAGATTCCATCCTTCAGATTTGTCCTCAGCTCTCAGATGAGGTTGTAAATGGTTCTGACTGCATGGATTACCTGGTACTTCTCATTATAATGGTAGGATTATAGGCCTTTCACCAGCAGCAGAAAGTAGCCTAGTCAGCAACCTAGCAAGGAGCAGAGCTATTTTTCCCCTCTGGTACATACATACGTGTATATGTATTTATGTATGTACATGTGTGTATATGTAATATGTACACAATCTGAGAGAAAGATGAAATAACAAAAAGTTGGAGATGAGTGATATTAAACTTGTGGTATGGTCTTTGGCTCCCTTTATTTTGTTAAGTAGAAATAGAAATAATCCAAATATTTTAAAAGCAACTCTAGTAAAAACATACCTAAAGATAACATATAAAGGCCAAGCCAGAAATAATTAAATTAAATAATAGTGATTTTGAGAAACTTTTAAAGGTAATAATTTGGGCTTTTAGTGTATTTTTTGCCTCATAGATAATTTTACCCTTGATTTACCTTTGTTTTCCAGTATTATTAAAATGTTTGAGCTAAGTAGCTTATTTGATTTGTATTTTTACATGAAGTTTTAGAGATTATTTTTTTACATAAAATTATTAATAGTAGAGAAGAAAAGGCAAAAAGTGTTTGAGATTACTGTTTTTTTAAGAGAGAGAGAGAATTTTTTAATATTTATTTTTTAGTTTTCGGTGGACACAACATCTTTATTTTATTTGTATGCGGTGCTGAGGATGGAACCCAGCACCCGGTGCATGCCAGGCAAGCACGCTACCGCTTGAGTCACATCCCCAGCCCTTGAGATTACTATTTTTTTTTAAAAATATCACAAATCACGTATTTGAGAAGCAGGTTCACTCTGCACTGAGTACAGTGAGAAGGAGCACACATGTATGTACAAATTACATGAAGTAGATTTACTAATTGCAGATAGGCCGCAAGCAGTAAATGTACATATTTAGTAACTAAGCAAAAGTACTTTTGTATTTACCTCCTAGAAAGTTCTTTTGAAGGCTTTTTTTTAACTTCTGATGAGTTCTACTATGTCAATTTATTAAACAGAGAGAGGACCCAGACTCCTGTGATTACCTAATAGGGCCTAGAATTCTATGCATGTAATTAATTAATTTTTAGTCCTTTCAAATGTAGCATAATTAGGGATCTATACACTAATCAATCACCTGAAATATTAGACTTCTTTTTGTTTTCATGCTGACTGGTATAAATCTCTACAGAAATTTTTAAGAAATAGATTTTTACCTTATCTAAAACAAAATAGATAGTATTCCAACCCACATTTTTGGTTTCTAATCAGTGTCACTTAATATGCCCTGAAATGAATTCTCAGTTTTCTGATCTTTCAAATTTGCTCCTCTGCCTTTTTTTCTTCTTAATAGAATAAAATAAGAAATTCCAAAATGGATAATGATTCACTGAACTGTAAAAAGCAAACATCATCCATTCATTCAAACTAACTTTTTCTGAGTTTTGAGTGCTCATGCTAGGAACTTTGCAAGATACAAGATATACCACAGATTTTGCATAAAATTTAATGACTCTTCCTTGTTCCATAAAATAATTTTATTGTGTGACAATAAAAGCAAAGAGTGGCAAGAAGAATCAATTTTTCTTGTCAATGTAACAAATTTTTCATGAGTGGATCATTAGACCAAAAGAACAGAGTAACTTGGGAGAATTTATGTGAATAAAATTCCAAATGAAAAAAGAAAATTAAAAACTTTAATTTGTTCAGAAAATGAAGCATTGTATGTAACGCATGAGTCCAAGATGAGGAATGTTCGTATAGCTCTCACAGTGAGAGAGCTGTGAGGTCAGGTCATGTTTGATGTGGAACTTTTCTCAGGTTCAGGATGATGTAGATGCAATTCTGTGAATCACTTGTGAAGTATACAACATAGGTTTGATGTGACTGTACAAAAGTGTTTTTTGAAAATCTGTATCCTTTTGAGCTTCATTTCAATTTAAAACAAAAATGGAAAATAGGATTATTATTAATTTAATAGGAGTTAAATTTTCGACATGATACTAGAATTATCTTAATCTGTGAAATCTCACATTTATCTTGCTTCTGTAGCCATCTTTCATGTATCTTGTTCTTTATATGAAAGGACAAATTGGATTTAAAAATGTATTGAATGTCTTAAATGATAAAGAATTAAAATGCTGATCATGCTATATTTATTTACTCATTTTAAGTCCCTTGTTTCCATTAGTACATTATTAAACACAAATATCCCAGAAATTTAGTGTAAAGAAGTTCAACTGGGGAAAAAAGATAAAATTAATATATATATGGTATATGAAAAACTAGGTGTGAAACATGTATCACAATAGTTTCTGTTCCTTGTAATATACATGTAATTTTAGCAAGAGATTATACTTACACGAGTATTTTCACCTTTATTAGCAAGATTTGTATTCCTGAATACTGAATCTGCTGTCAAGTTGTAATCCTTCATAAATAACCATAACAAAATTCTTTTCAAGACTTCCTTTGGTGCAGATAGTAAGAACATGTCTCCTTTCGGTGGAAAGCAAAACTTTTAATCCAGAGAGTCATTTATTTCTGCACGTTTAATGGGAGGACAGTTACCAAAACAAACAAAATAAAATGAAAAAAAAACCTTCTTCTAAGAATGGAACAAAGTTTGTTAAATCATGTTTGGAAGTTAAATCATGTTGTATGACCACTTTGGTCAAACAAAAAAGCAGAGGATCTGTAGGTATGCACGTTGGAGTTGAGAGGGTAAGGTGTATGAGGGTGGGAAGGTAACTTTGAGTGCCTGCCTGTTTCCTAAGTAAGTGCATGAATAGGATCTCTGGGTTCTCTAATTGAGCACCTTACACAGGGAGGCTGGCCTTAACGCAGAAATTAGAAAGAAAAGGCTGACACCCATTTCCCATGATGTGTTCATAGATTTTCCCAATGGTATATGATCCTAGAGACCTCACTTACTGGAAAGAGAAATTAACATCAACATCATCTTCTAAGTAAGTATTGCTAGGAGCACTTTGTTAAAAAAGGGCAGTTCTTTTTAAAGTTCTGCATGTACATATTGTACCAATACCCATGAGGAAACTGTTAATTCTAGCCTCCATTTCTAGTACAAATTAATGTCTTCATTCTTGCCATTGCTTGATGATTGCTGGAAGCAAGTTATTCATTGTCCAAATCTTTGAAGGTTCTCTTTATAATCATATAAAGTTAAGATGTATGAATCCTTTCATTTTTCCCCCTCTTTATCACAGTGAGGGGTGCTGAACATCTGGACACTAACCATGTAGCTACAGGCCACACAGCACCTTCAAGTTAAACAGATGAAGAAAGGCAGTGATATAATTTTTTTTTTTAAAAAATCATTTTGCTGCAGTACCAATGGTACTTCAAAACAGACATGTTATGTGGTAGGCTCTTAATGTCCATTTCTTTTCATTTTATCTCCTGAAGTTTAAAAAAAATTAAAAGGAAACACAAAACAAGAGAATGTATTAACATTTCACTGGTCAATGAATCTATATTATGCACCTTCAAGATAGCAATTGAATCTGATGAAGTTATCAAATTCTGTATCCTACTCTAAAATTATAAATTAACAATTTTACTTTAATTTTTGGGAGTGAAATTAAGGTGTAATAACTCAGATGTAAAGGAATGAGTTGTTTTTACTAATCTGATGAATGAAGCAAATATGTGATTTTTTTAAAAATACTGCTATAGCTCTAAAATAAAAATATAACCTTAAAGTAAAAGAAGACACACCCAAAAATTTGAATTAAGATGGTCCTTAATATTTTCAGAAGCATTGTAATTGTAAAAACAGAATACAATTCCAGAGAAAGATTTCCTGTCTTCAGTAGTCATAATGATGTTTAACAACAATGAGACCTTGGACAAGTAAGAGAACCTTCCCATGCCTCAGTTTCCTCATTTATTTGTCATGCCACATTACATTACTAGAAATTCATCAGTACAGAGTCCCATGAACTCATACCAGGTAGTGATCATCATCACCATCATTTATTTCTATCAGCTGAAAATATTACTAGAAAAAATTTTGAGGTAGGAGAAAATATATTGCTTTGCATAAAAGCAATTATATTGTAAAATATAAATTTAAAACAAAACCTGGATTAAATTCAAGCATGTGTCATACAAAAATGTACTAACATGAAGGGACAATTTACCATAAAATTCTCAGTGTAAATGTTGCCTGTCAAAAATGAGAAAGTAGAGAATGAAATGCCAGTGTAGGCATATATTATTTTATGTTTTTCTATATTTTCTGGTGATAATATTTTGGGGAAATAATAAATTAAGTATTAAAATAATAAATATGAACTTGAAAATCAAAGTTCAACATTGCAGGCTCTAGATGTTTGCAACTATGTGTTATGGTAAAGAAATGGAGGTATGGCTGCAGTGGTAACTATGTTAAGACCTATTTTATCATCTTCATGCAGAAACCATGACTAGGGAAAAATGCAAAAACCTACCTGAATGCTCTGGAATGTAAACTGAAGCAGATAGATCAAATAAACTCAGAGGAGAGAAAGAGGAAAGTATTATAAAACATCTCTTATTCATGATGTTAAGCTTGGGCTAAAGAAGGGGAAAATGTGACAATAGGAAAAATTACTGAAAAAATATGTGAGTCTCTCTAGCCAGGAGAGCCAGATTTTAAGCCAGGACTGTGACCACAGAACATAAGAATCTTGAAAGGGAAAAAATCAGATTTCTCAACTATTTACTCAAATCTCTGATTGAAGTCTCAAACAAGCAAATGTAGGGGAAAAGACATAAAGAAGTTCCACAATCTAAAGCTGAAATGGAGCTGCTGCCCAAGAAGCAGAATTTGTTAAAAAAAAAAAAAAAAAAAAAAAAAACAAACTCTAGCCAAGGAATTTATGTTAAAAGTGAAGTCCATGTCTGCTAAAACAAAGAGAACCATTGTCAGATAAAGATAATGGAATCAAAATTTACATTCAGAATGGACAGAACACAATTAAAGATTAAGAGACATGAAGAACAAAGAAAATAGGAAATATTCTGGAGAAAAGAAAATCAACTGAACTAATCCCCGAGATGATTCTTTTATTGTAGTAAGAGTGCAAGGATTTTAAAAGCAAGTATTCTAACAGCCTGCAATGAAATAAAGTGAATACATTTACAGAGAACAACTAAGATTCTTAAAATTGAAATAATAACACTCTTAATTGACTTGTTAATAAGAAACCTCAATTGACACATACAAATAATTAAGAAGAGCCAAATGAAAATTAGAACAATGATAAATACTGCGGTTATAACTCTAGAAGGAGGGGGGAATCTTTGGAGAAATAATAGTCATTAATGTCCTGAATATGAGAAAAGAGAGACATGTACAGGTTGAAGATACTAAAACACACCAGGCCGTACACAAGAAAAGTAGTTTGCACTGAGGCATGTCACAAACAAACTTCTGAAAACTGAAAATAAAAATCTAATCTTGGAAGCAGTGGGACAAAAACTACACTACACACAGAAATGTGATCCAATTAAGGTCTTAAATCTCATTAGAAATCATGAGCTGAAAATACACACACACAAAGAAAGCAAGTAGAACTATCAATCCATATTCTATGTTTGACAAATATATCCTACACAAATGGAGGCAAAATGAAGACATTTTGTAAAGAGAATATGTCATATAGACCTACTCAAATTTTTTTGGAAATTTCTTCTGGAAAATAGGAAGCAATGCCTCCTGAAAACACTGCCATTCAGAAGATTAAAAAAAATACTTCAGTAATGGTAAATATAACAATAAATGCAAAGGAATATTTTATGCTCTCCATTCTTTCCCTATAATTTCTTTATAAGTACTATAATGGTATAAGTAAAAATTGCAACATTCAACTTGTGGGGATTTTATGTTTGTAGATGTAATGCATAGCTGCACAGTTACTTAATATATAACTAACACAAAATGTGGGTAAGGAACCCAGAGATCACAGTGCTTATTTTTATCTGAACTGAAACAATATGAATCATGACTGTAATATATTGCTGTAATGCCAAAAGTAACCACTAAAATGAATATGTGATAGGATATTAAATTGTAAATATAAAAATTTCATATATAATAACAATAACACAATAGAGGAACTTGGAATAAGAAATAGGAGATACATAATTTCTTTTTTTATTTTTATCTCAATGTGATATTTTGAAAAGCCATTCTTAAATCTTCGACCTTATTTCTTCCACTTAATCTATGAGTAAGGTTTTCAACTGATTTTTTTTTTTACTTAATTTCTTGGCCTCTTTTTCCTCTATGATTTTTGATTGGTTCTTTTCCAATTTTTTTTTGCTGAATTTTTTATTTATATCCTCCTTATTTTCCTAACTTCATTTAACTGTTTGTTTGTATTCTCTTGGGACTTGTGTCTTTAAAAAATCATTTTTTCATTTTTGTATGATTTAAAACATTTTAAAATTTCCTTTCTGACCTCTTCAATGATTTTCTGTTGAACAAAGTGTTTTTTTCTATCTCCTTGTGTTTGTATAATTTCCATTGAGATAAGAAAAGATGTAGGAAACATTTTCATTTTTTGAATTGTTAAAACTTCTTTTGTGGTCTCATATAATGGTCTGTTTTAGAAAATTTTGATGTGTTGATGAAAATATTGGGTATTCTTTAGTGATTAGATGGAAAGTAATATTCCAATCAACTGCAGTCTGAAAGAAAATAAGTTACATCTGACAAAGTATGCTTTAGCACTAAAATAGTAAGAGAAGAGAAAGAAGGTCACCAGACTTTAATGAAAGGCACAATTCATCAAGAAGATATGATTGTGAATTTATATGCATTGGTTTTTTAAAACAGCCAACTTTATAAAACAAACACATTTAGATACAAAGTAAGATATCAGCCTCAATACAACAATATTAGGGAATCTCAATACCTCATTAACCAGTAGATAGATTATTGACAAAATAAAATCAATAAGGAAACATCAGAGTTAAGTTTCACAATATATTTAATGAATTTAGTGTACATTTATAGAATATTTCATCCTAAAAATACTCTTTCAAGAAAGAAAGTAGCAGAGTTCTTCCACATGATTTTGAGAGGTCAATATTACCAAAGATATTTAAAAGAATTAAAAAATATAGAGAGAAATAAGAAAGGGAGACAAAGTGAGAAAGAGAGAGAGATGGAGAAAAAATAGTCTGCTATTCCTCATTCTAAATTATAAAATTTGGACTGAGGGAATGAAATTATATTAAAAAATGAAAGTACATCTTCAAAAAATAAAAGTTTTTTGAGGAATTCAAGGTAACCTAATAATTAATGAAAATGCTATACATATCAGTAATAAATGGAAAAAGAAAGCAAAAGCATATGATTACCCAGGTAGTTGTGGAAAGAATAGTCAAAAAAATTTCAACACCAGTTAATGATAAAAATCTTCAATTAACTATTCATAAGGGCAACTTTCTCAGTTAATAAATGCTGTCTATATAAAACCTAAGCTTATGTCATTCTGAGGGGTAAAAGACTCAACACTTTTTATTTTAAGAATAGTGACAGGAAAAAACTCTCCTCTTCCCATATTTATGCAGCATTACAGTGATGAGTCTCTTCAGTTAAAATAAGGTAATCAAACAAAGGTCAAAACCATTTTTTGTTGTTGTTGGAGCAGGAGAAAGTTATGTTCTATTTGTTTGTAAATAACACCATTATTTTCATTGAAAATCTTAAGGAATCTTTAAAAGAGCATATGAGTTCTAATAAAGCAAATTGAGCAAAAATGTCAAGGTATAAATAAAAATTCAAAGTACTTAATACTAGAAATGTATATTTAAAAATATAATAACTCCACTTTAAAATAGCATCCAGGAAAGTAAATATACAGGAATAAATGTGAAGGTATGCATATCTGAAAAATTATAAAGCATTGCAAATATAAAGTAATGACTTTAGAGAGATGTACTAAATGTATGAATTTAAAAGTTCATATTGATAAGATGTCAATCTGTCAGAATTAATTTATATTTTAATACAATCTATATTAAATTTCTGGTTAATATTTACTTTACTTTAAATTGACAAACTGATTTTAAAATTTCCATTGACAGGCAGGACCTAAAATAACTAAAGCAATCTTGAAAAAGATATGGTTGAAAGAACAAGAGTCCATGACTTTACCATTAAGCTATCTAAACAACAGTATGACATGGTAAAAAAGAAGATACATAATCCAATAGAACATAATAGTGTACAGAAGTGTGTTCACACATATATTACCAATTAATTGTCTACAAAGTTTCCAGGGAATTTCAGTGAGAAAACGTTGTCATTTTATCAAATGGTTAGATAGCTGGGTATTTACATTAAAAAGAACACTTTAACTTTTAATTGTATTTCACAAAATTTAATATTTTGTGCATCTCTCTCATAATTAATGGATAGATTTAATAAATAATTTCTTCTAATGTTTGTTTTCTAAGGTGAATAATCATTTATATCTCTTTGTGAAATGAGTTTCTTGAATTAAAATGTAATATTACAACTGAAGATATATAATTTCCACTCTCTGGAAAATTTCTACATATAGCCACCATCTAATTCCTTCCTTGGGAATAAGGAATTGAGAGTTTTACAAAAGTTTAACAGTGTACAAGGAGAAAAAGTCCACTAAAATAACAAAACTATCTGGACTATTGTACTCTTTGAATATATATATATATATATATATATATATATATATATATATATATATATATAGATAGATAGATAATATGACTGTCTAGCACAATCTAATTGATTTTTAGAATAGATGTGAAACTATTAAAAAAAATCTCTCAGTATATTTCCAGATGCACATTCCACATGTCTTTATGGCATTCTTGTTGACCTTTTTCATTTCCATATCTAATGCTATCAGGCACATTCCTATGAATACTATCCTTTCATTTTCCCACTCTGTTTGGTACATATTGTCAGTAGTCTTTGAAAAGAATTATGCTTCATTTCTGTTAATATTCATATTGTCAAGCAAATCTCACTTTTGCTTCTTTTTAAATAAATCCTATTTGAAACATTTTATTATTTTCCACATGTGGTTTAATGTGAAATGTATGCAAAATAATGTATTGAAAATAAAATACACAATATTAGTTGAAAATTATAATAAATTCAAAATAAGTGAGTAAGATATGCTTGAGATTAATTTTCTTGTGTGTGATGCTGGGGATTAAATCCAGGGTTTAGGGCTTAGGTGAGTGTTCTATCCCTGAGGTACATCCATAGCCCTTTTAATTTTATTTTGAGAGAAGGTCTAGATAAGTTGCCTAAACTGGCCTTGAATTTGTGATGCTTCTGCCTTAGCCTCTGAAATATCTGGGCTTATAGGTGCACAACCATTCCAGATCACCTGAGACAGAATAAAGAAATGCTTACATCTTCATTTTGAAGGTTTTACAATTTTGTCTAAGAACCAATATACTCTAATATGCACAGATACATTTTGAGCACCGAGTGCAATGTATAAATAATGGTTTAGATGTGGCCCTTGGTATTGGAAAAACCTAGAGGATCTAAGTATGTAATTTCTTGTGATCTTGATTACATCATCATTTAACATCATTCTTATTAACTAAGAAAAACACACAGCTGGGATAATAGTGTCAACTATAGGTAAACATTCAGAAATTGTTATTGTATAGCAATATGATAAATACATTAAACTTCCTTTATTTATAAACATTCTTTTTTTTCTATGTAGTTTAGTAACATGTGAGATACAGTATAAGAGAAGAGGAGAGGGGCTGGGGATGTGGCTCAAGCGGTAGCATGCTCGCCTGGCATGTGTGCGGCCCGGGTTCGATCCTCAGCACCACATACAAACAAAGATGTTGTGTCCACCAAAAACTAAAAAATAAATATTAAAAAATTCTCTCTTTCTCTCTCTCTTTTAAAAAAAAGGAGAGGTGGAGAGACATTTTACATAGATGTATGGAGTTTCAAAGTTGGAGACAGAGGGTTACCAAAGGAGAGAAATAAAAGAGAAGCTGAGTAAAATGACAATGTGAGTGTACTGGGATGGAGAACTCACAAGCCAGGTGACAGGAAGAGATAAGAGACTCAGTTATGGGATACTCTTTGTCATAGAAAAGTGTATAGGAACCTATAGGGAATCTGTTCTGTGATGCTCTCTCTTCTTCCTCAAATTTTTTATTCAAAATTTACTAAGTAGAATTATGTTATAGTTTCGTGCTTCTCGGGATCATACTGGCATTTATTTTACAATAGCATGGTTTGGATTATCCAAACCTCTCATTTTATACCTTTTTTTTCCTATTCCTCTAGAGACCATGTTAAAACAGATTTCTGTGCCCATTCTACTGTATCCTCACCGATTTATTTATACTTGTCTTCCATTATTTGGGTCATAAATCTGTGAATAGGGAATTATAAGATTGTTTCTTCTTTATGGACCCTGAACCAAAGATTTTGCACCCTTAGTGTAGATTATCTTCTAATAACTATGTCAAGTTTCAGAAACAAACAACCTTTTAAAATTAATTAAGATAATTGAAAAATTATCACTAAGGAAAAAAATGCATTATACATGAAGTATATAATTAACATTGCTGTTTATGCCTCAAATAGATATTAATAATCTTTTCCAATTTTAATTAGAATTGATAGAAAAAAAAACTAGCCAAGTTTCTATCTTGGGAAACTGAGATAACAAATAAAATAAAATCTTTTTTAATAATAAAAATAAATAACAACTAAATGGAAATAAATAAAAAAGAATATAAAACAATACAAACAATAAGACCAAAATTTAGGCCTTTCAAAGATAAAGTGAGAAACATTTACTTATAGTAATTTAAGCAAAAGGCAAAAAAATAAAAAAATAAACCAAAACACAAAAACCCTCAAATTCCAAATATTGAGAATGAAATCAGGGAAATTGATATTAATCTATACAAAGTAAATGATTATAAGTAAGTACTATGAAAAATTTAATGTCTGCAAATTAGAGAAAGCAGCCAAAAATCTGAGAAAGACACTGAATACTAAAACCGACTCAAGAAAATGTCTAAAATCTGGTTTTAGCTAAAAAGTATATACATTTTACATGATTATCTTAGTAATTTCATATGAAGCAAGGACAAACTTTAAAATACTTTTGCAATAAAAGCAGAATTTAATAGGAATGGGAAGAATTTTTCTACATAGATAAATAATGATCTCTGAAACACTACAGCTGTCGTCAGACTGTTGAAAGACAGAATACCAACATTCTCATCTGTGTACAACAAACCATTTTTTTAGTCTTTAAAAATTTAGCTGTGAATCCATCTGCTCCTAGGCTGTTATTTGGTTGAAGTATTTTTATTATTGTTCTAATCTCATTACTCATTATTAGTCTGTTTAGATTTTCTATAACCTCTTGGCTCAAAGTTGGTTGGTCACACTTTTCTATAAATGTATCCACTTCTAGATTTTCTAAGATATTGGAATTTAAGTTTTCAAGAAAGTCACTAATAATCCTCAGTCATGTCTGTTATAATAGCCCCATGTTCATTTGTGATGATTGTATTAATTTGGGTTTTTCTCTTTCCCCTTTTAGTTAGCTTAACTATGGGGCTTTCTAATGTTGTTTATCTTTCCAACTAATTTTAGTTTTTTTATTCTTTTATTTGCTATTTTATAAATTTCAGCTCTGAATTTTATTATCTATATTCTCCTATTGGTTTTGAGAATGTTTTTTTTATGTTATTCTAAGACCTTCAAAACCATTATTTTTTTGAGAATTTTCTGATTTATTTATGTAGGTACTCACAGCTATAAACTCAGTTAAATCTGCTTCTGAATCTTCCTCAACAAAGTAAGAACTCTGTATGACTAAAAAAAAAGTCAACATCATACTAAATAAGGGAAAAACTGAAATTCCTCTAAAATCAGTGATAAGGCAAAAATGTTCACTTTTATCACTTCTGTTCATTATAATACTCAGCAATATCCAAAGCAATTAGGCAAGACAATAGGTACCTGTAGGAATGGAAAAAGTCAAATTATCTCTATTTGCAGATGATATGATGCTAAATTTAGAAGACACTAAAGTCTCCACTAGAAGACTTGCAGAGTTGATAAAAAAAAATCAGCAACTTAACAGGATACAATATAAGCATACAAAATCATGAATATCTGAAAAAATCATGAACCTCCAAGAAAGAAACCAGGAAAACAATTCCATTTACAAGACCCATACAAGTAAAATTACAGAACACTGATAAAAGAAAAAGACAACACTAGCAAAAGGAAAACCCTCCAATATTTATGGTTTTGAAAAATTAATATTGTTAAAATGGCCATAGTACTAGAAGTAATGTTTAGATTGAATGTAATCTCAAAAAAGGCATTTTTTAGAAATTTTAATTTGTTATATATTACAACAGAATGCATTATAATTCATATTGCACATATAGGGCACAATTTTCATATCTCTGGTTGTTCACAAAATAGAGTCATACCATTCATTTCTTCATACATGTATGTATGGTAGTGATGTCCATCTCATTGCACTTTCTTTCATACCCTATGCCCACTCCCTTCCCCTCCCTACCCTTTGCCCTATTACATGAAAATTATATAGTTATTAAAGTTATTAAAGAACAACAAAAAGAACACAAAAAACAATACATTTTGGCATGGATGTGGAGGGAAAAAAGCACACTTATACATGGCTGATGAGACTGTAAATTGATTCAACCAATATGGAAAGCAGTATTGAGATTCCTTGGAAAACTTGGAATGGAACAATCATTTGACCCACCTATCCCATTCCTTGGTTTATATGCAAAAGACTTAAAAACAGCATACCACACTTTAACAGACATATTAAGGTTTATAGCAGTACAATTCACAATAGCTAAATTGTGAAACTAACCTCTTCAATAGATGAATAGATTAAAAAACTGTGGTATACATACACAGTGAAATATTACTCAGCTTTAAAAGAGAATAAAATCATGGCATTTTCAGGTAAATGAATGGAGTTGGAGAATATCATGCTAAGTGAAGAAAGCCAATCCCCCAAAACCAAAGTCTGAATGTTTTCTCTGATATGAGGATGCTCACACATTATGGGGGTGGGAGGCATAGGAGAATGGATGAACTTTAGATAGAGAGAGGAAGGGAGGGGCTATGGGGGTAGGAAGGTTGGTGGAATGAGATGGATATCATTATCCTAAGTATATATATGTATGAAGACACAAATTGTGTGACTCTACTTTGTGTGCAGCCAGAGACACAAAATATTGTGTATACACTATATGTATACTATGAATTGAAATGCATTTTGCTTTCATGTATTAAAAAAACAAGGTATATTTTCAAATTTCTTGCTTGCAATATGGTTGCACTAATTTAGCATCTATCATAAACATGTAGGACTTTTTATTTGACAGTCTTACCAATAGAAGATAATGTCAGTGTTGTATCCATCTTCTCATTAATTTTTTAATTTGAATTTTGAATAACTGGAGACTGTTCTTAAATATTTGTATTTAAGGATCATTTTTATTTCAGTTTATAATTTTTCTTTTTATATTCTATGCCACTCTTCTTTTCCATTTTTTAATTATATGTATAATAAACTATTTTGAAAGTTCATACTCCAAAAAAATAGACAATCTTGAGTACTTCAACAAATTTCTAAAGACATATGACTTACCCAAACTGAACCAGGAGGACATACACAGGTTAATCTCAAGCAATGAAATAGAAGATGCCATCAAACACCTACTAACTAAGAAGATCTCAGAACCAGACAAATTCTCAGCCAACTTCTATAAGACCTCAAAAAAGAATTAACACCAATACTTCTCAAATTGAACCCTGGAATATAAAAGAAGGAAACCCTTCCAAACTCGTTCTATGAAGCTCATAGCACTCTGGTACCAAAACCAAACAAAGAAACACAAAAGAAAGAAAATTTCAGACAAATATCGCTGATAAGCATAGATGCAAAAATTCTCAATAAAATTCTGACAATTCATATATAAAACCATATTAAAATATAGTTTATCACAATCAAATGGGTTCATCCCAGGGATGTAAGGTTGGTTTAACATATGGAAATTAACAAAAGTGGTTCATCACATCACTAGACTTAAAAGACAAGAATCATATGACTATCTCAATAGATTCAAAGAACAGTCTCCAGTTATTCAAAATTCAAAATATATGTGACAAAATATAGCACTACTTCATGTTGAAAACACTAGGAAAACTGGGGATAGTAGGAATATACCTCAACATTGTCATCATTCTAAATGAAGAAAAAATGAAAGCATTTCCTCTAAGAACTGGAACAAGACAAGGATGCACTTTTTCACCACTTTTATTCAACATCATCCTTGAAATTCTAGCCCAAAAAAATAGGAGAATGAAATAAAAGTAACATTTTTATATTTTTGAATAGTAATTTTGTCGTTCATGGTTGTCCACAAATGTTGGTCTATATTCATAACTTCTTTTACAGGTTTACTTAATTAAAATTATTGGTGAAGAGAAATTTTTTTTTAGGCAACTAAGCCAACCAATCTTCTTCCTATCTCTTGTTTAAGCATTCTTTCCCATTCTCAAAGTCTGATATGTTTTTAAGCAGTCAGGAGAGCACAAAGGAGTCTAAGTACTCATCTTTCCCAGCCCTTGATAGACAACAACTGATACATATTGGACTGGGATATAATCACTGGGTTCAAGACAGGGCTTTCATTGATTTTCCAATAAGGCTTAAAGCTATGAAGAAGAAACTTCTTTCTTTACCTTCCCAGTGATTAATTTAATTTTCTCCCCTAGTGAACCAGATTATTTATTTGCTAGTGTGGTCTTTATCATCTTTCCATGCTTCCATCTTGCTGCAAATTTAATCACAGCTAATACAAATTAACAGCATTTCTGAGTAATTCCAGTAATTTACTGTTTTTACAAAATACGTCTGCCACTGAATTTCAAAAATAATGTGTACTTGTATTATTAAAAACAAGATAGATCTTTGTATTACTAAAGTTTTCCTTGTAATACAATGCCATTTTCAAGAAATAAGCTTTAAAATGGTGAGGAATTCATCTTAATTTGTGATATATGTGCATTTATGTGTAGAAGACTCATATATATTCAGAAGTCTTTTCATGTTTTAAAATTAAAATGTAAATATATATGTTATTTGTTATTACCCATTAAATGTTGACCAATTTTTATTAAGTTTCAGTTCACAATTAGCTTTTGTTTTTAATTATATTATTCTCAACTGTTAGGAAACTTCAGTTAAATTTATTCTTATTTTTCTTGTACATTAGCTCTTTGATTGATCTTTGTTATCTTATTTTTGTGATATAAGATTTTAGGGCTTGACTTAGAAAAACGGCACAAGTTTTTAAATTTTATGCTGGATTTTCCTTTCAGGTTAAGTGAAAATTCTTTGGCTTAAAAGAGGACATTCTTGAGAAAGTACAGAGGAGTAAAAAGACATATACCTTTTATTGTCTCGTATATTCAATTTATTGTTAAACTGTGTACATTAACATTTACCAAATATATTTTCCTCATTAACTAAACCCCACTAAAACTCCCAATAGAATGTCAGCACAATTCCAGATGAAAATTTTCACTTTCCAAAAGTAACTGACCACCAAAGTAATTGACTACATATCAGAAATAATTCTAACCAATTGTGACATTTACACGTGTGATCTATGCTCTATATGTTATACATGCACATGTACACATGTACACACACATATACAAGATTTGATTACCACATTTAGGATCATGTAACGTGTATGCTTACAATTGAGTCTCTACTATGGATTCCAGGTGACGCACAACAAAGTAAAACATACGCTGTAATATAATTCATTTATTTTTTCCACATGAAGAGAAAAAGATAACAGATGAATTATCTTTCCTTCTGATCCATTATTTGTCAGTCAGTCATCATTTATTGAAGCATCTAGGTAAAGGCTAAAAATATGCTAATATTCATGAGCAACCTTAGCATCAATTTGGAATAAGTCACATTGGATCAACATAATAAATGTTATCACTGACAGTGTTAATTGGTCAAAGTGCAGAGAAGTTATTAACGGTTACATTTGTGTTATTACCTATGCCACTGTTGACTTCAAGGATGAAGACAAAAGAGGATTTTTGGCTTAGTCAATTAATGATGAATGCTCTGTGATGACGGTGGGAACTCTGAACAAAAACTAGATGTGGGCAGTTGAATCAAGTTGAAATGTGTGTGCATGGGTGTATGCACAGATGTGCACATATTAGAAATACTATGTAAGACACTGTATGCACATATTAGAAATACTATGTAAGACATTGATAATAGAATCCTGAAATTCAAGGGAGAAAACTTAAACTGGAAATACACATGGAGAGATTCATTTGCATACAAGTATGAGTTAAAGCTGCATGAGATTATCTAGAGAGAGGATCAAAGTATAGGGAAGAAGAGGACCTGAGAATATCCAAGCATTTTAAATTTGACTTGCCTCAAGAATTCATCAAAAAGACAGTATGCGCTCCAGTGTTGACAGAGAAGCCAATATAGGGGAGCATTTCCTAAAGGAAAAAAAAAATATTCTGATGTTTATTGAATTCAGATAGAAAAACAAAAGTGACCATGGATTTTCAAACAGTAAATTCAGGAATACACTGAAAGGAATGGTATGTATGTAAGCCAGACCTCTGTAGGTTAAAGCCTCAATTAGGATGAAGGTAACAAAGACAACTGTTCAATCAAAGAGGCAAAGTAAGGATACCATAGTTTATAATATTTTATTACATGTTTTATAAAGAACTAGAAAAGAGAAAGTTTTCCAAAACATAGAAATGATAATAGTTTTAGGAGATCCCTGATTTGATCATTATATGTTGTATACATGTACCAAATTATCACAATGTACTCCATAAGTATGTACAAATATTTTGTGTTGTAGCTCAGTGGTAGAGCGCTTGTGTAGCACATGTGAGGCCCTGGGTTCGATTCTCAGCACCACATAAAAATAAATAAAATAAAGATATTGTGTCCAGTTACAACTAAAAAGTAAATATTAAAAAATATATTTTAAAAAGAAGTATATTATAAAACAAAAGAAAAGAAAGAATTAGAGAAGAACAGAGATCATTTTAACATGGGAAAAACAAGAACATGTTTTATATATATATATATATATATGAAAAGATAAATAGAAGGAATTGGTTAAGCAAAAAGTGCAATATATGTAAAATACAGATAGACAAATGTGGACATGATATGATCATATGAAGAATTCAATGGATTTTTATTAGTTGAACATAACTATATAAACAGCTTTCAAATCAATGAATAGAACACTGCAAGCATGCCAAAACTCACCTTGATTTTCTATTTTCCAATATTGTATCCAATCCACGTTAGCCAATATTCTGATTTACAACAGCATATTTTTTATTTTAGTTTAGCTAGATAATACTTGAAAGTAAACATATTAAAATTTATTTATCATTCAGCTGTTGAGAGGAAATTGTTGGTATACTGTTTGTGGTAATTATAAATAGTACAGCTAGAAAATTTGAGAAGTATCATTTATAAAATTAAAAAATACAATTTATATTGAATCAAGATAATCCAACACTTAGGACAAAATATTTTAACATATATGGAAAATTCTCTGAAAACAAAATATTCAAAAAATTTGTACCATGAAATTTGTAAAGCAAAACACTCATTATTATTAAGATGTTATGTCTTCCCACAATTGTTTTATATGTATAATGGAATCCTAATAAAAATCTCAGCTGAAATTCACAAAATTATTTAAATACTTGTGAAAGCAAGGAACAAATAATAGCTAAGCAATCTTCAATAAAATGAACAGAGTTTCACACTTAATATACCAGATTTTCCAATTTAAAGCTACAAAATCTACAGTAGATCACTATAAAAAAAGAAAAAGAAAGAAAATAGAAAAGAAAAGTAAAGAGAAGAAAAGAAAGAAAGAAAGAAAGAAAGAAAGAAAGAAAGAAAGAAAGAAAGAAAGAAAGAAAGAAAGAAAAAGAAAGAAAGAAAGTACATCCCAGTGTGGTGGCACAAACCTATAATCCTAGCAGCTTGGAAGTCTGAGGCAGGAAGCTCACAAGTTCAAACCAGCCTCAGCAATTTAGGGAGGCCCTAAGCAACTCAGGGAGACCTGGTCTCTAAATAGAATACAAAAATGGGCTGGGATTGTGGCTCAATGGTTAAGCGCCCCTGGGTTCAATGCCTTACCAAAACCACAAAACAAAACAAAACAACAACAACAATAAAACCCCAAAAGTACAGAGATCAGCAACAGACCCACATGTACATGACATAATGATATTTGATGAGTATATAAAATAATTCAATGAGAAAATATTTAACTTTTTCACAAATGATGTTGAATAACTGCATATTCATACAATAAAAAATCTAGTGAGACTAATCACAGAAATAATATAAAAGATAAAATAAAACAAATATTATTAGAAGAAAATATAGAATATGGGGCTTGGGATGTGGCTCCAGTGGTAGCATGCTCCCCTGGCATGCGGGGGCACTGGGTTCGATCCTCAGCAGCACATAAAAATAAAATAAAAACATTGTGTCCACTGAAAACTAAAAAATAAAAAAAGAAAATATAGAATATGTTTATAATCTTAGTCTATATAAATTTTTTAGATTGGTTAAATTTTTTTTACATTGGTTAAAACACTTCAAATTTTTCTCTCTAGAAATATCATTCAGAAAATAGGTGATTCGTATGTTTAAATAAACTTCTTCTAAAATTTTTCCTAATAACTTTTATCTCAATCTTATAAATGTGGCAACTCATTAATTCAAAAAATAGGTAAAAGCTTTAAAGATTTCAAAAAGTATTAGGTATGGATGTTGAACAATCACAATGAAAATGTGTTTAACATTATTAATGATAATGTAAATGGACAAATCAAACCAAACAAAATACTAATGTACGCATTGGAATGGAGAAAATTAAAAGATTGCTAATAAATTTACTATCAACCAAGAGGAGCAAATAGTACTCTTATCTATAGCTGATGGGAATGTAAAATGATAAAACCATTTGGACAACTTATTTGTTATTTTTGAAGTTTAGCATACATTAATCAAATCATTCAGCAACTTCTTATATATTTAATTGAGTAATTAAAATATATTTTTACAAAACATATTTTTTTTATTCATAGATATCAAAAGTGAGAGAAATCAAATGACCATCAATAGAAATAATCAATAAGCTATGTATGTCATATAATCAAATTCCATTCAACACTAAAACTGGAAAAAAATAGTGATGCGTGTAACAACATGTATGACTCTCAAAAATATTGTGTTAATTGAAAAAAGTAAGACACAAAAATGTCCTTCCATACATCTTGATTCCATTAAAACAGTATTGAAATGGGCAAAACTAGTCTGTCCCTACAGAGATCAGATAGGAATAGGAAAAGAGAGAAACACCTATTGGAAAGGAGGGCATGAAAAAATATTTTTAGGATTATGGAAATGGTCAGCTCTTGAAAGATGCTACCAAAAATTGATGAATGAAAACTAATGCCCCTGTATTAGTATTTCATTGTGGTTTTATACCCCACATACTTGTTGATTGAAGATGGTGAACTATTTGTTTGAATTTTTTTTTTTAGAGAGAGAGAGAGAGAGAGAGAGAGAGAGAGAGAGAGAGAATTTTTTAATGTTTATTTTTTTAGTTTTCGGCAGACACAACATCTTTATTTTATTTCTATGTGGTGCTGAGGATCGAACCCAGTGCCTCATGCATGCCAGGCGAGCATGTTACCGCCTAAGCCACATCTCCAGCCCCTTGTTTGAATTTTTAACATCCATACATGTTTCTTTGTGAAATATTTAAATCTTTTACCTATTTATTTAATATTTGTTTCATTAATGAGTTTCAACATGTATAAGATGTAGCAAAATTTAATAGATATGTTACAAGTATTTTGTTCAGCTCAGTGAACTATTTTCTGAATATCTTCTAAAAAGATGGTATTTAATATGCACTATTTAATCAATCTAAGAAAGTTTTGTCTTAATCATAATACCATGATACTGTTTTCTCCATGTGCTCTTTTCACTGTTTTATTTAATATATGTGTTTGTGAGCAATCTCATGACACACTTAAATCTTAATATTTCCCTGTGTGCATACATTAAAGTTTATCACTATTATATAAAAATCTATTTCTTGTTTTTTTTCAATACTGTTGGTTGAAATAATGTGTAAAGTAGAAAATGGCCTTATTGTACTATGTAAACTACCAAAAGAGATGTCCAATCTGTTTAACACACTGCCTTCCTTTTTATATGCTGCCTGAAATAAAATTTGGCAAGATATAAATAATGTAACATACTGTATTGTTAAAGTAAATGACATGACTTGCTTTTTTGAAGATTCTAGACTCTCAATGGTGAAAAATTTTATAATTTAAGAAAAAATGTTTCTGATTAGAGATCAAATCAAGGGCACTCTCAGAAAAGCATGATCTAAAGATGAAGCAGTGACATGGCTGGTAGATTTTCTGAAAGATCAAAGATGGTGCTTCAAATCATCAACTAAAAATGTAGTTACAAATTTATCACCATTGCTTAATTCTGTGTCAATAAATTATTTTCTGTGTCACATATATAACATTAGGGGTTTTATTTGGTATTAATTTTGATGAAATCAATCATTATGAACTTTTCATTAGTTTACCTTAGTCCACATTGTAGATGATTAAAGTAATAATCTTCAGGTTTGTAAAATGGTTCTCCTACATTAATGGAGGTTTCAACAAAGCAATTTAAATATATTCAAACAATAATGATTTTTAATTTTTCTAAGCAGGTCATAGACATTAAAATACACAAATACTTATACTTCATGTATAATTCAATAACAATGTAAGAAATAGAATAATCCAAATCATATAATTCAAAAGTAACAAGAAGATTGAGCCCTGTCACGTATGTAGGTTTTTGTGGTAAATGAAATCCTTTGTTTTAAACATTTTGATATTTAATATAATTCCTTATACCTTCTTTGTTACAAGAAATTTGATGGTTAACAATCACAAGAAATTTATAACCAGCAAATACATAACAGAAATTTTAAGTCACATATATCTAAAGAGAATTCTCCCATTATGTCCTATGAGTATCCATACCTTCCTTACCCAGTGCAGGATTATTTGGGGATGCTGCCATTAGTGCTACTTTCTTCTTTGTCTAATACTTTTATTAAATTTTCTAACTACACATATTTTTGAGTATTTACTTTTGTTTGACAATAGAGTTATATTATAGAAAATAGTGATATGCTATTAATTTTATACACAGAGTTCCTCTCTGGGCATAAACCAGGGGCCATACAATAATAAATAAAGTAATAAATTAAGTTTAGATAACATACACTTACATCAAATTAAGGTGACCTGAGCATAATGTAGGTAACTGAAGTCAACATGGTATAAACATGCTAAATTTAAAAATTAAGGTGAAATGAATAAATCTAATTTAAATATAGTATTGGCTTCACTTTATGAGATTTATTTGATCTTCACTATAAATGTTTGAAATTACCAAATTTGTAATGCATATTGGATCAGCAAAAGTTAACTTGCCATTCTTTTACATTTCTATATAGAATTATATTTCACAAATTCTTTCTTTAAAACCCTGCTTTAGTTATTGCAAATTACTCCTGTAAAAAATGTTGATGATTCCTAATTTTTATAAAAATGTTCAATAGAATTTAATTAAACCTTTTGAAGTTATGAAAATATTTATCTATAAGTAAACACAAAGGAAAATAAATTTGCCTTTGAGAAGACAATAAGGGGCATTTTATCATTGCATCTACAAGAAAAGGATTAATTGCTGTCATATTCTCTCTAAAGTGCCTTTTAGGGTACAAATTACATTTTCTAACCTCAGGACTTTAATCAAAAGCAAGGAGATTTGAGGCTGGTATTTATCTGCTGCCGACAGTGGCAGCCCTCTTCTAGCAAAAGACTGCAAGGTCAGCACTGTGAATTTCTACAAAGGGAACATAGTTATCAGGAGTCTACACCTGGCACAGTAAAACTGGAAGATGGTGTACAAATGAGGCCTGTGAGCAAAGGAAAAGTACACTGAAGGTGTTTGCCTTGTGCCTCTGTATTTAAAAGTGAACCATAAGAGCTCTGTGTTTGCTCTGTGTCAAACATACATGCACAGAGCTCGTTTATCCAGAATGGATACAGGAAACATTCTTGAAATTCCATTAAACTTAGAAATATAGTTAAAAACAGTATCAGGTAAACCATAATTTTCAAATATATTTTACTTGGAAGTGAATGGTGATAGAATAATTTATTGGGTGAAACCCTAGGTTTTATAGTTATCTTCTTGGCATTAGCTCTCCTTCAACCATAATGAATCCCTTCTCCTTCAAAGACATTTTTTGTTCTACCTCACACTTAATGTAAATTGTTCAGTTTCACTAAACTTTCCCCACCCTCCTGCATCTAGAGTCCACTAAGCTCCATCTTCCTATACTCATTAACTGGTACCCCAAACATATTTTTGACTCTTTGTCAAGTGATTCAGATGGAATGGTAAGTCTCAGGAACACAGTAATCAAGTGATGTAGCCAGTAATCTGCTGATGTAGCCAACTGTGTATATTTTAGGCTGATGCACAATTTAGTTTCTCTGTGTATTCTCAAAAATACTTGAGTCTGAAACTATTCACAGTCTTTTTTTCTTTACACACATATGAGAATCCTTTCTTTAATTTCAGTGTACCATGAATATTTAGTGCAAATTTAATGCTCAATTAATGATTTATTTACTGTAACTTCAGAATTTCCACTTGTATTTCAGAAGTATTCCCAGAAGATAATAAACAGGAACCTCTTGTAAACTAATACATAATTTCCCACATGTTCGTGCACTTTCATTGATATTCATGAAGAAAGAGATCTAAATTGTTTGTATTGTTCTAATTTTTTAAAAAAAATTGAGTTGTAGATGGACACAATGCCTTTATTTTAGTTGTTTATTTTTATATGGTCCTGAGGTTAGAACCCAGTGCCTCATACATGCTAGACAAGCACTCTACCACTGAGCCACAACTCCAGCCCCTGTATTGTTCTCACCTTAAGAAAGTAAATTTTGGGGGAATTTTAAAATACCGAATGTCTTCCAATCAATTATATTATATTTATATCTGTTTTCCTTTTTTTATATCTTTATTTATTTTTATGTGGTGCTGAGTATCAAACCCAGTGGCTCACACATGTGAGGCGGGTGCTCTACTAATGAGCTACAGCCCCAGCCTGTTTTCTATTTTTAAAGAAAGCATTACTGATTTGATTTATCAGATTAAAATGGTCTATCAGGTAAACTTAATATTTTGAAAACTGAATTAATCATAAAATGTGAATGTGTTTACTGTACTTTTAATATGAGTGTCAGTGTTTTGGAATGCATTTCTCAAAACTGTTGTTTTTTTCTTTTAACTCCTGCTGCAATTCCTTGCATAATTAATAATAATTTTCTTCAAGACTCCTTAGCCATATATGCCAGAATAGGTACACCTGGAAAGACAGAAAATAGGTGTTTGCCAAGCACTGGATGGAGAAGGAATGGAACTGCTGAATGAGTATAGGGTTTTATTTTCCACTTATAAAAATACTGATAAATTAGATAAAGGTGGTGGTTATATAACATAGTAAATGTATTAATTGCAACCAAATTGTTGAGTTTGAAATGGCTGATTTTATATTATGCAAATTGCATTTCAATATAATGTATAATAACCAAATGACTATAATATAGACATAACAAAAAGTTACTGAGTTAGTTATATGGCAAAAAGCACTCAGACCAAGATTAACCAGTAATTTTCATATGAAGTTCATGTTTCTGTATTTTTATTTAAAAAGTATTTTCTTTTGTAGTTACTTTAATTTTATAGATAAAAAGGCCAAAATTAATGTTACTATAAATTCAAAGGTAAAGATTGTTAGAGTCTGTAAACAAGTCAGGATGGCGCCTGGCATTTTGCCAGAGGGAGTGGTTTGTGGAGTAATGCCAGCAAGCCATTAAGTGTGGAGATTCCTTATTGGTTGACTGCTGTATCTAGTTTATGTTAATTAGATAAGCTGTGTGGAATGTATAAATACCCCTCCTGTCCTACAATAAATGGCTCCCACTCCTGCTGTATCAATGTACACAAGTTGTCATCACCTGAGATTTTAAGATGTAAATGTTGATAGTATGCCTACTATAAAAGACCTCCCCCCCCACCCCGAGTTAATTTTTGATAGAATGTTTCCATTTGACAGCTTCTCTTAGGGCTATAAGATAACAACATTCCCAGGAAGCAACATTAAAGTTACTGTGGATCTTTTCTTAACTTCAGTTGAGCTCTAGTTGGTGGCACAATACAACAGTATCTATCCCCTTAACTGTAGGTTCATATTCAGTAGTTTCAGTTGCCCACATTTAACTGTGTTCAGAAAACATCAAATGGAAAATGCCAAAAATTGTAATTAATGCATTTAAAATTGTAGGTGGTTTTGAGTATTGTGATAAAATCTCACACTGTCCTCTGTTCCAACATTGATGTAAACCAACCCTTTGTTCAGTGTACCCATGCTGTATATGCTACCCACCCATTTGCAGCTTAGCAGCTATCTTTATTTTCAGATGAAATTTGGTTTTATGCTGTACTGTGTTCAATTAAATCTTATTTTAAGTTAATAATAACCCCAAGGCACAAAAGTAGTGTGAAACTGAAAATTCAGCTATACTTCAATGAAGTTATAAAATGCATCCTTTAAGTGAAAAGACCAAAGTACAAAAAGATATATTTAATATATATATATATATACACACACACACACACACACACATATACATGTATATGTATCTATATTAGTTGCCAATGGACCTTTATTTTATTTATTGATAGGTGGTTCTGAGAATTGAACCCAGTGCCTCACACATGCTAGGTAAGCGCTGAGCCACAACCCCAGACCAAAAAAGATATTTTGAGACTGCATTCACATAATTTTTATTACAATATGTTATTACAATTGTTTTAATAGTTAAGGTTGTTTATCTCCTATTGTGTCTAATTTGTAAGTTAAACTTTATCGTAGGTATATATGTATTGGAAAAAGTAATAGTACATATGTTGGCATTATGCATGGTTTAAGGCTTCTCCTGAAGGTCTTGGAATGTTTTCCTTGTGCATAATTGGGGGTTGCCATACTAGCATCACACTAAGCAAGACCCCATGAATACACTTGTTCAGAGGCTACTGGTTATGTAGCACTGAATTTAAATAGCAAAGCAGAACAAGACATTACTTCAATAAAATAATATACAGCATTATAGCATTCAATGTTGAGGCAAGATAATTCACAGTCTGAAGAAGCTGGCTCCAAAGCAGCAGAGTCAGCTCTAAGCTTAACCCCAACCATAATATTTATGAATTTATCTTTGCACAATAATGAGATAACATTACAATGCAAATACAGAGTCATCTATACTTGCCCCATATTATGAGAAAGTCAAGGGGATTTGTGATTTAGATAATGTCAGGAGTTCAATTGTGGTAGAGAGGTACAATTATTTAATGTTTCATTTGGGGGGTTGCCAGTATGAATTCATTGATCTTTATTAAGAAATATTATCCACACTAGAATTGCCATCTTGGGGAAATCTGTAAGCTTACAAATTCAGTAATATAAAATCAGTCTAAATTAAAGTGTCTTTTAAGATATCAGCAAACTGGTAGAAATTGTGGGTACTAAAATATCTAGGATAGAAATTTACCAGGAACAAAACTACATTTTTCCCCTTTACAATAAAATAATTGTAAAAATACTAATACTGTCTTCAATGCAATATATAATATCGAATTTCTATGAACCTAGAAATTAACCATTTTCTCCAAAATTCAGACTTCTGAGAACACATTCCCACACATTTTTAATACTCAGGAATTCAACCCTTTTTCATTTTATGACCTCTGCATGCTGCACTGATATTACCATAATTGTCTTAATCTTTCCCGTAGCCTTTAAGATAATTTAAAACAGTTGTCATGTTGTTTCTGCTTTTTATTGTTATATTTATTCTTTGCTTTTAAAACGTTTTTACTTTTCAAATTTTCAGGACTTTTTTATGATTTCTTGATATCTCAAATATTTTGTTACCATAAGTTATTATATCTTCTTTGGTATATGGGTTTCTAAGTAGTGCACAGTTTTATTATTATTACAAATAGATGTTTTATTTCATGGTGTGTAACTGGAGAGAATAATAAAAGCTACTTTATTAATTTATGTATCCAGATAGTTTCCCGATTTTTTCTGTAATTTTTTATAATATTTCTTATTGGTGTTTTACCCCATTTTAAATTATTTAGTGAAAATATTTATTTAACTATTTGTCTTCTTTCCATTTCTTTCCTCCCTTCTGGGAACTCATTCTTTAATATTTCTGATTTCTGAGGGCTATCTTCCAGAACGCTCCCCCCATTATTGACTATTTTTCTCAAAAAAATCTATGTGAACTATAAGTAATTAGCAGAAAGATCAGCAGAGTAGAGGGAAGGGAATTAGGAGACAGAGGTGAGGAGGGAAAAGAGAATTACCAGGGAATGAATTACAGCAAACTGTATTCTAGCTTTTATAATAAAGTCACAATGAAACCTAATATTATATATATCAAAAAGAACCAAAGAATACACCTATGTGGCCTAACATTGGGATGAATGTGAGATTCTGGATTATTCTCAGTTTTAACATGTATGAGCTGTGTTATTTCTGATGAATCACTAAAATTCAGTGAATGTGATTTTGTTTTTTTTAAATAAATTATTAATGCACAAAAGAGATGCTTTGCATGTTAAATAAGAAACATAGGAGAGGGATTTGTAAATTACTAAGGTACTTGAAATATCACTTAACCAATATGGAAAAATTATGGACATTAACACTAAATAGCTGTAAGATTTACCTGGTTGATGAGAGACCCAATAATGATATCTATGAGATATTAACTCAGTATTATTTATGTGCAATATTGAAATTCAAATTCATCATAGTAATCAATGTGGAAAAACATTATACTCTCTTTTATTACAAAGTTATAATTTACACTCTGCAACTTTTGCAGTAGAGTTTTATCTTTTTTCCTAAATTACAAGAAGCCTATACACAAATTAACTCTATGAAAACTCAATAGCATAAAAATTGCATGGTTGAATGATTTATTATGTTTCATTTTAAATTATAAGGTATAAAATCCTGATTCTCTATTTCATAATAAATATGGGTCAGTTTCTAGAAGTAAAGCCAGAGATTGTCCTGGAAATAATTCCTGTTGAAAGCTTCTGGTGGTGATGGAGGGGGAGCTGACTGACCCTGCAAACAGCAAAAACATTTATTGTTCTATCCTTCCCATGTGGTGTTACACCAGCTCTGTATTCAATCTCCCTCTTGACAATCTCCCACTCTGTAAAGAGTATATGTTTGAAATCCAACAGAATGTACAAAATGATTATAGAAAATTGTACAACCAAGTGCAAACAAAAGAAGGAATGCCAGGAAGCCTTGAAAAGGAACTCTTGCCATGAAATACTTTTTCTCATATAATTAGGGTGGGGAAAATCAGAGGATTTGAAAATAGTCCATGATTGGTTTTAGACCCAAATTATGTCCAGAATGAAAAAAAAAAAAAAAACTGACGTTGAATCTGCTCTTAAGGAATCCTGGTTAGAGGATATATAAAGTAATAATACAACTGGGATAAAATGTGATGCCACAACACTGTAACAAAAGACAAAGCCTCTCCTCAGGCTTCTGGACAGGAAGAGCTATAGGTATGTGGTTTTGCTGCTCACCTCTTGAGCTCTTTAGAAACCCATATTTCTGTAATATGAGTGGGAGAATGTGACCATTATCAAGGAACTAAAGCACTTTGAAAATGGTTGGCAACCAAGCATAACCTACACAGGGGTTTACATTTAAAGAAAATATGACCCTGTTCATATGGAAATAAGTCATGAAACACCACAGAGGCAGAATCTCTTCTGAACTTTGCTGTTTTTCTACACTGGAACCTCACTTGCCTGTAGTTTTGAAGACGACTTAGAGAATGTCCTGACAACTCTTTTAGGGCTGGACTACTAACTGCATGTTCACCTGTCTCCCTCTCTGAAATTCAACCAAATTTCTAGAACAAGTTTAGGTTATGACTTACTTACGTTGCTTCCTAAACACTTAGAGCACATTGATTGCTGTCCTCAGAATGCTTAAATCAGTTATTATTTTATCACTGGAACCGAGTAATTTCTTACCCAACAATTTATGTTCTTTTAAGTTCACAAATAGTTATTTCATCAAATAAAACCATTAGGCTATGTTTATATGCCACATACTTAAATATCAAGAAAGCTCACTTGCACTGCTCTGGAAATGAGACTCTGGCACTATACTAGTAATTCTACATGTAAATACAACATGAAATAATATTTTTCAATGAATCAGTTTACAAAGCATATCACATAACTTTGATTCTCTGAGAGAATCACTTTATTCCTTGAGACTCATTGGTTAATAATATAAGATACTTGTTTTCTGACAGCAAGTGATGTATCATGTTTGAGTATTTTTATTTCAGAATTTTAAAATAGTTTTTGTTTAATATGTTGTTACTATTCTTTTGGATGATACTGGCCTAATATTTTGTTTAATACAGTTAGTTCATTTTTATGGTTTTTCATCAAAAATTTTTTTGTACTGAGGATTGAAACCAGGGGTACTAGAACACTGAGCCACATCCCCAGCCCTTTTATGTATATGTATGCATTTTTATTTACTTATTTTTTTAATTTAGAGACAAGGGCTTGATAAGTTGCTTAGGGCCTAAGTTGCTGAGGCTGGCTTTGAACTTATCATCCTCCTGCCTCAGCCTCCCAAGCCACTAGGATTACATGCCACTAGGATTACATGCATGCGCCACCACACCAGGCCCATAAATAACTTTTTAAATAAAATATTCTACATAATAGAAAATATACTGTCACTGGTCTAAAAAAAAGTACAAAATTTGATGGCGTAAAGAAAAATTAACCTTGTGATAGCTCAGACCAACATGATGACTCATTATTTACATTTTTCATGACCTTTATCTTAATGATATTCTTTTTTTATTTGATACACCCTGTTACAGAAACAAATAGTGGTTTAACTTCTAAATAAAAAATAACTTTTAAAATTAAAAATCAATACTCTTTCATTCAGAAATGCAAACTCAAGGTTTTGCAAGGTTTTGAAAATCAATTATTATTAATAGATGCTAGTATACCAGAAATGTGATTTGGACTTTAATCATCAGGAATAGGATCCCTGTGATGGGAGGTCACAGCCTCACTGGATAAAGCAAAGGATCTCTCTTATATTGGATCTGAGGAAAGAATTTAGGTGAGCAGTATTGTCACAGAGGTTGGTGGTAGTAGGTTATTCTTGACCTTTGAAGCTGCTGTGTGTTGCTTCGAGGTGTTAAGAGTATGTGATGTCACCCTTACCAGTATTCCCTGAAGGAATGCTAAATGGCTGGCCTTCAAACTGTAACTCTGTCACCAATTGGTGATTCTTAGATCTTCACTTAATAAATTGAGTTGTTGATTAATTAGAGAATGCTTAAACCAGTTCTTATGTTTCAATGAATCTAATTATATAAACAAAAAAGATTGAATAAAAAATTGAATCACAAATCTATTTTGTAAATTATTTTAAAATGACAGCTATAAAACAATAGTCTTTGGCTAAACATGTGGGGACTTTTCAATATTGTCAGTCCTTGGACTGGTCCTCTTTCAGCCAAGTCCATAGAAGAGTAAGAATTTTTTTTTTTTCAGATCTCTACCACTATTGTCCATTCTTCCTTCTAAAAAGAGCTTTTTGGACATATGTACATTGTACAATGGCTAAACCAAGCCACTTAACTTATACATATTATATGCATATATACCAGTGTAAAAGTGAAACTACATGAAATAACATTTCACAGATTTATCACTTTTTTTGTGCAGCAAAAATCCCTAAAAATTCAATCTTTTCATATTTTCAAGTACTTAAAATATTATTATTAACAAGAGCCACTATTCTGTACAATATATCTATGTAATTGTCCATTCTCCCTGAAAATGAGGTATGATTTCAGAAAATGGTAGACCACAAACTGGTCAACAAGGTTTCATTCTATTTTTGTCTTTGATGTATTTGTTGAATAATTTGTAAGGACAACAGATACATAATATAATTTAACACTTGAGAAAGCAATTGTGTTTCAACTTGAACTAAAGCATCATCAAACTGCTAGAAACTTTGGAACCATAACCTAATATTCCTCAAACCTGAACCAAAAAAGAAAAAGAAAGGGAAAAAAAAAAGAAAAAAAATCTGTAATACGTAAAAGAAAAAAAAAACTAAACTAAGCAAGCTGCTTTTTCTTCAGTCTTAGATTATTGTACTTATATATAGTGTTAACCCACACTGAGCATGAAATGCGTTAAGGATACAAACCTTCATCTGGTTAACCAAAACAAAATCCAAAGCTATTTAGTCTTCCTAAATAAGTAATTTAAACTAGTTCATTTGCGATTTTGCCTTCAAGGTATGAATGCTTTTTGTTTGTTTGTTTTTAGCAGTAATGGGGATTGAACCAAGGGGCACTCTAACATTGAGCTACATTCCCAGTTCACTTTATTTTGTTTATTATTATTATTATTATTATTATTATTATTATCATTATTATTATTAATTTACTGGGGATTGAATCCAAGTGCACCACTGAGCCACATTCCCAGTCTTTTGTATTTTTATCTTGAGATAGAATCTTGATAAGTTGCTTAGGGCCTCATGAAGTCACTGAGGCTGGCTTCAAATATGCAATCCTCCTGCTCCAGCCTCCCAAGTTGCTGGGATTACAGACATGAGCTAAATTACCATGACCCACATTAACTCTTTATTATGTGAGTTAAAATGAAGAAAATATTACTGAGCACACTCTGAAAGCATTAAACTCCTCCAGATGGGGCCACTATGCCTAGGTTCTCTTTCTACTTGTTATTAATTATACTTTAAGAAAGTCTAATATTTCTTTGGATTTCATGTAAGAAGATAATTCACTTAAAATACTGGGAGAAAATATACCTGAAATGATCAAATTAATATCTTTGAATAACAATGAAACTTGGACATAATTTGAAAATGAAGAAACTAATTTCCATACATGGCCACAAAATGATAAAGAAAAAATAAATTAGATTGTACACAAAATACAATAAATCTTGTAGCTATGAAGGTATATAGGCATTTCCTATATATTTAAATATGATATAATGCAGAAAATAACTTTTCTCAATAGGATTATTTTAAGAGTTTTGTATTCTTGAAAAACTTCTAAGGAGGAAAAAATGTTTTTCAGATTTCTGTAAGTTTTTACATAAATTTTGCTGATATCTAAGGAGTGAAATGTCTTTTTCTTTAAATATTTGCACAGTCACAAGTTTAACAAAAAAATAGCTCTTAAAAATAAAACATTCTAAAAAAAAGATGACCAGTTCCCTCATTTACATCATTATATATTTATTATACACTTTTCTAAGTTTTTTGGCTATGACTAGGAACAAAGAAGATCTATTTTAATAAAAAGTATCCTGCAGAAATTAAAACTGAATACGTAAAACAATAGAAATTTTTATTTCTTAATTTTAAAAAGTAAGCCCTAAAATATAACATCCATTTATACTTTAAAATTGCTTAAAAATCATAAAATTAGTGTTCATAAAGAATATATTAAAGTTTCACAAAGTAAACAAAGGTAAAGAAAATAAAAATGAAAGAATGAAGTGATAACTATGATTTTTTATGTTAAAATGAAAAACCAACCATGGGATTCAAATGTTTTATGAAACTTATTATTTATTTGTGAATTTAGAATCTTATCCAAATTATAATGTTAATTTTTAATTGTATGTAATTTATATGTGAACATTCTTTTGATTTCTAAATAATTAGGATTAGAACTAAAATTTCTTAGGTATTTCTTAGTACAAACAGAGCCCTGATAGTGTGTTCTATGAGGAAAGAAATGTTCCCTTAGCAACAACAATTTTGTTCAGAAAACAGCCTAATATATAATAGCCTTCTTTCATTTGCTGTCATGCTTCTCACAATTTAAGCCTTGAAAAGTTAAATTAAGGACCTTAATGAAAAGTCTGTTATAATTACACTAAATTTAGTTACTCATAAAAAGTAACTATGGAGAAATGTGGCATACTTGTCTGATGGAACTTTTGAAAAACTATTTGACATAGAGTGCACTTTTTCATTGCAAATGCATGATGAACACATATGGTATTCATATGGTAACCCATATAACAAAAAAATTAAACTTTAATTTTTAAATAGAGCATTCAAATTTAAAAGGACTAGAAGAGCATTTCTCTAAATTCTTTGTTTATTTGCTATTTCTTTCAAATCAATTGATTAAATGTGCAAAGAAGTTTCCAGGTATGTAATATTTTGGCTATAATTACACATTGATATTTAATTAAACATTGTAGACTGGTGTTCAGGTTAATTATACTAAAATATTTCCAATGATATCTAAATTATAAATCCTAAAACTTATGTTATCCTTAAATATATATTGAAAGCTTTTGTGTTTATAATAGTAAATTTGTATGAATCTTTATCAACAATTATTCTTATGCTTCAGTTTCATATTTTATATGTTATTAATATGTTTTAGATATATATTAATGCATTCATTTAATTCACTCATTAATTCATTTGTCCATATAATTCCTTAAAATATTTAATGAATGTATTAATGTATTTTTTGTTATTTGGAAAGATGAATCTTAACAGTACTAAAATATTGAATTACTTTTTTTATGAGGGCTAATACATATCATTACTACTTATCTTCCAAAATTTAGCATTTAGTGTGAAGGAAGTAAAAAGTCAGAGAAGTAGAGATCAGCTGCTACTACATCATAAATAAACCTGACTGTAAGAATGTAGGGTTACAAGAATAACCAAGTGAGCTGCCCCTTTGTGCTGTAAAGAAATGTATCCATAAATTCTATTTGCACTGATGGACAACTATAAGATTCAGCCCATCATATGCCAAAGTACGGACAGAATATAACTCTTATAAGAGGGGTCATCTAAAAATGAAAAACTGAAAGGACTTCATATGATATCACTTTCTTTTCTCAAATTCACTCAGAAGATGGATTACTTCATAGAGAAAGTGAAATGTTTGCTTCTGGGGAATGGATAATCGTTTCCTCTATGCAATCAATGTATAGTATATGTCCATTCTAATAATAAATAAATATTTTTTTAAAAGATAATTAACACAATACCCTGTGGAATCTGTAAAGCTATATGAAAAAAAATCCTATTGACCACATGAACAATTTCATTGTATAGATATGAACTTTCAAATGTATGCATATGTTTTTTTTATGATTGATGAAAATGCATTGCTAAAGTTGGAATAGCCTTCTACACTTTGCATTTTCTCAATCATTAGAAACTAAAAGTGAAACTACTTTGTTTCAGAGATTGATGAAACTTTGAGGCATTAAATAGTATAATGCTTTAAAACTTGGAGTTTAGAGTAATTTGTTTCCCTCTTTGTCTATTTTTAAAGCCTTTACCTGTATTGTGCCATTCTAATTCACTCTTGTTTGCTTGAATATTAACTTGTGGTTTAAGAGTTATTTTATATAAATTTTAAATTTTAATTATAAATAAAGAATCCATAAAACTTGAAATTTGTAATGAATATTTCATGTTTTATTAGGATGTTGGTCACTGAGATATATTTTCTGATGTCCATCTTTAAACTGGCTTCTATTTCAATTGATTGAATGTATCTCATTTGTTGACTCTTGAAGGTGGAAGGAAACCTAATCTCATGCCATTAAAATTTCTTGTTTATAAGTACATAGGTAACAGAATTATATTTAGAGTATGGGGTTTTTGAAAGTTTGACATTCAGGATTTGAGTTCCAACTCATCCATTTTTTAACCCTCTGTCCTCAGTTTCTCTACCTTCAGTGGAGATGATGATGATGGTGGTGGTGGTGATGGTAATGATAATAGTGATACCAGGTGTTGGGATAGTTATGAGGACTGGCCTTAGTAAAGGGATAGGGATGGTACAGTGTCTAGCATTTAATACTACTGCATACAGAAAACTGTGATCTAAAGAATTTATATGCCATACCCAATTTTATAAAAATTCAAGTTTTATAACAGTAGTGAGATGTGTCTGAAGTTGTTTTCTTTTTAAAAAAAATTTAGTTGTAGGTGGAAACAATACCTTTTTTGTTTTGTTTGTTCATTTATTTTTATGTGGTGCTGAAGATCAAACCTAGTGCCTCACATGTGGGAAGCAAGTACTCTACCAATGAGTCACAATCCCAGCCCAAAGTTATTTTCTTCCACACACATATTTCAACCATATTTATTTAAAGTTTTCTTTTTGCCCCAGAAACCTAATATCACCTCTAAATATCAGGGTCTTAAAAATTAATATTATGCAATGATCATTAACTGAGAATACATTTTTTAAGAGGTGGCTGTTCTTTTGAAAAAAGAATCAAAGGTTCCAAACAAAATAATGTAAAAATTTCACAATATATCATTTTGACATTATAGCTAGTATAAATTTATGAAAAAATGATATACTACTGTTTTGATCATTGATACTTGTTTTCTGTTTCATTCCTATTGAATTATACATTATGATACTTTGGGCATTATTTTTATCCTATTGAGCCTTTAGTTTCACATATCTGAGAAGCTACATAGGGATAAGCAAGTAAGTGTTTTGGAATGTTAACATACATAGACTTTGAAATGCTTGACTGAATACATCTGCCTTTAGTACTAGTACTAAACCCTGGCTAGAATTTCAAAACTTTGATTAAAAAATTATTTGAATAAGATCAATTTTTAGTTTCAGTATAGTGGAGAAGGTATCTTATATCTGAGGGAAAAATATAAAAACTATTTTGGAAAATAAAATTTTATCAGAGTGAATCTTAGGTATAATGAATATGAAATTTGAACATGCATGAAATACCTTATCAAGATCATGTTTCTGGCATTATGAAATTAGATACAGAAAATAAATCAATAGGAATAAAAAACTAGATCTTTAAAGCAAGCAGAAACAAAAAATTACTATATTTTAATAGAATTATGGTTAAAATTATGAAAATACTGCATTTTATGATTATCCATGAAATAAACACTGTTATTTTCAAATGCACAAAGGAAAATTGAATTGGCATTAATACACAGGTAAACTTAGGAACTATTCAGTCAGATCAAGAGGAAGAATTCTCTTTTACATTCCTAAAACTAACAGAAACATAGTAATGTGGACTAGGTCTTCTTTTGCAAGCTTTATTTTCTTTAAATAATAATTGATAAAAAGTTAACTCATTTTTGCTAATAGTTTTATCTCTCTAAAGATGGAAAAATCAATTATCAGTTGCCTAGATAGAATTACTACTCTATTTGTTCCCTGTTCAAACTTCCTTGTACTGCAACAAAAAGGTGTTGGACTTTGTTCCCAGCCTCAGGCTTGAATCACATCTCTATGCCAGTCTTACTTGTTCTTTACCTTGGTGACTTTATCAAGTAGGAAAACATGGCACATGTCTTGGTTGCACACATGAGAAGTAGTTGGTAATTAGTCTTCTCTGAAAGACTTTCCTTGACTTGAAAAGAGACAATACACTATAATGAAATTTTAGTTTTTTCTACAATTAAATCCCTTGATTCTTGATCAAAAGGAGAAATCTATCCTGAAATAATTTAAACATAATACATCATACTTAAAAGTTCCTATAATTCTCTTTTGAAAATAAAGTAACTTAAATGAGTCCAGTGATCTGAAAATGTTAGACAAAATAAAATAAAACAAGGCCTTTGATGATATAATACTTTATATAACTAAACTATATTCTCCCTGCCTTTTGTGAGGTAAAATAAACACACACACACACACACACACACACACACACACACACACACACACGCATACACATACACACTTTTCCTGCTAATTTAATAAGAGTTTTCCCTTACATGGAGATTATAGTGCTTTAAAATATATCAATCAGTGAAAAAACTATTTGATATGAAACTTTAGAAAGATATAGAAATATGGTTTTTAGAGGCATAGGGGTACCGAGGATTTAGCCTGGGGTACTTTACTAATGAGTTATGTCCCCAGTGTTTTTTTTTTTTAATTTTTATTTTTAGTTGTAGATGGAGACAACTCCTTTATCTTATTTATTTTTATGTGGTGCTGAGGATGAAACCCATTGCCTTGCATGTGCTAGGCAAGCTTTCTATCATTGAGCCACAACTCCAGCCCCTCAATGATTTTTTTAAACAGGCTCACACTGTTCTGAGGGCCTCACTAAGTTACTGAGGCTGCTTTATACTTGGAATCCTCCTGCCTCAGCCTTCTGAATTTCCAGAATTATAGACATGTGCCACCATACCCAGCTAGAAGTACAGTTTGATAATAAATTAATTTCAATAAAAATTTCATGAGATTTTACTATTCTTCGAATAATGTTTGCAAATGCTAGATATTATATGTATAAAATTATATTATATATAATTTTAGTTTTGCACATATAATATACACAAATATATGTGTGTATATATTTTATGTGTAGTTAGATTAATTAGCAGTATAAAAGCACTCATAATCAAGTGGAAACATTAATGTATACCAAATATAAAATAAATAGCCCATATCTATGTCATCTTTGTAACAATGAAAATTAAAGTGATATGTAACTTGGACCTTAGAAACTTACATATAAACTAATTAGCAGAAACCACATGATTTTATGGTTAATATTACAATGTAAAAATTAAGTTTTATTGGTGCATAAAAGGGTACATAATAGTAGAATGCATTTTGATATATTCATAGATGCTTATATCAGAATTTGATTAATTGTATCCCTACTGATATAATTAATCCCCTTTCTCTCCTACTGATCCCCTTCCTCTAGTCTGCTGGAAACCCTTTCATTTTCTTGGGGTCATTTTTAAATTTTTTTCTCTCTAGTTTTCTTTTTTCTCTTTAATTTCCAAATATGAAAGAAAATATATGACCTTTAACTTTTTGAGACTGATGCAATCCAGTTTCATCCATTTTCTTGGAAATGAGAAAATTTCGTTCTTCTTAGTGGATGAATAAAACTTCATTATGTATATACACTACATTTTTAAATGTATTTACTTGCTGACAAGCACCTAGACTAGTTCCATAAAATGATTATCATGAATTGTGCTGCTATAAATTTGGACATGCATACATTGCTTGCTATAATATACTGATTTTATTTCTTTTGAATAAATACTGAGGACAAATATAGCTGAATCATATGGTTGGTCCATTTCTAGAGTAAAGAAAAATATGGTATTTCCCAAACTCATTAAAAACAGTATACACTCTGCAAAAGAGTAACAAATTATAATATCCATGTATTTTATCAGAGCAGAAAATTACTCAGATGAGTATCTATTATACGGATCAGATAAGAGTTCAAACTGCATGGCTAGGGATATAAGTGACTGTGATTTTAATCCCTAGGACATAGAATCCAAATAGAATATTTGGTTTCAGATGGTTTTTAGTATTTTTCATGGAAAACCATAGTCTTATATTGTGAGTAAAAGAATAAATTAAAAGATACACACAATGATATTCTACTCATTGAATAAATCTGTTTTAATATAGATTTATTTCATTGACAGCCAGGGAACACAGTAGTTGCATTTTACATAAACATTTTAACTTATTATTTACAAAAATGCTTTCAAACATGATTTTAATGTAGTGGACATGTGTGTGTGTGTGTGTGTGTGTGTGTGTGTGTGTGTATTTCATCTGAGAAGTGAAGACATTTGAAATGAATTTTAACTTTATGTACAATGACTCTCCTCTCTTAACCTTAACTAATGAACCATGTAATAGATCATATTCCTAATACCACAGTAATAAGCTCCATGTATTATCATTCAATTTTTTCTGGATATTAATTTAATTACAGACTGTTAGTTGTTTAGGAAAAGTTATGGATGATAAAGTGATGGGAGTCAAACATTTAAAAGCCTAGTAAGAAATTCTGATGATCTTAATGGCAATATAAACTAATCAGGAGAAAGATAGCATACTTTAAATAATTAAGTAGTCAGGATTTTAAACCAATCATTCTCTTAGATTTAATGACTACCTTGAAGGGATTGCTAGTTTACACATGGTCTGAAAGTCCTCTTAACTCAGAAATTCTTATGATATAATTGAAACTAATTATTTTTGTTGTTCATTGGCAAAAATATACCAAAATTGGTTAATAATTTGTGTGTATACCTGCTCTGTATACCTGCGAGTCACTCTATACTTCACATAAACTACTACTTCTCTTTCACTTGTAAAATTAGTTATTACTGACATAGATCAATTAAATATTATTGGAATTAGTTATATGTATTTACATGTGTATGTGTATGCATAAATATCATTGTTATTCTCTCTCTAAATATATACAGATACACACATATATTTTGCACATATATTTATGTGCATCCATATAGTTATATAACTACAACAATGTTATATATGCAATGGCATTCTATAGAAAATAAATGTTTGTATGTGTTGATACAACAGTAAAAATTGCTGACCATTGCATTAAGTTAATATTGAACAAATTTAAATGATCACATTTACTAAAATATTTCTAACTTATGTTTATTTAATTTGAAAAAACCTGACAGGTGGCAACTTGTAATATACCGAGTCAAACTTATACATTCTAATAAGTGGGAATACATATTAAATTTAAAAGATATACTAGTAACAAATGAGAAAATGTAAATGATCTCTTGGTAATTTTATGTTTTATGTATAAATTCTACTTTAATATTGTGTTTTCCAAACTATAAAGTTGACTAAAATAATTCTTTTTTCCTTTTAAAATATGGTTTCTATAAATTTTAGGTGACACATTATAACTTTGTGAATAAGCATTTTCTATATAGTCTACTACTTGACATTAGAGAACAGAGGTGTGGTACACAGAATAACAGCTTCCCCTAAGTCCTAACCAAGGACCTTGAATAAAAAGGAACTATGCAGGTATAATAAACATTGAGGACTGAGAGATAAGTTATTATTCTACAATTATATGCAGGGTTAGAAATCTAATCATATGGGTTCTTAAAAGAAAAAGGACATAAATTAAGAACTATCTGAGAGGCTTGATGTGAACACTTGATTTGTGATTGCTGAGTGAAAACAGAGGAAGAGGGCACTCAATTTATAAACAGAACAGAACCAGGCATGGAAGTCCTGTTACAACAAGGAACAAAATTCTGCAAACAACCAAAGGGCTAGGAAGCAGTGTTTATACTAGAGGCTCCAGAAAGGACAGCTTAATTTTGTCATAAAAGATCTTATGAGCTTCTGAGTATCAGAAGTATAAAATAATATTTTAAGTGTTGTTTGAAGCTGTTAGGTATGTGATAATTTGTTACAACAGCAATAGAAAGCTAACATAAGGGATGATTTGTTAAAAGATCTTTTTAGCAATGTTCAGATATTACTATCCAATATCAGTACTGAATAATGAACTTGCAATCTAGTTATATTTTTTCAAATCAGGTTTTAAAAATTTAGCAGCCTCAAATATTCAGGTGTTAATGATTTAACCAAAATAAGGAGCAAAAGGAGAAGGAAAATATAAAGGGAGAAGAGGAAAGAGAAGAAAGAAAAAGGAACAAAAGAAAAGAATGTTTTCTTAAATTCAGACATGAATACAATGCTATCCAAACTCCAAAAGTAATTATTGTATGAAGTTTAACATATGGATTCTCAGTTTTTCCAGGACTGTTTGTTGAATAGGATATCTTTTCTCCAATATAAATTTTTGGCACTTTTGTGTAATATATAAAATAACTGTATTCATGTGGGTTTGTCTCTGTGTCCTATATTCTGTACCATTGGTCTACAAATCTATTTTGGAGCCAATACCATACTGTTTTTGTTACTGTTGCTCTGTAGTATAGATTAAGATCTTGTATAGTGATGCCACCTGCTTCACTCCTCTTGCTAAGGATTGCTTTAGCTATTCTGGGTCTCTTGTTTTTCCAAATGAATTTCATGACTGCTATTTCTATTTCAGAGAAGAATGTCATTGGGATTTTGATCAGAATTGCATTAAATGCTTTTGGTAATATGGTCATTTTGACAATACTAATTCTGCCTATTCAAGTACAAGAGAGATCTTTCCATCTTCTAATGATTTCTTTCTTTAGCTTTCTGTAGTTTTCATTGTAGAGGTCTTTCACTTCTGTCATTGATTCCAAATTTTTGAGGGTATTATAAATGGGTAATTTTCCTAGTTTCCATTTTAGAGGATTTGTCACTGATACACAGAAATGCCTTTGATTTATGGGTGTTGATTTTTATATGCTGCTACTTTGCTGAATTCATTTATTAGTTCTACAAGTTTTCTGGTGGAATTTTTTGTGTCTTGCAGATATAGAATCATCTCACTGGAAAATATTTATAGTCTGAGTTCTTCTATTCCTCTCTGGTCCCCTTTAATTTCTTTCATCTAAATGCTCTGGCTAGAGTTTTAAGAACTATGTTAAATAGAAGTGGTAAAAGACGGCATCCCTTTCTTGTTCCAGTTTTTAGAGGGAAGGATTTCAATTTTAGAGGTTCAATTATTTTTAAACCTCAAACTTTAATTCAGTTCCATTCCCCCTCAAAGTAATTGCATTATCATTGTACTTATAATATCTTCCTTGTCTGAAGTTTAAGAAGGTTTTGCATACACCCAACTAAATACTTAAATACTCTTCTCACTTAACCTGGGATGTTTTTCACCTAAAATTATCATAATAATCATCATCTTGTCTTGCCTATCCTATCACATTGTCTAAATGTTATAGGCAAAGTCTACGTTTGAATTTTTTGGTGCCTTCAATTGCAATTTATTTCAGGTGGAAAAAAGAAAAAAAATGGAATCAACTGTGTAAATGCAAACACACATATTTAATTAACCTGTGAAGTGTGTGTTATTTCCAGTATGGTATGTCCATCTTCTTAAAAGATAGCATAGCTCATTCATTAATCAACAGCAAAATGTCCTTTATGTATACAGAGTATCCAAACATCAACAGGTGAACCAATTCCATAATAACTGATAATTATTGTGCTTCTTATCCTTTTACTTATCTTTAATAATAAAAACCATAAAAATTACATAGCTTAAAATCACAAATTCCCACTTTCACTCTTGCCTTCTCTCTTGCTCTTCAAAACTGGCAAATCTTGAAACAGGAATTGGGGCAAGGGGGTTGAATTGGACTGTGATCAGTGATAACATTCCCAAATTCCTGTTGCTTAATTGGAAAAATGACAGAGAGGAAGATAGAAAAGTGAATGAAGGAAGAAGGAAGAGAAAAAGATTGTTTAATATAAGATTAGGACAGAATATGAAAACAATTTTGTTTCAAATCTGTCAATCATGATTTTACAGATAGAGACATATGTAACTCAATCCACTTTTCCTAGAAATTTCTGATTTTAACACTGAAATTTCACATATTTAAAATTACTTCAGTGCCAGCAAATCAGGATGGTAGTTCTCATGCACAAAGATTCCTCATGAACAAACATCCCGTAGCAGCCAATTCATGCTGCCATGATAATTCAATTGTTGTTTCTGATGTTTGCTGATGATATAAAGGGGCAAACCAATGAAGCTGTGTAATATAAAGGAAGAGGATGTTTCTCCCATCACCTACCTTGGACTTCTTGTGTGTGCAAGTGATTCTGCTTAGCCTGTACTTTGTTCTCTCAGAGTGACTATAACAAATTAACAAACAAAGAGTAATTTAATCTAAATGCAGTCAACTAAAAACTCAATTTTATTTTTCACTATTAAAAAGGAAATAAAATATATCAATTGTAACTGTAAACCCTATCAATTATATATTTTAAAAATATTTTAAAATATTATTTTTTGTCTCTGTATTTATCAAGCATGAACACTCATTAAGGATATAGACTAAGAACAACTAAATAATGTGAAAATAATGGTGCTGTTCAATGTGCCCATGTTTGATTTGTGAAGTTAGAGGAGGGCTACTATAGTCATTTAGTGTCTATTGTAAATGTTGATATTCCAAATGATGGAGGTGGAAAGTGCAGAAGAGCTGCAGGAAATATTGCAGAAAATGCTACAATATGTCCATAAAAAGCAGAGGATATATTGAAGATCCATTGCACAAGACAATTAATGTGGATGCTTAAAATATTATTAAAATTCCTTTAATAATAAGGAACAAAGCCATTTTCAATTGCTTATTAGACCATAATGTGTTATGTTACATTAAAAAAAAAAAGCATGACTTAACATCACTGGTGAAACTAAATTTGTTAATCATATCCTCTTATAAAGGGGTTATCCTGGATTACCCAGGCAGGCCCAAAGTAATTTAAAAACCCGTAAAGTAAAGAGTAGGAGTCAGTGACCGATTTGAAGCTGTTTCTGTTTGATTGAATCTGAAGGGAGGAGCTGTAAGCAAGGAAGGTAGGAGGTCTCTAGGAGCTGAAAGAGAGTGCTGAAAAAAGAAAGGGATCTTCCCTTAATGCAGCCAGAAGGAATGCAGTCCTGAGGACGCCTTGATTTTAAGCCACTGAGATACATTTTGTATTGGGGTCTTCAGAGGTATGAAATAATAAATTTGTGTTGGTTTAAAATTATAGTAAACTGTTAAACCAGCATTAGGAAATTGTTCCCTATTAGTATAAGAAGAAAGAGGATATATGATGACCAGAGCAATACTTTGGTTTCAAAGAATAAAGTCCAGTGTTAACCATTATCATGTAAACGGGTGCCAGGGAACTACACTAAGTAGATCCTATGAATTTCTATCTCTGATATTTAAGTAGAACATCATAAGAAACATCACTCATAAACTAATTAAATAAGAGGAAGAAAGCAGAGATAGAGTACTCACTGTTCTCTTTCAGACTTCATTAACCTTAGGATTAATCAGCTGTTTAGAAGTTCAGTTCATCACATTAAGAGTATGAGCTGATACTGATGCACTCACAAGAGACAGATCTTCATTTCCCATAGGTCCAAAAAAGGCTGCAGGATTTGTTAAAAAACATGAATTTTTTTTATCAATTATGTGTTTATATTATATTATTTATATTAGGATAAAAACATAAAATAGAATTTTAAACACATTTTTAAAAATGGATAATGCAAGATATATATTGAAGAGAGGCCAAAATATGTGCCTTGATTAATACCATAGACATTTAAAGGGCAGCAATATTGCTGGAGGCTCAGCACAGAAAGGCAAGACACCAGAGGAAAATAGTCCTGAGAGTATATTGTACCTTGATTAGATTTATTTTAATGTCAGTCAAAGGAAGGTAAGATCCCTTCCACAACTTTTATTTTTCCACAAATGGGCAATGAGATGGGATTTAAATATAAATGGTTTATTTGGGAGATGACAGGGGAAGGAAGAAAGAAATTGAAAAAAAAAAAAGAAGAGAGAAGAATTCCAACAAAGAATGTTTTTCGAGTAGATTACTGCTAGCAAATGTCTGGATTTCAGGTCTGCTAGGGAATTCTAGAAAATATTTTGACTATGCCTCAAGAGTTTCCTCACTCTCAGATAGAGGATGCTACGTGATTTATCAAACTTCTCATTCTATAAAGAATGGAATAATTTTCCCCAACAAATCAGGCTTGCACTGCTTACAGGCTGAGCAAATTCTTAAAGCTCTGGCTTTATCTTGTGATCACACTAAGAATCCATAAGGCAGAGTCTATATCAGTGTCATGTAGATATGGCCCAGAATGGTTCCATTGACTTCCACTGCTGTGTATTTATGCATCCACTCATATTCATCCTTCAATGCCACTGGTCCTTCAAAATGAGTGGGGTCATAGTTTCTTAGAAGGAAAAGAACTTTTGACAGGAAAATTAATGGGTTGAATGACAGCACTGATTTCTGAAGTGTTCAGGGTCCTTATTTAGGTGATGGCTACTGTTAGTGCAGGTCCTTTTCCAGAGGGCCAGCCAAGACTTCATTAGAGAGAATTTTGAACTCGTGTTTTCTGTGCCTTTGTGAGACTATATTTACTTCAATTGTTGATTCACAAATAACATTGGATAATGAAGCACCCATAGGTACCCCATGTACTATGTGGACATGAGTTCAATATCAGACACCTTATGAACATGTAGTAATTCTGTTGGCCATGGATTTGTGGGTGGTTAATATCAATACCTGAAGTATGCATCCATCTCCATAAGGACATGATGCTTCCCTCTAGGGTATAAGGTATCCAATTGAGTCAGTAACATTGTAACTTGCTCTCAGTAACAGCTTGGATTCCTAAAGCATTGGTAACATACTAATGGTCAGTATATGAACAGCAGATTAGCTCAGTGTTGCTGATTCAGACCTTATATCTTGCTTTCAGATTTGTTATGCTTTATATCTGGAATGTCCCTCAAAGTCTGGTGTGCTGAATTTCGCAAGGCTGCAACATTCAGAAATGACACTTTTGAAAATGATTGGATTATGATGACTATAACCTCATCAGTGAAGTAATCTATGTGATGGATTAATACTTTGAATTGATTTTATGAAAGTGGTGTAAACTGCAGAAGGTGGGGAGCTATCAGAGGAAGTGGGCCACTAAGGGAATACCTTCAATGCCACTGGTCCTTGTTCATGGCACCTTTGTCTTTCTCTTTCTCTGTCTCTGGGTGTGATGAACCTTTGCCACACCCTTCTACCATGATATTTCTGTTTTGGAGCCAGTTGATCATAGACTGAAATCTCAAAAACCATTAGTTAAAATAACCTTTCCTTTAAGTTTGTGTCAGGTATTTAGGTCACAGTAATAAAACAACTAACAAACACAGATTCCTTCATCCATGGATCTAAAATGATAGCACTAATGTGACAGAAAACAACAGTTGTTGTCCACTGGATAGTCATTCTTTCCTCTTGGTGGCTTAGTATCTTCTATGTGAAGATTCATTCTGGTGGGGAATTTACATAAGACACAAATACACACTTTGTACTCATTCTCAGGAGCCAACTGATGTGCCCCTTCTAAGACCACATGCTATTCAATATTCCAATTCTACTCAGTATGTCCCACAGTTACTTGTATATTTCTACATTTTCTTACTTTTCTTACTGTATAGTTACTGTAATATATGACCCTAGGCTCTTTTGGCAAAGAATTATAAGAATACCTACTATATATTTTCCCTGATATATCACAAAAAATAATGTGGAAAGGGATTAATCTCTTCCATTCCTCTCAGATACTAGGTGACTGAGAGCTGGCTTAGGCTTAAAAATTCAGTTCTGGATTCTGGCATTTTTCTGTATGGGTGGTTGAAATCCTGGATATTTGTTTTTGATATTTTTCAGTTATACAGGGTAATAACCTCATTGCTTGTCCATGTCAGAGTCCCCTTTTGACACTCCAATCTTTCTGTATATTATGGTAATTATGTTCACTTTATCTCTGGCAATCAAGTTCCACCATCAGCTTCAATTGCCCTGGAATTCTATGTCCCCTTATGATTTGGAGTGAAGTTTCATAGTACATATGCTGCTATCAATCCAATCTCTGGAAAAGGCCTCCTTAATATTGATAGTACCTTCATTGTTTTAGGTTTTCTGTGTTAGTTTTTCATTGCTGTGAAGAAAATACTTGACAAGAAAAACTTAGAGGAAGAAAATTACTTTTTGGTTCACAATATCAGAGATCTCAGTCCGTGGTTGGCTGACTTCATTGTAGAAACATCATGAGGCAATTGAGCAAATTACAGTAGAAGGGGATGGTGAAGAAGAGCTGCTCGGCTGATGGCAAATGGCAAGGGGAGAAAGAGAGAAAGAGAGAGAAGGCAGTAACAAGGTAGCGCTCCCATAGCCTTCAGAACCTATTTCCTAAGGGAAATACAATAATACATGATACATACCCTACCTGCATATAGTTAGCATCTAGTTGTCCCTTCAAATTGTTAATATATCAAGAGGTTTTATCCACCAATGAGGTTATAGACCTCAAGATCCAATCATTTTCTAAAAGCTGAACCACTTGAACTTTGCTGCATTCAGGACCATACTTTCATCACAGAAGTTTTTGGGGGAACATTTCAGAACCAAATCATAACATCCTCATTGGGAACAGTAATCTTGCAAGTCATATGGTCTTGCACAGTAAATTACAATATCAGATGACAAGAGTATGTCCAATATTATGTGACCAATTCCAGCACTGCCACTTTATTTGCAAAAGACAATAGTTGCTTTCAAGCTCTAAGAAGTTGTCACAATATATTATTCAAAACAACTCTAGATATTCTTATTAAGGTATTCAATTCAAAATTATGGAAACTTCTCCAAATGAAGTCATTATCCTACATAAAATTTGAGTTCTTCTCCCTTCCCCCAATTTAGCATTCTGAGGATTCATTCTCAAGCGTATTTTACAATTTCCTCTAGAAATGCTCCAGTATGTAGCAGATGCATTAGTCAGTTTTTGGTTACATATAACAAATTATAGGAGATGATCAAATTTAAAGAAAAAAAATGTGTATTTTTCAAGGTTCCAGTTCATGATTGGTTGGCCACATCTTTTGGGGCCTGTGGTCAGAGAGTACCTCATTGTGAAAACATATGGTAGAATAAAATTCATATCCTTCTTAGGAAGAAAAAGAGATTGAGAGGAAGATAACAGGGTTGCATGATTCCCTTTAAGGTCACACCTCCCATGACTAAAACACCTTCCACTAGCTCTGCTTCTCAAAGTTTCCAACAAGTCCTAATAGCACCATGGAGGGGTTTTTAAAGCATTCGATATCCAACTATATCAGTAGCCATGCTCTGAAATTTTTGTTGAATAATATTTATCCTCCCAAGGAGAAGTAGTAGTAGCTTTTTCTGACCCTGCTGAGACTCAAAGCTACTTATTAGTCTAGAAATAATGAGTGAAATTGGTGGGAGATGCTAAGAACATCAAGTATCATCTACAAGGCATATGTCTCAGCTGAAGTGTCTCTATAGTTTTTAGTAAGGCAAGGTGATTCTTTAGCAAAGGAAAAATGGAGTGTTTCTCTAGAAAATACCCTGGAGGTTCAAATTTCTCAAACTTATAGAATATCTTCTTTCTTTCTAGATCTCAGAACCTTGGCTTTATTATATATATATATATATATATATATATATATATATATATATATATATATATATATATTGTAATGTGAAAGGGATTAACATCACTCCACTTACCAAGAGCAATAGGTAATAACCTTGGTACTTTTGGACTGCTATATCAAAATACAATAGACTTTGTATCTTGGAGAAGTCCCAGATGAAAGTGCCATCAGATTTGGTGTCTGGTGAAACCCATTTTCTTGTAGGTAGTCTTCTTACTCTAACCTTATGTAGTGGAAGAGATGGGTGATTCTCATACCTCTTTTGTAAGGACAAACTCTATTAGTCCATTATTTGTTTAACAAAACACCTGAGACTGGATAATTTATTTAAAGAGATCATAAGCTTATTTTCTCACTGTTTCAGAAATTGGAAGGTGACAGCACATTTGGTATCTGGTGAGGGCTGTTTCTGCTTCTATCATAGTGTCACTTACTGCATCTGCATCTAGTAGAAGAAACAAATAGCTACCTTTTAACTTTTGTACAAGGGAGAGGTCTGCCTTCATAATTCAGTTGCCATTTAATACCCTCTCTTAATTCCTACCTCTTAATACTGTCACATTGGTGATTAAATTTCAACTTAGGAATATCAGGGAACCATATTCAAAAATATCAGCAATAATTTCATTCATGACAGCTTTTTCCACATGACCTAATCACCCCTCAAAGGTTCCAGATCTTATGGCAATCACCTTAGTGAGGATTTCAACATAAGGACATAGGCGACTCAAAAGCATTCAAATCATAGCAATCATTGCTGCCTTCTGTCCAGTGAATGAACAACTTCAGAATCTCATAAGGAATGCTTGACTCCATGAAAATTTACTAAGTACTAAATATCTTTAGTTTGGTATTCCTAGAGCTGTGTGCTGAGAAAATGGGTGTGAAGAAAAGTAGTTTCTTTGAATAAGGTAGGTGATCTCAAGAGTAAAAGGTCTATAACTAAGCCAATAAAATGTATAATATTGAGCATAATGTTACTGTGAATAACTGGATCTCAAACTTGCTGCTAAGCTGCAGAAGATATTGAAGAACATATCACAAATATGTTTGCAAACAGAGCAACAAAACTAGATATTTTCACTATTCATCATTAGTTCAAAGTTGCTTCTGAGCATACTCACTTCCCAGATTTTCTTATTCATTGGAATAAACTTGGCATGTACCCTTGCCTAAAACAGAAAGTTCGTAGTCAGTAGCTTATGGGCATTTTTCATAAGAAGCTATTGTATAAAGGTATATAAAAAAGTCATCAATAGCATAGTTTAGGGTCAAAGAAAGAAATGCTGGTTATTTATTGTATACAATTGAGAGTTTGTCTTTGTTAGTGTTAAATTTTTTGATTTGATAATCATGTGACATTAAATCATGCAGTTTTAGGATGTAGAATTTTATGGTAATAAGAAGGTATCTACAATAAAACTAATAGTAGAAATAGTAGATGACATGCAGAGTGGGTGGTGGTAATGAGTGTTGAGAAGCAGTTAAGAAATTAATATAGTCATCCATTCTCCCACTGTTCAGGCATTTTACTACAGATGATTTATAGCTTTGTAGGAAAGGTTTAAGAAAATAAACAGTTTGCACATGCATTTTATTTTCTCTATATTCATAATTCTTGATGATTGAGTACATAATGAGGTAAATTAGCCAGAAACAAACTATAATAATATAAAATTAGACTTAACAATATAATTTGGTTCTACGTCATAATTTTAGAACTGAAAACAATGGGAGATTATCCTAAATGAATATCTCATTTTATAACTTTAAGAGCTGAGTAACAGAAATATAATTTACACAAAATAACACATTTTCAGAGTAACAATTCTGTTTTCCTTCTTCCCAAATCATAAATGTTGTCTCTACCCCGCTCCATGGTGACAGATGCAATGGTAAAATCCAAGAAGAAAACAAAAAGTACATGCCATCTTGTACTGAACATATTATGTTCAGAAGGAAACAATAATGTGACATTCTAAATTTAAAGAATAAATAGCAGAATATGCTAGTCAATTTGCTAGTTGATATTTCTGTCAAGATTTTAATACAGACTGAAAATCTTAACAACTCTGATAAAATTTAAACATTAATTTGACAGAAGTTGAATGTTAGATAGCAATATAAAGTGGATTCAAGTGATACTATAAAAAATTAACAGAAATTTATGCCATATGAATTTGCAAACATAACTTATGAGTGTGGACAAAATAGCTGAGAGATGGTATAAATAAATGAAATATTTATCTCATGTGGTCAAAATCAAATAAAAATATTTAAAGTGTATTAACCAAGAACTAAACAAGAGAATTTTATGAAGAGAAGTTGATAACAATTAAAGAAATAAAAGTTGTTCATAAGGAAATTGGTGTAGGGCAGGGTCTATTGATTCTCTTTGTATGCTCTCCCATGTCATTTATTTTCAAGTTAGGTGATTCACAGTTTCTCTGATCTCTCATTTTCTCATCTTGTGGGTTAAAGAGAGATGAGGCTCTAAGGTTCCTGTCAATATTTTAATGGCTATGTTTTTATGGTAGTCTTTGGAACATGTGTAGAATTTCTCTTCTATGTATTCCCAGATACCAGGGACTGATTTAGCTGTCTGAATCAGATAGTTATAGGAACATATTTAATCCAAAGTATTCTCTAAGAGCTAGGCTTAGGTTTATGGTGGATATAAGTCCTTCTAGGTCTGTTTACTTTGTCATTATATTGCTAAGGTATGGGCTAAGGACAGGGTAGAAATCTAGGAGTTGCCTGCTTTCTAAACTGTATGATTTGACAAAAACTCATGGAAGAGAGGAAGTGACTTAAATCTACTGGGATTCCTTACACTGTAGAAGCAGATCAGCGCTGTGCTTAGAAGTATTCTCCTCAATGCTTGAAGTAAAATCTTTGTGGCAACAGCCCTGACTGTTTCCCACTATTCTCTGAAAGGAAGCTTGCTGGGTTTGTATGCATCAGAGCTATCACATCTTATCAGGTGTTGGGAATTAGTCACAAAAGTTCACTTTTTACGTCTCTCCAGAATTTTTCTGGTGCATTTATTTGTCCAAAAAGTATAGTAACTCTCAGCATTAATCTTCAAATCAATGCTTCATTCAAAGTTCTCTAAGTAGTAGGTTTATACTGTTTTCAAATCTATTTCCTAATTTCTTTACAGTGATTACTAAAAGTAAAGTGAAGGACCTTTTTTAATTTCTATAACCATTGCATGATCTATACCAAAGAAGTATCATACATGAGAAATACACAAATAATGACTTACTAAGATTTCATGGATATGCTAATTTCCCCCCTCTTTATCTTGTTAAATTTTCTAAAAAAATGTATGCCACTGCTATGGATTCCTGGGCAAACAGTTATTACTGTTTTGCAAAAATGATAAGCTGATAAACCATATAACTGGAAAGATAAACATAGCTTAGAATTTAAAATTTATATATCACTGACTGGACTTAAGGTAATGGTTGCAAGAAGAATTAAGTGTTCCTGGGCGAGGGATGTGGCTCAGTCATGGAACACATCCCTGGAATATGTGAGCAACTGGGTTTCATCCAGAGCATTGCTAATTAGGGGTTTCTTCACTGAACAACTGAATGACTAAAATGATTATTAGGGAAAAACACAAAATTAACCAAATGAATTTTCATTTTTTAAACAAGTTCATATTAAAATTTTCCTTCACTGATTTTGGAATAATATCCTCTTTATGAAATGTGTAATAAGATTTTTGCCTGAAACAAATTTCAAACAGAGGTCACTTTAAATAGAGAAATAATTTAAAGTAAATTTCCAAGTAAATTGGAATGAAGAAGTTTTAAAAGTAATTAATCTCTAGAATTCACTCCTTTAATTCTTTGTGTGATATAAAAAAGTTAGTATAGATGAAATAAATAAGAGCCTTCTTTTAAAATAGTATTCCTGATGGAAACTTAGGTTAATTCACAGCTAGGTGTTGTTGATAAAATAAAGTCATTACCCAAAGGTAGAATTAAGAAAGGAGGCATGATTTATTTTTTGATAGTATTTTAGAGACAGTGTAGTTTTGGAGAATTAAATCCTGGCATTTTGTGTACATAGAATTTTGCTAAGTGTGAAAAGAAGGAAAAAAAATCAAATGATCTATGGTCCAAGCCAAAGCATTGGCATTATCAAGTTAAACTTTCTATAGAAAAATAACGTCTTGGGCATAAGAAATTTCTTATTTGCCTTTCTATTCTCACTGACACCCCACAAATAAATGTTTCATTTGAATCCTAAATGTTTATCCCTAAAATACACATTATATATATATATATATATATATATATATATATATATATATACAGTTAAGTAATAAACACTCCAATTTGAAAGCAAAGGATTTTAGACATAATAAAAGAGACATATTTTAGTTATATAGATAAAATGTTTCAAATTAAAAGACAGAAAATGTTATATAGAGTAACCAACTATATGAACTAGAGGGGCTGTCCTACTATCAGACAAAATAGAAAATAAATATTACTAAAATAATAAAAAATGAAAGTTATAACAGAATGATAAATTTGCTATAAGTGTGTATACCCTTAAAAAATCAAATATGTATAAAAGAAAGTGTCTATGTGAATGAATGATACCTAGTCTAAACTCCAGTTTCTGCTGTTTTTTTCCATAGTGCTCTTTTACTATAGTTTGATCTTCTTCCTTGAACATGCAGCATGACTTTAATCTATACAGATGTAATATTGTTTAATAAAAACTTTACTTCTTAAGAAAAATCGTCACTAAGCATTTTTTAATCTAGAGAGTCAACTAAATTAGTCAACTAATTTCTATGATATATTGTACTTCTTAGCAAAATGATATTTAATGTTTATTGAGTGTGTATGTACTCTGTGATAAAAGCTCAATTGTCTTTCAAACGTGTATATCATACCTGTGTAGTTTAAATATAATTATCTCCATTTGTCATCGAAGCACATGAGTTTCATATAGGTTAAATGACACAATTGGTGTTCTATAGCTAGTTCATAGTGAAATCAGTATGTAGAACCAATGTTGAGATTGCACGCTATATTAATTTTCTGTGTTGCATAAATCACTTGTCATAAAATTAACAGTGAAAATAAGACCTATATGTTGTCTCATGGTTGTGTAGTTGAGAAGCTCAGATGGATCAACTGGGTGGGTTCTATGCTTGGAAATCAAGATTGTGGCATGGAACTGCAAGTACATTTTTAATCGAGTGGCTGTGGGAAGAAATCCATTACTAAGCTTACATGATTTTAGGAGAGTTTATTTCATTCTAGTTGTGGAGTGGAGATCCCTGTTTTCTTTCTGACTGTCATCTTCTGGGGGGCTTTTCTGCTCTTTCTGGCCACCAACATTCTTTCCCATTTAGTACTCTCAATCTTCAAAGGCTCTTACCCTTAAAATCTCTGACTTCCTCTCCTGGTAATATAAAAAAAAAAAACTTCGCTATTTTTAAGATATCATGCCATATTGCATTAGGCATGGTTGGAAAACTTTGCTTTCTTAAGGGGAATTGTAACACAATCAAGATGGATATTGTTCAATCATTCTCTGCCTTGGCACTAAGTTCCCTGCCAGCTTTAGTTATATTGCTTGATGATGGTTTCATCTTTTTCTGTCTTGGTTGGTACTTAGGAAGATACTGGGGAAACATGGGAGACAACTTGCCAGATAACTTCTTTAAACTGGAAATCTGAATCATGTCATGAGATCATATGAATAAAGAACATTAATCACCAGTTTGGAATTATGTAATGGTACCTAAGTGCCCACCATAATAAATATAGTATAAACCACATAAAGAAACATCATTGTGAAATTTCACAGCATTAGAAATATAAATAAGAAAGTTAACACACACACACACACACACACACACACACACACACAAATAACCAAATCAATAAATGGACAAAGGGTAAAAGAACTGAACAGATACTTCACAGCAGAAGTACAATTATATATAAAAAAGTCCAAATTTCTAGTAATTAGCAAAATGCAAATTAAACCACATTTAGATAATATCACATACCAGTTAGAATGGCAATTATCAAGGATATAAGCAAAGATAAATGTTGGTGAGGATGTGGGGGAAAAGGTTCTCTCATACATTGATAGTGGGTCTGCAAATTGGTATAACCACTCTGGAAAGCAGTATGCAGATTCCTTAGAAAACTTGAAATGGAACCCCAATTTGACTCCATTATCCCACTCCTCAGTATACATCTAAAGACTTAAAATCAGCATACTACAGTGACATAGGGATATAAATGTTTATAGCAACTCAATTCACAATAGCTAATATATGGAACCAACCTAGGAGCCAGCCAGTCAACAGATATATGGATAAATAAATGATATATATATATATATATGATATATATATTAATGCTAATATATATATATATATATATATATATATATATATATACATATATACATATATACTGAGTAATGCTATATTTAGCATTACTCTGCCATAAAGAAGACTGACTTTATGACCTTTGCCAGCAAATGAATAGATCTGGAATCTATCATACTAAGTAAGCCAGTTCCCAAACAATCAAAGGTCAAATGTTTTCACTGATTGTGGAAGCTAACCCACAATATGTGTGGTGGAGGGTATGGAGAAGAATAGAAGTTTAACAGATTAGACAATGGGGAATGGAGGGTAGGGAGAGGGGATAATCAAAGGAAAGACAATGAATTGAATCTGATGTAATATGAAAACATATGAAACAATGTGAAAACAACACACTGAATTCCACCATCATGTTCGTCCATAAGAATGGGACTCTAACTAGAATAAGATATATTCCATGATTGTATAATTATATTAAAGTATATAATTATATTAAATTAAAATTATATTAAAATTGTATAATTATAGAATTATATTAAAATTATATATGTGTATATATATATATATATGTATTTATATAAACATAAAGACATTTTGAAGGCAAATCCAGAGAAGGATGAAAAAAAAGTAATGAAGGAAGGATAAATGAAGAAAGAGAGTTAGGGAGTGAAGCCAACATTCCAGGAAAGATAACTGAAAATGATTGCTTCTGGTGAGGGGGAACTGGTGGTGGGAAATGAACTCTTGTTATTTCTAATGAGTCTTTATTCACTACCCGATAAAGAACAAAAACAAAAAAATAAACTACCATTTACATAATTTGCCTTGATAAAACAGTAAGAGTCCTATAAATACAAGAGCCCACATAGCACTGTGAGAGTATAAACTTTGGAATTAGAGTCCTAACTTGATGTTGGTCCAGAACTGGTGCCAGCATGGTGTATAAACTTACATAGGTCACTGAGGCTCTGCACAACTCAGCCGTGTTATCTGAAGATGGGGGTAATGAAACTGCTTATCTCAAAGAGTTCTGTTCAGGAAAAAAAATGATAATGTAATGTATTTTTCTTGGTAAAAAAGAGTTTATAAAACTAAAATGTAGTAGAAAAATACTTTTGAGTGTTGGACAAAGACATTGCTATCTTTCTTGTAATATAACATTGACATTTTTCTTAGATAATCCTTTAAAATATGTATTTAAAGATATGCAGCTATTTAATGAAATGTAATTTCTTTGATTATATTTAATTTGCCTTCACAATTTTTATTCATTCAACTTTTAAGTTTAAAATAACCATGATAAGTTCCTATTTATTCCTTCTATATTTGGCCATAATTTCCTTTACCTGGTCACATGTTTAACCTCTTTTTGACCAACTGATTTTTCATACTTTTTCTATTAACTCATAAACAACAATAGCAAAAAAGATGTTATTTTCCAAAAAAATTAGAAAATTTTTATCCAAAGTATATTATGAGAAATTCTTTTTTATTATTCATCATAAGGGAAAGATTCATTTTCCCATAATTTTTAATATATTTGAGTTAATCACTACTCAAATATTGCTATGGTTTTAAATGTTATTCTGAATAATTAATAGGAACTAAATTCTCTGATCCAAGAATTAAACTATCATGCAAAATAGCAATCTATCCAAAATAATTTATTTTAAATAGCTGGGATTACATACACATACACATTGTTGTGAAAGTGAAGTACTAAAATTCTTGACTACTTCTTAAGATAATAGAAATTTGATAACTACATCATACCTAAATAGTTAAAAATTACGTAAATTGACCAGTTTATTATCTGTTGTCAGTTTAAGAATGAATAAAGACTTCAAAGGAAAGGAGTTTGAAATGTTTTATACATTAATATAAGCTTTTCCTTTTTGTTAAAAAAAAAAGAATATATATATATATATATATATATATATATATATATACACATATATACAGTGCAAAATCATACATTACAGCTAGAGATACCATCATAAATTACTATTACAAATTGAGTGTTTTTCACAAATTCTTATTCTTATATGATTGTAAAATAAAATCACTTTATATTTGCTTATAGACAATGGATTTTATAATTAAATTTGACCAAAAACTGTATTTCTGTAGACCCAAAAAGGTTCATTTACTTTTTATTAGAATGTTCTCTTGATGCAGAAATTAAAGTTGAAGTCCTTGATCCCTAGGTACCATGACCTTTATACTGAATAATACAGGATAAATAATTTATAAAATAAAAATATGCTACTGAGAGAATATATTTTTCATGTCTGTAATATGCATTTATAAATTTTAAATGTACAAACAACATAACTACAGAAAAAAACAATAATTATAAGTGACATTTTCTATTTAGAACATGATAATAAATTGAGAATATATGCACTGTGATTAAGGAAATTTGTTAACACAGATTGATACTCAAGCTTTTTCTATCTATATAAAAAGACTAAGAATAAAAGTCTAGTTCTGCCATATGTGCACACAGGGTCTATTGTCTTCACCAAAATGCTGCAAAATAATGTAATTCTTTCGTATCAGAGGAATATCTGTTGTGGTATGAATATCTTTTGTCAGGAGGAAACTCAAAACAATTATTTTGGGTAGACCATGAACATGAGTCAAATATCTCTGTTGACCAAAAAAGTGAAAAACTAAGAAGAAAAGGAAAACAACAACAACTGTGTCCTTGAATTAAAAGTGAGGGATTCTGTAGTTTGGAACCACTATCCCCAAAGTATAGCTTCTATTACTTTTTACATTGATAGACTCTTGTATCTATTTTCCCCTCAAGACTGTTTGTTTACATCATCTACAGTAACTGTCAAGATAAATTGAAAATTCCAGAACATATGATATCTAAATACAATGGGCTCCATATTTATGCTATCTTCTTTAGCATATCATATGATAAACTTATTCACTCATGAATGGAATTCTTTACTGGTAAGGGCAGAAAAGTATAAAACTCAGTATATATATATATATATATATATATATATATATATATATATATTAACTTTGGCATTCTCTTAATTATATATTCATCAAACTACGTCAGATGGAATGTTTTCAGTTTTGTGTGATAACAGATAAATGCATGTATCCTTGGAAAAAATCCATGGATGTGGCATAGCTTTTAAATAATAAAGATTTAATTTTAACTAAAATATGTCTGTACTTAAATATTTAAACATTTTAAATACATAAATTGATTTGAAAGTATCAGCATTTCTATACATAGCAGTTAATATGACGGTCAAAGGTGACCTTTTAAAGGGCTATGAAATTTAATACTCTATTCATAGAAATTTGACATAATTGAACTTGGTATGGAACAAATCCTTAGAAATGGTTAGTTGAAATGTCTCTGCTATTAATAACTGTTACAAAATTAGATTATTAATGACCCAGTATCTTAATCCTTAAAGAGGAAGAAAATTGACAACCACATTAGGCCTCCATGTCTATAATAGCATGCATTTAATGGTTGAGATTATATAGTAGAATTTGGGGTCTTGGGTTTACATCTATATTAAATAATTGGTATCCTGTGTAAAAACAGTATAGTCATTTTTATATTTTCAAATCCATTTTATATTAGTCCTCTGTTCTGGTCTATTATTCATTCTATCTTTACCTGAATCCATTCTCCAAATTTTCTTAGAGATGTAAAAAAAAAAATTTGTTTTCCTTAGAGATGTAAAAAGTTAGTTCCTTGATGAAAAAGATGAGATATGTCAGTATCTAGCTCTCTGGCTAGTGCATAGTACATGTTTAAGGATTTTATTGCATGTAAAGAAAGAAGTGTGTTATGCCACAATAGAATAAAAGAGAAAGAATAAGCACTAGTTTTGAGAATGAACAATTTCCCCTCAGTGGCAAGCTTATATGAAACTGAGCTTTTTTTTTTTTTTGTAATATCACAATACAGATTTTTATGTATGCTGAATATATATAGTAATCTTCAATTTCAATTTCTTTTACTCTTACAGTATAAATGAAGATTTATGCCCATAGAGGATTTATAATCTGGTTGGAGATGAGATGAACCATAAACACTTGAAAAATTAAATGAAAGCAAAAAAATAATTACATAATAATCCTGGCTTAATGAGATTAATTATATAAAGTGTTTAACAGAGTGCCTAATACATGGTAAATACTTTGAAGTGCTTATTTTCTTCCGTTTTGACTAAACACTAAAAGTTCCATAAAATAATATTTACATGTAGAGATTTGTTTTGTTTTTAAATGATAATAAATGTGCTTGAGTTTCAGAGAGATTTCTATGAGCTGAGTGGGCTCAAATTTGAATATTGGTAGAATATGAAAAGAAAAGATGTTTGGGGAGGTTAGCAGGAGAAGGGAAAGGCAAACAGCAAGGCATGGACCTGGAAAAGTTCAGTTCTATCTGAAGATTCATTGCTTCAGTTGAAGCCCAGAGTGTGTGAGCAGGGATTATGAAAAGTGAAGCTAGAAAGAGTAGTCTGGGACAGATTGTGGATATCCTTATTCTGCTTGGAAGAGGCTGCCGAAATCTGAATGGGCACAAATAACCAAGCCTTCACAAAGCCTTGTAGATTCAAACAGCCACTCTTTATTTCCTAACTCTCACCGGCACTGCACACACCACACGGGAACACACTCCCTCCACCGGGCTCTGTCCAATCTCCCCAACACCCCCCCAAGAACTCACAGGAACTCCAAAGTAGCAGGCGCCCGAGGCAGCAAGCGCTGCCCCATTGCCCAACAGTAAAGGTCAAATATGCAATTCAATCAATCCAGCATCACAACAATTATATACAGCTTAACTCAAATCATCATCTCAATGGTTCGCTGGCATCACCTTTCATCCATTCCCTCTGGCAAATGCCAGGCATCATTCTGACTGGGCTGTGGCTCTCAACAGGCTGGACTTTATATGCCACATGAAATTTGTAGGTTTATACTTTATACATAGAGAATGAATGCTTTAAATATAGAAAAGTAGGCCCCTTGAAGAATGCTACTTTAAGGATGAATGTACATATCAAATGAATTTTATTGGTTTAAAATGTGTTTAGAACCCCTTTGGAGCAATAAACATCATACAGTATAGAAGATTTGCCATTTGCATGACATGCTTTCTGAGACTATTTCAAATCCTCAGATTTTAACATTGTAAGATTTTTGTACAAATCTTTACTTGCTCTGAATGTATTTCTATTGAGTCTTATGTTTCTTGTATATACTACTATTCTACATGTTAATATTCATTTCAACTTTAGTGAATGTTTTATTTTACTTTATGAATTATTTTTGATCAGGTTGGAGTATTTGGAGAATCAGTTCAATGATTTTTTTTTAATCTCAAACATTTGGTGGACTTGTTCACATTCATAGCTACAAGTTATTACCAAATTTGACAATCTGTTCCTTTTCAGGTTAAGAGCTATAATTTCCTTAGTCTTTACATTTCCCCTTCTTCCAATATTGTTATTAACAGTTTGGCTTTCTTTGGTGGTGATGAGGAAGACATTCTTTACGAAGAAACTTTGTGGGCTGGGGTTGTGGCCCACTGGTAGAGTGCTTGCCTAGCATGTGCAAGCACTGGGTTTGGTCCTCAGCACCACATAAAGATAAAGATAAATAAATAAAATAAAGATAATGTGTCTAACTACAACTAAAAAAAATATTTAACAAAAGAAACTCAGGGTTTTAAAAAATAACATTTTTTTTTATTAGTTGCTCAAGACAATACAATGATCTTGACATATCATACATTTGATTCAAGTAGGGTATGAAATCTCATTTTTCCACATGTACAAATTGCAGGAGCACATTGTTTATACATCCATGTGTATACATACAGCAAGCCTAGTGTCAGTTGTATTCTGCTACCCTCCCTATCCACCCTCTCCCCGCTCCTCCCCTCCCATCACCTCTCTCTACCCATTCTACTGTGACACTTATTTCTCTCTCTCTCTCTTTTTTCTTCCCTTCCCCCTCACACCTTCGTATATGTATTTTGTGTAACCATGAGGGTCTCCTTCCATCTTCCGTGCAATTCCCCTTCTTCCTCCCATTCCCTCCCACCTCTTTTCCTTGTTTTGTGGTAATCTTCTTCTCATGCTCTTCCTCCCTACACTGTTTTGAGTCACCTCCCTTATATCAGAGAAGACATTCGGCATTTGTTTTTTAGGGATTGTCTAACTTCGCTTAGCATAATCTGCTCTAATGCCATCCATTTTCCTGCAAATGCCATGATTTTGTTATTTTTTAGTGCTGAGTAATATTCCATTGTGTATAAATGCCACATTTTTTATCCATTCATCTGTTGAAGGGCATCAAGTTTGGTTCCACAATCTAGCTATGGTGAATTGTGCCACTATGAACATTGATGTAGCTGTGTCCCTGTAGTATGCTCTTAGGTACACTTGTACATTGCTGGTGGGACTGCAAATTGGTGCAGTCAATTTGGAGGGCAGTATGGAGATTCCTTGGAAAGCTGAGAATGGAACCACCGTTTGACCCAGCTATTCCCCTTCTCGAACTATACCAAAAAAATAACACTTTTTAGTAATTGCCTTTGAACTTTGAGATATAAATTAAAAACATTAGGCTAAACTCAAGCATTTTTAGTCTTTGAATTAGGCCTTAACCTCTCCATTGCCTTCACAAAGTATCTTCTGCATGGGTAACCATGAGCGTCATAGTCTGATATATTGAAAAAGTTTGTAGAATACTTCCCTTGATCGATATCTTCTTTTCTCACACTTCTTTGTGTGCCTGTATCTGTGTGTATGTGTAGATATGTATACCATATGCATCTGGTTTTGTGTTTTTTTCAGTGAACTTTCTAGCCCCTTGAGCAAACATCAGGAACATTTGTAAAGATTTAATATTTAAGAGAGTAAAATGTGCTGTGGTAACTGATTGGTTGGGAACCCAAGTGAACCTTTATGAGATTGTAGAAACCTACTGCTGGGTGGTTACTTATAAACTGAAATAAGGCAATGATATGGATATAATTAATTTAGTGGTTTGGGTAGTTGAGGGTTTTCTGTATGGAAAAACCAGTATTTGTTATCAGACATTTGGAGATGGCTTTGTGAAAGAATGCACCACTCTTTCCTATAGCATTTCAGAGGTAATATGTCATCTAAAAACTTCCTAATCTTTTTTTGAAAAGGAATGATAGACAAATAAATGTAAATAGTACAGGAATTTTTTTATGCTAGTTACAGAATAAATACCAGGTCAAAAGTTTTTGAAAAGAGCAACAATTCTATATTTGTCTCCAAAATTAAATAGATGTCCCATTGTATTTTATTTGTGTTTGTTTTTATATTCACTGCTTTTGCCTGTAACTGTTTCTATTGTAAGTACATATATCATATGTTATTTGTACTCATGGTGTATATGACATGTTACATCTACTGGACTGTGAATACTGTTTTATTTCTATTGTTAGTCTTTTAATCCAGTAACTGTGCCTAGTACAGAGTAGGTGCTCGATTAATATTTTGAGTTGAATGAATATGAATATTTGACTGTATCATTTGAATTATCATTTATTAGAAGACTGAACTATCTTATCTTAGCTTTTCTTGTGGACTGGTCATGTACCCTAACTAGATTGGAATGTGTTATGAGTAGGAACTTGATTTTGTCTTTCTTAAATTCTTCTTTATAACACTTTGGGCTGTAGTGGGTAATAGGTATTCTCAAACATGTGATTGAACTGAAATATGTTGGTAGTTTTTATTTACTTATCAGGAGATTCCTAAAAACACAGCCATTAATAAGAAATTTGGAAGAGATTCAAAATGCCAGTGTATATACTTGTCTGTCAGCTTGTGGGCTTATGTAAGAATCCATACTTTCATGGAGTAAAGAGTTGTGGTTCTGGGTCCTTGCTTTTGAGTGGCCTACATGCTGTATTTTGGCCTTCTACCTGTATTACAGATGATGTAAGTCAGTGTCTCTTCAAATGTGGTCTCAGATTAGAACATCACATAGGTACTTGCTAAAAATGCAGATTCTTCTGCCCCCTCCAGATCTGCTAAATCAGAAACTCTGAGGGTGGAGCCCAATCTGTGTTTTAATTTGTCCTCTAGGTAATTTTGAAGGTGAATTTTGATGTCACCATGTGATGTAACTATCTTTGAGACAGAGGGCTAAAGGCAATGCTTATGTGCTAGAGAAAACCCAACTAGCAGCCTAGATTAATGTGAATAAGAAGAGTTTCTCAGCAAATCATAGGGGTGAGTTAGCATGTGTGAACCCTTAGAACAGTGCCCAACATGTGGCAAATACTTACTTCAAAACTACGATTTTATTTCTTATGAGGTCGATTGCAGTTGCCCAGCATGCATTTGGTGTATAAGCCCATAACAATGATATGACTTTAATTCTTCATGTGGTTTCCTGCCAGGCTATGAATTCCTCAAAGGCATTGGTTGAATAAATACCTTTTCCCAAAACAATTGATATCATGCTTTCAGTTGTATTTCCTGTTTACTATATTTATTTACTGTAATCTAAGGGGAGCTCTTCTTTTAGTATTTTGACTAGAAAACAACATTGTTCTTTGGAAATTCTTCCTTGAGGCTGAAACATCCTTGGACACAAGAAGATTTCTTTAAACCTACACAGGCCCTTGAGGCGGCTGCCGGGAAAGTTATCTTATGAAGGTGCTGTTCAAAAGAATTAAAAAGCCCAAGAAAACAAGAAATATCTGGACCTTGTCATTTTGGCCAGAAATTTTTAGCAGAGCCTAGCCTTATTGCAAAACTTTGACACTTGCAGGCATGGTAGCACACACCTACCTGTAATCCCAGTGACTCGGAGGCTGAGGAAGGAGGATCACCAAGTTCCAGGACAGCTTTGGCAACTAAGTGATTTAAGCTAAGTGATTTAAACTTTGGAAACTAAGTGATTTAAAAATAAAAAGGGCTAGGGATGTGACTTATTGGTAAAAGATCCCTGGGTTCAGTCTCCAATACCGCAAGCAAACATTGAACCTTAGCAAAAAACAAACAGCAAAAAAGGTTTTTTTCCAAAGACCCTAATTCCTGAGAAAAATCAAGTCTAATGGAGTTTTAGACATCACATATACCCAGACACTGAGTGAGCCCTTTTTAGGATTCTTTTGAATGTCTCCCCATTATACATGTATCTCACATCTTGACAGATATGTTCTTGGCAGAACATGGAAGTAAAAAGGAAAGTTGAACCAGATTTCTCCCAGCTTATTGTAATGCAAAAACATCAACAATAACATCTAGCTCTCAGCCTTCTGTTGTGGCGCATGCCTATAATAACCAGCAGCTCCGGAGGCTGAGGCAGGAGGATCTTGAGTTCAAAGCCAGCCTCAGCAAAATTGAGGCACTAAGCAATTCAGTGACTCTGTCTGTAAATAAAATACAAAATAGGGCTGGGGATATTGCTCAATGGTTGAGTTCCCCTGGGTTTAATCCCTGGTACAAATAAATAATTAATTAAATAAATAAGAAACCTAGCTATCATTGAAAAATACAGGACAAATGCTAAACTAGATGGATCCCTTAGGACAAGAGGCATGGAAACTTGTAGGAAATGACTGTAACACTGATCCCTCTGAGGTAGTGCAGTGGTTCTCAATCCTAGCAACCTCTAAGCATCACTGGGGAGCTCTTAAAACATTCCAATACTTGTTTTGGATTCCAGTTATTCCCAGAGACTCAGAATTCACTGGTATTAAGATGGAACCTGAGAATCAGGATTTGGGTAGCACCACTTTCAAGCAAGATCTACCTGTTCCTTAAGGGCCAGTGTTCCAAAAGCAGCGTGATGCAGGCATTCAGTGATTCAGACAATAGGAACAACAGGGACCTTACCACGTTCTCCGTACCAGTGGGTATGTTGTTACCTTGGGCTGGAAGAGTGGAGGGTGGCCCACATCACAGAACTCCCACCTCATGACACGTGACACAGTGAGAAAGAGTGCACGTGATCCTTTTAAACATTTAATTAAGCAACTCCTACACTGTCATGACAAAATGAAACTTGTTGAGGGTTACAGAGTTTAATGAGAAATAAAAATAAAAAATTCTCACAAAAGCTCCATTTAAGCCTATTATAAGTGCTGCACTCTCTTCTGTATACAGAGCTACTGTCATCCTGTAGTGTTGCGACTTGCTTGGTAAAGTTCCTTTGGCTTTATTACAGAAAAGGTAGGGATGAGTGATTCATGCAGTTTCTCTGATAACTCACCGTGAGCATGTCTAAAGGCAATATATAAGAATTAAAAGGAAATTCAGAATATATTAAATATATAAATTCCAAGTTTACATAAGTGGTTTTTGAGTCCTAATTGAATAAATATAATATCCTTATTATTTTTTTAAAAAATGTATTACTGAGACTAATTAAATATGAGGTAGAAGCATAAAACAGTTGAAATAAATTAAAAAGCATGTTTTTAAAAAACTGTTTAAGCATTACCAGTAAAAACTAATAATAATAAATCAATCCTCTACTAATTGATAAAAGTCTTGATGCAATTGAATTTATTAAGTCTAGCTTTGTGGGCATATCACAAAAATAATGTGGAAAGAATAAAAAGAAGTTTCTGAAATAGAAGTGGAAAACAGTATCTCACACACCTCCCATTTCCTCATTTCCCTCCCTAGCAGATTAGATGTCTTGCTTTACCATCAAAATCACCGTTCTTGCACAATCTTCTCTATCTTCTCCCTCTCTCTCTCTCTGTCCTGTTGGGGGAAAATCCCATGCCTAGTTAATACCAGCTCACCCTATCTGGCACCAAGACTAGAATCCCTGAATGTGCTTAGAGGATTACATCTCTGAACACTGGTACCATTTTTAACTCAGGAGCCCTAATCTCAAGAGGGTAGTGCTAGTCAATAGTCTACTACAGGTCCCTAATGCAGTCATTCTCTTACTTTCTTAACTATTTTACATCTTTTTCTTGCTCCCAATTCCTCCAGTAGCTCCCTCCCATTTAGCTTTGTTGATAACTTGTTTCCTATTCATAAGAAAATGGAATAAATCAGAATGTAGCATTCATACTCTGCCCCACCCTGTCTGCTAATTCACTGAGATTCGTGCCCTCCTTCCCTCCTGTTGCCAGGCATGGACTGTCCTTTCACTCATGCAGTGGTCCAGTCCCCTCTGCTTTGCTCAAGATCATTGCTTTTCAATTGCCCTCCTGTTGTATCATCAATTTTCCCTCTCTTTTGGATAACTCCATTAGCATAAAATTATGCCACCATATTTTCCATCTTAAAAACATCATAAAGCATAAGCTTCCTTGACCCCACCTCTTTCTCCCTGCACTGTCCTAGTTATTTGTCACATCCATTCATTCCCTCCCCCTTATAACCAAACTCCTAGAAAGAATTGTCCATATTTCTCAGATGCTATTTTCCTATTCTCTTCTTTTAAAGTATGCATCTCTATACCACTCTGCTGGAACTTTCTTTTCAGGATCACCGGTTATCTTCAGCATGATAAACTTAGTGATCAGGGTTCAGATCAAATTTTTCAGGGCTACATTTGACCAGTTGATTGATTTCTTCTTGAAATACATTGCTTGCTCTTCTCTTCTCTGGGTCTCACTCTCTCAGGGTCCTCCTCCTGACTCGCTCACCACTTGTCAGCCTGCCTTGCTAGCTGATTGTATTTCTTCAGTATAGACTCTGAATGATGGGACGTTTAAGGGCTCAGTCCTTGGATCTTTCTCCTGCTTTACATTCCCTTGCTAGGTGACCTTCTATTGTGACTTTAAATATTATCTGTATTCCAAAGGCTCCCTTGTGCATAGCTCAGCCCAGACGACTTCTCTGAACTCTGGACTTGTATATCCAACTGTCAATTCAAGACCTTCACGTGAATATCTCATTTATATCTCAATTTCAATGTGTCTAAACTGAATTCTGGAATTTCCACCTCTATTCTTCAAAGCTGTTTCTCTTACAGTCTTCTGCATACCCATAAAGGATAAAGGGCATCACATTCCTTTAATTGCTCCAGTCAACCCTTGGGATCATTCCCATCTCTCCTTTCATTTTTCCTCACACCCCACATTCAATCTATCTTCAAAATTTTCTCCAGAATCTGCTTTTAACCTCCTCCACTGCTACTATGCGGGCATAGCCATCATTTATCTTTCATTGGGAATGTTAGAGGAACCTCCTGACTTCTCTTCATAGGTCCACCATTTCCTCCTGCAGCTTTTTCTTCAGAGTGACCATGATCCTTTTCAAACACCTCAGATTGTGTTGCTTCCTCATGTAAAACCCCTCCTTTGACTTCCTGCCTCTTCCAGATTCAAGTCAAGTCATCATCATGACCTGCATAGTCCATGGGGCCTGGCCACTTCCCTTCTATGACTTGACTCCTCACCCTTTCCTGTCACTCCAGGTTGGACATGCCATCAGTTACTAGAGTATGTTACAGCCCTCTCCACCTTACAGGGCATGTCCTCTTGCTCTTTCCTTTGTCTCTTCTCCTCTGTTCTGAGTCTTCCCGTGACCACCCTGTAAAAGAGCACCCTCCTTCTGGATTCTCTGGCCTCTGTATCCTCTGATATTTTTCTGCATCACCATGAACACCTTATTTATAAACCTTTCTCTTAATGTTTGCCTCTCCTGCCAGAGGGATAGCAGGGACTTTATTTACTCTGTATGTCTGGCATGCAGTAGGTGTTTAACGTATATTAGGTGAATACATAAATAAGCTGTCAAGCTTATTCTTCCCACTCCCAACAGACTTCTACCTCAGAGTCCCTTGAGTTTTGGGGCATGGAATATTTCCACTTCTGTCTCTCTACATGTAAGTTTGCGTCTTCAGTTTCTTCTCGTCTCAGGTAAAGTGCTGTCCATTCTCCTAATCTTCATTTTCCTGCTCTACTTCCTTTTGTGTTCTCCTACATACTATTTTTGCTCCTCAAGCCATTTCTGTTCTCCCAATGGAACAGTTTTCTGTCAGTTTAGAGACATTTATAATTACCTGGCACCTTACCACAGGATCAAAGAAGCACTTTTCCCCAACTCTACGTCTCCTTTCTTTTCTTCCCTTTACACAGTTACTAAATTAACTACTCAGGTTAGCAAGTGTTGGCACACATCCCTTCCACATCTCCTTTCCACTTTTTACCTTCTGTAGATATTGCTGATTAATTCCAGCACTCTTTTCCTAAACTCAGCTTTCTTAATACATTATTCCAGGCAACCAATCAGAATTGGCACTTTGCAGGACACCTGCTTGACATCTGTGGAGCTTGTTCTTGTCTTAATTTCCTTGACTCACTGCTCCATCAATTACAGTAAAACTTCTGGAATCCTTGCAGTCCTAAAATAATCATCTCTCTCTTCTCTCTCTTTCTTCTCTCTCTCTCTCTCTCTCTCTCTCTCTCTCTCTCTCTCTCTCTCTCACACACACACACACACACACACACACACATCCATCTTGATTTCTGGGACTCTCTTTTTTGTTGTTATTTGTTTTAAATGCTGTTCCTTCTTAGTTTCCTTTTCAGATACTCTTCTCTTACCCCTCAAGTGTTTCTATTTCTCTATTTAGGAATTCTTTTTTTTTTTAAATAACTTTCTATTTATTTATTTATTTATTTTTATCTGGTGCTGAGGATTGAACTCATTGTCTCACCCATGCTAGGCAAGCACTCTACCACTGAGCCACAACCCCAGCCCTATTTAGGGATTCTTAACCTAAAGAGAATGATTTCCTAGGGAATCTGCAGATGAACTTAAGGGTGTGTGTGTGTGTGTGTGTGTGTGTGTGTGTGTGTGTAACATTTTAAAGTGTTTCATAGCTAACCAGAGCAACTGTAGCATTTATCCAACTCAAAAGAGGACTGAGAATCCCAGGTACTTTCTTACCCTGGGTAATCTCACCTAGGCCCTGGCTTCAGCCATCAGCATGATGCAAGTGAGACACACAAGGGTTCCAGTCACCCATGTTCATGGTATAGCTTCCTCTGTTAGAAGCTGACTCAGGGAACATTACCTAGCCTCTTTGAAACTTGGTTTGTCTAACTACAAAATGGCCAGAAATGATTTCCCCTGTGCAGGATTATTGTTAACAAAGAGAGATGTCATTTGTCATTTGTACAACTCTTGGAGACTTATAGTAGTCAATAAGTGGTAGTTGTCATGGGTAGATGACCCATATCATCTGGGTCCCTAAAGCACATATTCTTGTCTACTTGCTTCTCCCTAATTTTAAAATATATTTTCAGTTTTAGGGTTCTGCCTCACTGGAGCAATAAACATTGCGTGACTCATGCATTATGAATTAATTGACTCTGGGTGTTAGAAATTTGCTAACATGCACTTATTAATGCAAAACATCTAAGACAGCTGCCAAAGTATTGTAAGTCCATTTTTTTAGCACAATATTTGAAAAATTGGAATTGGGCATTTATATAAATTTAATCAGTCTGAGAGATGTTTATAAATTGGCTTTCAGTATTTGGAACAATAAAAATAGCACACTTTGAAGGATGTTATTAAACATAGCAGAAACCAAGTCATTCAATATGTACAATGTAATGAAAATTGATGGGTCAGAAAAAAATGGCTTTTTAAAGCTATGGAAGCTGAGCAGGTGTCTACCCTCCCATGTATTCCTTATGTTTATTGTATCCCACTAAACATATATCTGTTAAGCTGATCATTTATTTTTATCTTGGAAGCCAATCTTGATTCCATGCCAGATTTTGAAAAGGCTTATGTTTTTAGAAGTATGGTACATATTTATTATCAAAAGCAAAAGTTCTTTTATATAAAGAACTGTAAAATAACATAGCTAAATTCCAACCCAAATATTTTTGTTTGGAAAATAGCAAGGGTTCCAAAAAATTCTGTGGCCTAGCAGGCTTATCATAAGTCTATATGGAGCCACCACATTCTATCATTGTAATCAATAAGTCTCCTCTTCCTTCCCTCCCAATTTACTCCTAAAGTGATGGTGGGGCATCTACAAGGTAAATTTAAAAGCTTCACTGTATTATGGAGAATATATTTGAAGAATTTTGCAGGACTTTTCTAAAGTCATTAAAAACACCATGAATTGGGAAAAAGTTAGAAACCAGAGGTCAAAGTCATTGCCTAGATCTTCCACTAAACAACTCTAATATGGAAAAAATTTAGCAACTTAATAATTAAGGTTCTTTTAATTTTTTTTCTGTAATGAATTAGTTATCATGTGATAATGTATTTTTCTAATCAAGAAAAGACCTAAAGCCAGATATGGTGGTCCATACCTGTAATCCCAGGTACTTGAGATAAAGAGGAAGATAACAAGTTTGAAGGAACCTGGACACTTAGACCCTATATCAAAATAAAAAATAAAAAGGGCTGGAGATGTGACTTAGTGGTATAGCTCCCCTGGGTTGAGTCCTTAGTACCAAAAAAAAATTTTTTTTAATAAATAATAGACCTAAAGTCTGGGAAAGCACAGAGAACTGCAAAGATAAAGCAATTATCCAAAATTCCACCACCCAGAAATAACCAGTTTTTGTACACTTTATTTTCACCTACATCCTCCCTTCTCTTCTTTTGATTTCCCTTCTTTCCTCCTTTCCTTTCTCTCTCTTGCTTGCTTTTTTCTTTTCTTTCTCTTTTTAGATTTAGAATTACATGTCTAAATAAATATACTTGTGTACACTTATTAAATGATATCTTAGAAATTATGTGTGAATTTCATATACGACAATATGAATAAATATCTACATAAATGTAAATAGTTAATAATTGGAATGAACTATTTAAATTAAACTATTTAATTTAAAAATTAAGTAAATTCTAATGCTCCTCATATGAATACACAAGAGAAAAAAGTAAATGTAGTATTAGAAAATGCAACCTTTGGGTTCATGTGGGAAAGACATGTGAATCCATCTAAATGTGAGTACATCTTTAAATACATTTTTTTAATTTATGAAAGGAAAGTGCTATATAAGAAATTTTCCTAGTTTTGAATCAATTTTTATTGTCTTTACATCAATCCTAATAAAACCATCTCCATGTTCATTCTGGCTCACTTTATTGCTCAAATTGTTAAAGAGAAATATGAAGCAAGTTTGATACTAGCTATTTATTTTCCTCTAGAGTAGAATATGGCTTTTTCCTTTTCTGCATTAAAATCATTAAGGATTAAGTATTTTTCAGAAGAAAACTTTAAATTGAAGGACTCTTATCTAAGTAATATTATGTGACTGCAGCTAAGGTAAGAATTATTAATATCTATCCTGTAGGGCAGCACAATAGGTAATATAAATTATGAATTATGTTTATTTCAACCAACTATATGAGTCCTTGAAAGCCTGAGTCACTTGGAGATACTGAGAGATTATGCAAGCCTTGCAAATCCATTTTTTAATTAACACACATAATCGATAATGCTTTATTTCTTCAATTGCTTCTTTATCTAGTTTATTATTTGCATGTTAATTAGCTTTAAAAATTAATAGACACTTTTTATGTCAATTTGAATTGAATAAATTGTTGGTATTGACCATGTAGCCTGTTTAAAATCTCTCTGCTCTTTTGTACAGCATAGCATACAAAGTACTGTAACTGTGTATTCTCTTATTAATTGGGTATGGAGTCTTAATCAAACTTGGCACTATTTCTTGAAGACAGAACTTTCATGCTCCAGTTTGGTGGCACATGTGTCAGTAGGAATGCACTCCACCACACACATACCCCTGAAGACTCTGCTGCCTGCAGCTGCCTGAGTTCCAGCTTTATTATGTGAACAAGATTCCATAGGTGGCAGACTTTCTCTTGACACGGATGTGTTTGGATTCTGCCATGAACAGAAGCCAAGAGAACTCTTTCTGAAATATTAGATTGAGAACCTTTATTTTGAAAATGTGACCCTGTAATGTAGCAACAGAAACCCCTCTAATGGTTCTTTAAAATATCTTTGGCAAACCTTGAGCCAGTCAAAATATTTTCAGCTTATAGCATTTCAGCAATTGTTTTGGAAGCATCTTCTAGCTTGAGCACTGGTGTGTTAGAGATTGAAATTCACAGTGCAGGGAGGCTGGGAAAAATTCCTGCTTTCTGGTGCTGCCAAGTGCAGAGTACATCTGTTCTACTTGTTGGCACAGAGTGAAGGTCAAACTGCTGGAGACTCTTGAGAGGCTAAGGGGTCCCATTGGTTCCATGATAGGATTCCTGTTGGTCCTTGAGAGACCTCCTGCCACTAGGATAGTCTTGCTGCCATTCTGAGTTCCTTTGCTGTGGTTCTAGAGCTTTATCCAGATGCTTGCTTGCTACAGGTGCTTTTTTTTTACCGGGGGGGTGGGGTGGGATATTGACATCCACATGTGTGAATTTTTAAGAAATAATGAATTTATAGGATATCTATTCAAATGACATTTTTTAGACAGTAAGTTTTCCAAATGCAAAACAGAAATGATTTCCTCAGTTCAGGAGACTGAAATACATCTGACTCTGAGAGTGCTAAAATAACAGCAATAGTCAAGCTTGGTTTTCTCAATGATGAGATTCTGAGTTATTGAGGCAATTTTCTTCTCATTATTTTGAAGTAGAAGTAGCATCTTTTTGAGTTGCGTGAATAATGCTAATATTCCCTCATGATTTTGTAATTGAAAGAGTTTTTATTTGAAACTGAGCACAGTAAAGATACATGTGAATCTGCTATCTCAATCAAATTTTAAATAACATTTTGAAGTTACAACCTTTGTGTCTCTGTCTATGCATATGTTAAGTGAAAACAAACAAACAACAACAACAACAACAACAAACCCACATTGGTCCCATCTGAAAAAAATGATACAGATTTACCATCCATTAAAAAAAAAGTAATATGTAGTGAAACTAATTATCTTAGTCACAAATCCAAATGACTTTGTCGATTGAGCAAAGTGTGTTAGCAATTTCTGGCAACTCTAATTGTGAAAACAGCCCCCCAAAGGATATTACTATTGCTCTTTAATTGCCTCAAGTAACAGTACATATTCCAGTGATGGGTCATCTCATTTATCATGTTCCTTTGTGGATTACTTGCCTCACAGTGTTCAGCCTCCTTGGAACTCTTTCCAGTCAAGCCTTAGCTACTGGCTGATGGTTTTCCCCACACTGTTCTGATTAACACTTTTAAAGCAGCTCTTCGGATGCTTCTCTTACTTCCGCTAGAGCCTGAGCTGCCCTGGGGGTACTGCTTTAGCTGTTGAGGGCTGTAAATCAGCCACTTGAGAGGCCCAGAGTTCTCCACTGGATGCCCCTGACATGTGTGATTCTGAATCTCTGTGACTTAACCCTTGCTTAACATGGCCCTAGATTATACTAGATTTGGATTATTATTTATGTGAAACATTCTAGTGATTTGCTTGGGGTGCGGGAGACCTATTCAGTAAGTTTGCTTTTAAAAAAATATCTCAAGTTGTGATTTGTGAGGGTTCATCATATTTGTAAGTACTCCTTTAGGGTGTATTTTAGGAAGAATTTTTTAAAAGTTAATTTTCATGGTTTATTATTAATAATATTCACTACAATAAATGAGAATAACCTAGAAAAGTATGCACTATGAATGAATGAAAATGCTTCCATTCCTCAGTAAATGACTCAGAAGCAGTGTAAGGACATTCTGAAATATCTCTTCTGGCAATTAGTCTGTGGCAATTCACCTAGGGCCCTTGTTCAGGAGGGGGTTTCTGAAATTCTCTGGTGGGCTCTGCTGTCTTTCTGTCTGCACGCTAAGAAGCAGACCCTGCCACACACCAGAATCCTCTTGATATCAGCCCTATTTGGGTCACGTGGCTTTGTTCTGATGATGAGCCTCCAGACTATCTCCTTAGGTGTATTGTAGGTTTGCACTGGTGAATAGACTCTGATGTCGTATGGAGAGGACATGGTGCAGGCATGATTTGTAAGGCTTGTATTGTGTGATCTGTGACTTTGGGCAGTTACCAAATTTGTACTATTTTATGCTTGTTTCTCGGGGAAACCTCTCTACCAACCATATCTATTCTTTTTCATGTTCCCCATCCTCTGCACACACACATACCCATACACACCTGCTACATAGACCTGAAATATCCTTTAAAATGATCTTAGTTCTCTGGTGCTACTTTTCAATGCCTAGATAGAAGTCAGCTTCTTAAAATTTCACTGTCATTTACTCCTAGTTATTCTCCCTAACATGAAGTCCATAGAACAATTGATATTTGTATATGATGATATAAATGTGCATGCTATGCTAAATAATTTGTTTGGCATAATACAGAAGTGCCACATTTTAAAGATGAACAGGAAAAGTTTGTAGAACAACCATAAGAATCAGAAAATCTCAGCAACTGTGCTAAATTGATTCTTTTGAAGACTAATTTTCTGATTTTAAAGAATCTTACATTTTAACTTTTCATATAATACATGTAAGAGATGTAATATATTCTAGGGTTTTAGAGATGCACATTCATATTTCTGAGTTTATATGAGTTCTAAATCTTAGAAAGGCCAGAAATTTAATGTGGAAAGAGATGAATAGGGAGAAGGAGAGCAGAAGGAAGAAGAGAGAAAAAGAGGGACAGAGAAGAATTGTACATATCAAAATTTTATTTAGTCCATGGATCTTCTAGACCTATATTTACATGTCGTTGGAGAACCTGATTTTGGAGGTTCTTGACTGAAAACTTTGTTTAGTGCTGATTTCAGAAGAAGCTCTTCCAAACTGGTGCCTGAACAGGTATCAGTTAACAGGCTATGGTGCCTATTGGTCCTGAATGTGCCTTGGAAGCAGAGGTGCATACTGTAGCAGCCTGGGAAGTGTCCATCCAATTGAAGAGTGCCATGGTACCCTAGTTATCCCAGCAAATCTAGATGTATATGTGAGGTTAAATTTCCAGAGGGAAAAGCAGAATGGCTTTGTAGGAAGTGCATGAACTTTGCTATCAGATTTGGTGTTAAGTTCTGGCTTTTCCATCTATAGACTGTGTGAACTTTTAGCTTAACTCTCTGAGCCTCAGTTTCTCTGTTTGTCAAATGTAGAACAGTTATAAGGAATAAATGAAACAACATATATCCCAAAGTGCCTCGTACTTAGTAAGAATTAATAAATGTTACTATCTTTCTCTTTTTCCACCACTGAAGAGTATAGTAATGAAGTGGATAACATCCTCAGCAACTTAGTTTTGCTCTTCTTCCTGGTTTGACTAGATAAAATCTGTTCCATCACATTTTTAATCAAAACTCTTGCATTTTATCTGGTCTATCCCCAGTGAGTTAGAGAAGAAATTCCTAGAGAAATTCTAATCCTAGAGAGAGGCTGAGAGAGAGTGTGTACCCAGGCATATTACCCGATGATATACAGCTAATACAATGAAACTGCACATCATTTTTTTAGATTCCCTAACTTAGAGGGAACTTATTCTTTAATCTCCTCTGACATAAAACTCAATTAGGGATTAAGAAGGTGATGTGTAATCAATATTTTTATTCAAAAGTGATTTTTCTTTATCTAGAAGCATATACAGTTACACTGCTCTGAAATCTTTAACAGCTTAGACAACAAGAGAGTGACATTCAACACGTATTAGATCGCCTAGAGGTCACATAATCTGTTGTGGGTGGTGTTCAGTTGTACTGTAAAGATCTAGAGACCTTGCAGACTCCTAAAATGCCCTTAAGTTTGATTGTGTAAAGTAAAAGAGAGCTGTTAATAAAAAAATTCACTCAAGATATTATTGAAACAATGAGAAATTCAAAGACACAGGGAGTTCTAAAACTAAACTTTCTACCTTGTATTCTCATTCATATTCTCTCTCTCTCTCTCTCTCTCTCTCTCTCTCTCTCTCTCTCTCTCTCTCTCTCTCTCTCTCTCTCCCACCCCCCTTTCTCCTCCATGTCATGTTTGAATCAGTATCTTAGTAACACCCATGCTGGAAGACCTCCCTCTAGTAGCCTGTTGATGGGATGCTATGAGATGTGATACTCCTGTGACTTCTCTTTCCTCAGTTAAATTCTAGAGCATGCTACAACCTAGGCATCATTTTTGAATTATACATAACAGATTGTAATAACAAAATTTTAGAACAATAGTGTAGAGTAAAAATATCAAGATACAATTTAATTGGGGAAGCCAGAAAGCAAAGTTTGTCAGTAGTTAGTTATTATTATCTTTGATAGATTACATATTATAATGTACGTATTCGAAGCTTCTATATTTAGGTTTTCAGGGCTAATTTAAGTGTTAGTAGTGAAAAATATTTATATAACAATCTTATTTCTCTTCTTATCAATTTCAGGGTCAGCCTGGTCCTCAGGTAAGTGATCTCTTTTGTAATAAATTGGCACCAACTTAGGATTTTCTCAAGTTTTTCTTCAATTCCTTTTCAAAGAATATAAGAAAGCTATGAGATGGTAATTATGACACCACATTGTTGACCAAATATTTCCCAGGAGTAAACCCCTGGGGCCTCTGTAGGGTTGTGTGAGCCACATCAGCTGTTAGGCCAGATGGCAAATTGAGCTGAGTGCCATCATATAAAGCAAAACTCCTCACTGACCTCGACCAGGGCCACACGACTGTCATGGAAGGCAGAATGACTTAGTTAAGGTTGGGAGTGAACTGATTTGAATTAGGTACTGGTTAATTATGGACTAATAATATTGTAGACCCACACAGTCTCTGATAATTTAAACTGCAATTCTGCTAGCTTCTCTCGATTCAATATAGACAGATACTGACTTTGTTGTACATTTTCAGTATAGACTAACTGCAGCTGACATGAATTGTAATTGAGCATGAATACAGTCAACAGAAAATTTTTGAGCCTTAAATCATATTGAAGAAAATAACAAAATTTTAGGGTGGGGAAAAATTTGTATAAAGCTAAAAACAAAAGAAAAGGATTTCTAGAAATAGTCAATGCGACAAACTTAAACTGAACAAACCCAGTGTCCGTGCTAATGATAATCTGAGAGGTGCTCTTGGGAAGGAAGTACAATTATTAATGCTTTACCTACAACACCGTAATAACCTGTAAACAATGTGATTATTTATTGAGTGCCATTCTCTCTTTTGCCCTGATCTTCTGAATTCTATTTTGGTCCTAGATTTTTTTTTTATGAATAAGTCATTTCATGATAGTTTTGCAGTCAATATTATGAATTACCTATCATGTGATAATCCTCACAGTAGACCACAAGAATATTTTTTCATAGTTTTTGTGAGCTCTGTGTATAAGAATAATAATCCAAAAAAAAAAAAAAATCTCACTGCGACAGTCAGTTCTTTTCATACTAAGCTCAGGAGAAAAAAATTATCTTTAATTAGTTTATGTTGCTATCAAAGAATACTCTCATTATTTGTAACATTCACTCTTGCATTCCAGGTGAGATCAAGGTAGTTATTAGAGGAAGAAAAACCTACAGAAGGGAATTATGGTTTGTTTTCTAAATTTGAGCTAAATTATAATGGGATAAAGACAAAGTATAAGGAGCTTAGCATGCTTTATTTTAATGAATGCTTACAGAAGCCCTGGACAGGTTATACTAGAATGTAGTTTTATATGTACATATATAAATATAAACATATTCATGTATTTATAATTGCCTATATAAATATGTAAAATATACTTATATATAGATATATAAATTCATAAGAGATAAACTACTTGCCTGGGTGATACCATAGAGCTGGAAGCAGAGGTCATTCTGACTCCAAACCCTCATATTCTAATACTCAGCCTTTGAGGGAAAAGAAGATGAAACAGCATATGGTAAAGTTGGAGTGTTAGTTGTGAAAGAAGATTGTAATCTTTAACACATTTGAAGTTTATATAGAACCTCTGTTTTAGCCAGCCATCTCCAACCATGGCCAAGTAATTCTTAAGAATTTGGGCATAAGTAGTTCAAGATAGGATCCCAGGAGACATTGTAGGGGAAAAATGATTCTGGGAAAACAGAATAACAAAAAAAAAGCTGATACATTAATGAAGAGGTTATTGCTGTGGACAGCTGAGGTTCAATCCAGCTGAAAAACCTGTGAGAGACAATGTAGAACATGCCTCAGAAACATCCCGCTGAGGGGCAAGGAAGTTGATGTATTTATCCACTAATTTCCCTTTCTTCTTTCTTGAAAGTCCCGTCCAGATTTTCATTCTGTGTTACTTCTGGCCTGCACCAGAAGGTCTGAATACTCCAGCTGCTAGAGAAATATGGGAAGCTGTAGGGACATGCAGAATGGGTATTCCAGCACTGTCTTTGGGCACGGTTGTGGTGTGGGTGGGCAACTACATCCATTCCCACATCCAAGTGCAAGCATCTTACATAAAACAGGATGGAAAATTTACATATGAAATATAGAGACTTGGATATTGGACATAAAGACAGGATTAAAAGTATATTATTTAAGAAAGTGCTAAAGAAAATAACTACAAATAGCAAAGTACAGTCATAATAGGTCTTGAGTATTAGCCGTAGTTGATGAATAGAAGAAAGAGAGTAAGCCAGATGACAAGCCAAGAATGGACAGAACCAGGAGCATCATGGATCATTATAGCTAAGACTTGAACATGTATCATGGTACTTCAGAGGACCTTGATTCCAGGTCTTATATTTACTGTGAAAAAAACACAAAGTCTATCTAATTTTCATGTGTATTTGACAATTCTGGAAATTTAGAGTGAAAATGGAACTGGAATTGTCAAATGGTGCCCTGCTCTTGTTTTTCCTTTGTTTTGGCCTGTAGGGACCAAGACAATCACATGAGAATTGAATTCAAAACATCTTCCTCAGATCACAGCAAGAGGAGTGCAATGAATTTAGGGAGAATAGGTGTGAGAGGGAAGTGAAAAACCAACTCATACTCTCACATTGTATTTCTGGAGCACAAAAGAAAAAGTCTAGCCTACCTCTAAGACTCCATTATTCTCATAATAGTTTTCCAAAGAAACTTCCATTTTTGTGTATTAAATAGTTCTTAGTGAAGTTTTCAATTAAATACATGATCATTAGCTGTTTTGAGGATCTTTATAAATCATAGGTGAATTTTATATAGAGGCTCCTATCCATCTTTATGTTTAATTTTCACCACTACCTGTTTTAATGTGTTAATTTCTCAGGCCCTAATCTGTTCTTGGGAAATTTATTTTGCAAAGAAAGTAGACTTTCAACAGGATTTTAACTCAAGAAATAAAATTCATCTATCAAAAATCTGAACATTTAGAAATGACTCCTGTAATAGATGTGATTATCAATTAGTGCAGCAGTTATTACATTTTATACAATTATATCTTACATTCACACTTTAGAATGCATCTACTTTTTTCTTGAGTAAATTCATGTAAACTATACATTAAATCTGTTTAACACAGGTTCATAAGGTGCATTCAGTGAATAAGTAAGCAATATACACCTAAAACCCAAAGTTGGGAAATTTTATGGATTTTTAAATGGTTAAAAGGTTTATTTTATGTGATCAAATTTATCTTAAAATTTTCTTATTCTGTTATTTAGCCACTGCAAACGACTAGTCACATAGAATGTATTTCTAGTACCAGGAACTTGTAATTTGGGGTATGTCTTCCTCTTTTTTTTTTAATGACTTAAAACAATCTTTTCTTTTTCCTTAAAATGTCAATGTTTTTAGTTTCCCTCACTTGCTTCTTTTTGTGTGGGTGTAAAATTCAATATAATTTACCTACACTTCCTCCCTGCTGATCCTCTTCCTTCTTAACCTTTGCACATGCATTAACTATGGGAAAGGGAAGGGCATGAACATTGAAAAACTTCCTTCTTACCTTCTCTCCCATCTCCTTCTGCAACTACTTTAGGGAGGTGGAAAAAAAAGAAGAGAATTTGCCATGTAAATAAAGGACAACTCATTTCCAAGTTTCCTTCCCCTCCCTGAGTCATAGCCATATCACCTGTGGCCTCTGTTTTCTAGCCTGCCTACTCCATTGAATATCCACTCCTGTTGAGCAGTATTCTGAATGATACATTTCTAAATGTCAAATTCCGATTTTTGATGGATTTTTCATTAAGATACAAGTACCAAATAATGGTTTGTTTCTATAATAAGAATATTTGGGGAGATTGGGAATTACCTGTGGATTATTATAATAATTATATCATAATCCCCATGGGAAGACAAAATAAGATTTCCAAACAATTAACTTCCAAAGAGAATCAGAAATGTTTGAATTGTGATTTTTGAACACTTTTAACTTTTAAAAAAGATTTGAACAGAATTGCAGCTAGGCACTTGTTATTCTTGTGCAAAATTTTATGTTTATGATTTTTTTGCATTGTTTTAAACCATTACACATCATCTTATTCACAATATTAAAAGGTGTAGAACTCTTCTTTAATAATTTTTTCCATATCACGTGTTCTTTCATAAGGGCTTCCAGATGAATAAGGTTGTATTTTGAAGACTGTTGGTTATGAGGGAGTTATTCAGTGAGTCGTTCTGATCATTTTCCTAAAGTTGAATACAGCTTAGATGGACTTAAGCTGAGATCCTTAAGACATTGTGAAGAAGACTGAGAAGTAAATGGCAGTGAACCCTGTTATAGTTGTAGTATAAAGCTGATAGGAAAGGAGAGCTTAGGGAAGACAGGTGCGTGTTAGCATTTACCTGGGGGGTGGAGTGGGGGGAAGGTTCCTGACATGGAAAACAAAATAATTAAAGGATATTAGAAAGAAAGGAAAAAAGCAATTCTAGCACCTAGGGTTAAGGTAAAAAATAAATAAAAAATAAAGAGGCAGGACGTGAATGGAGAGGATGTTGCCGTGACTCTACTGAATCAAAGGACATTAAATTTTTGGAGGGGGAAGACGACACACTAGAGTAAATAATGTCACAGTGACTTGAAAAACATGAGTTTAAAGAGGAAAAATAAGTGACAACAGAGGACAAGTAAGGCAGAAGGAAGGAAAGGAAGTTAGAAAAAAGGCAGATGAGTGTTTGAGTATTTTGCATTGTCTCTAGTTTGAAATACAATCTATTGAAATGAAAGTGACCCTGATATTTGTTCAGTAACTCATATTAACATAATTAAATTCAATCACTCAACAAGTATTTATTTAACCCCTGCTAAGGCACAGGAAGACTGGAATTATGGTGAATAAAACAGATTCAGCTTCTGTTCTTACAATGACTCTGTTTTATTTTTATTTTGAAAAATTATATATTTTAATTTAAATATTTAATTGAATGTATTGAAGGTGAACAGTGATGACTTCATATATATTTACATCAATGATGGTTACAACAAAAGAATTATCATCCACCTCTACCCATGCAAGAAAATGTTACCTCCTCACAAGTGGTTCCTCTATTCACTGAAAGTTTGTAACTTTTTGCCAAAATCTCCCCATTTCTGCCACCTATAGTCCTGACTCTATGTTTCTATGAATTCAGCTTGTTTTAAATTTGACATATGAGTGAGATCATACAGTATTTGTCTTTCTGACTCTGGTTTACTTCACTTTGTAGAATGTCCTCCAGGTTAATCTATGTTATCAAAACTGCTGGGATTTCCTTCTCACTCATAGCTAATAATATTCTGTTGTCATTATGTATATGTATACACACATACACAGACACACACACATATGTGTGTGTGTGTGTATGTATGTATATATATATATATATATATATACACCTCCATTCATCCATCAATGGACACTTATCCTGATTCTATATGTTGACTATTATGGATAGATTTCACATAGATGTGATATTAGGAAGTATTTGTCTTTCTGTGCCTGGCTCATTTAAATTAATATAATGTCCTCCAGGTTCATCCATATTTTTGCAAATGGCAGGATTTATTCTTTTATGTGGCAGAATAGTATTCCATTGTGTATATATACCATATTTTTCTTACTCATCTGAGAAAGGAAAATGGACACTTAGGTTGATTCCATATTGTGGGTGCTGTGAAAAGTACTTCAGTAATTATGGGCTTACAGAGATCTCTTTAATATCCTGATTTCATTTCTCTTTGAATATATTCCTAGAAGTGAGATTGCTGAACAAATGGTGATTCTGTTTTTAATTTTTAAGGTAATTGTATGCTGTTTTCCATAATGACGGTGATTCTTCACTTTCCTACCAATAATGAACAGGGCTCTATTTTCTCCATACTCTCACTTATATCTTGTATCTTGTTTTTTGGAAAATAGCCATCTTAAGAGGTGTGAGATTATATCTCTCTAGAGATTTTATTGCATTTCCCTGACAATGTGCTAAGCATGCTTACATGTCCTGTTGGCCATTTGTATGTTTAATTTAGAAAAAGAATTCACATTTCTTGTGATAGTTAGATAGCTTAATAAAATAAAGTGTGGAAGTCAATAAAGTGTGGAAGTTCTCAAATCTCCAGACCTATTACTTCCAAGGAAGGCTTTAACCTTGCCTGCATTTCTGCACTGTATCTGCATATCTGAGTAATCCTCAGGCTCAATCTGGACCTTAAACATAAGACACTTAAGGAGGTCTTTTGTCTGTATGCAGGTGACTCAGGATCAGTACCTTGTTCTAAGCATAGTCCTGGTATCATGTCTTAGTTTTAATAATTGGATTTCTGTCCAGATCCAGGTAACTCTGTTCTGGTACTGAGATATCCTCTAACTCCCCAACCCTATATGCCCTTTCTACCTTACACTGTTCCTCCAGGTCCTCCTTTTCCTTTCCTCTTTCCAACTAAGTGAGAGAGTCATAGTTCTATGCAGCCATGCTAACGGTGGGTTGAATGATTAAATGCCCCAGCTCACCGACTACTTGCCAGGATTCTGGATTTCCATTTCTTTTGGCCCTGACTTCCCCATTTCCATTCCTCACGCTGTGAAGACATGCCTGTTACCTGGCCATTTTTTTGCAGCAATAAGAAAAGCAGAGAAAAGCAAATATTTGGCATTTTCCTGCCTCTATTGTGAAAGCATTGAGAGTTGGAATGGAGTATTCTATCAACCTTGTTCTGTGTATCTTGGCCAGGTAACATTCTCTGCTATGGTTCTGATTATGTCACTCTTGTGATCCCCCCGAAGCTTTGAGTCTCAATATGTTTACCACTTAGACTAGAATCTAGTTCCTTACCTGACATTCACATCCTCTGACTTGGTTGGTTTTCCAGACTTATCTTCCATTAACTTCTCAATAATGCTCTTTCTAGACTGTATGCGTCACCCAAATGAAATGAAAACATTTAATTTTTTTCTCATCAAAAACATTTTTTGCCTTTTCTCATAAACAGCTTCCCTTTTAACCCTCAGTTTTCACGTGTCCATACATGATCACCTTTTACAGTGAAATGCTGCTGCTTTAACAAGATGTCTTTACTCTCCCTTACCCAAACGTGACTTCTGCTTTTTTTCTGGATTCCCACATCACTTTATCTGTTCATCTTTTTATAATATTATACTCTTGAAGAAAAGGGGCATCGATGTTCAAGTCAGACAGATCATAAGTCAAATCCTAGCTCTACCACTTGCAAGCACTACCATCTTGGGTGAATTCCTCAGTCACTCTGAGGGTCATTTTCCCCATCTGTAAAGCAGAGATAATACTATCTTATCTCAACAGATGGCGAGAGGATTAAAATAATATGCTGAATGTAGAATGTCTAATGTAGTGCCTCAAACATGGCAAGCACTCAGTAAATATTAATACCCTTTCTCCCTCTTCCTCTTTCAGTTGTATCATAGTTATTTATAAACATCTTTTTTCCACTTTCTTAACAGCTTTTATGATCTTCAGGGGGCAAGATCTATTCTCCACAACATCTAACTTAGTTCTTTGCACATAACAACAGTTCAACAAATAGAAGAGCATAAGGAAACAGAATCTGGGGGAAAGAGAAAATGATCAATTTTTTTTGTACTTTATCTAAATGCCCCAGCCCGTAACATCATGTCATAAATAATGACATGCAAAACAAGTCTTTGAGGTTTCTGAAGGCTGAGACTTTATTCACCATTTATCAGTTTCAGTATCATGATTCCATATGGCTTGTAGACTTTAGATACCTTTGTTTTCTTTAATTGTAAGAGTTTATTTATATTGATATCTTACCTTTGGGGAAAATAAACAGCACTAACCCAGGGTCATACTTCTGATATTTTATTTCTTAACAATTTATTTGTGAGGTTCAAGAGTTGGCTTTGATTTTTAACAAGCAAATCTTGGAGAAAGTAGTTTATAGTGATTGTGTATTAAATAGTTTATAGTATTTAAGTAGTTTATAGTGATTGTGGCATAATACACAATTAATATTTTCCCACTAATAAATCATTACAATAATAGAAAATGTAGAAGCTAGTTGTTTTTTAAAAGGTTCACAGAATTCCATCATACACTTTTCTCAAAAATACATTTTCTGTGGTCCATATAATCCTGTATGTACCTTCAATAGAGGATATGAAGTAGTGGGATCATTGTCTTAGGTGGGGTACCCTTCCATATCAAGATTTTTTTTCTTTTTTTTTTACATAAAGTTTTTACAGTTTCTAATCCCTCTTGTAACTTGGACTTGGAGTTGCATGTGAACATGAAGGAGCTATGATTCCCTTAGGAATTCGGAGCACTGAAGTGGTGTGTGTTGTAATTCTGTATTACCCAGTGAGAAAGAAATGTAAGAGAAAACCACAAGCAAATACCATCAGACAACTGCACATGGAGGCATGTGGCTTCCATTTGTGTTTTCTCAGATACACTTGAAAAGAAGTAGAAGATGTCACATTGCCTTTTCACCCAATCCCTTTTGTTTCTTTTTTTCTGATATTGTCATTGCCATTTCACAATATTTTGCTAAAATTTATAAAATCCAAGCTGTGTATACCTTGTAAGGAATTGTTCCTGGATAAAGTATTATATTTTGGGGGCAGTATTTAAGTTTCTATTCATATGTTTTAAATTATATACTAAGCTCCTTCTAACCTAACACTTTAGCAATTCCCATATTTCATGTTTGTGTTCCCATCTAGCCTTTTCCAGATTCGCATAGTCTGACTTGGGGGCAGAGGGAGGACATACACATTCTTTGAGAAATATGTGCATGCGTGTGCACACATGTGGGGAAAAAGTCTTGATTTTACTCAAATGACAATAGAACTGTCATGTTAAGCTGGTAATGGAGCCCATATTGAATAAATCATGCTAAACTTGCAAAATATTATCATCCCCCATACATTTTATCTATATTTTATATGACAAAGATGGTAATAATACAAATATTAATGCTTTACTAGTTTTTTGATATTTTAAGTACATGGTTAATATGTATGAGGGGGCTGAGGCTGTAGCTCAGTGGTAGAGTGCTTGCCTCCCATGTGTGAGGCACTGGTTCAATCCTCAGCACCACATAAAAATAAAGATACTGTGTGTTCATCTACAACTAAATAAATATTTTGGGCTGGGGATGTGGCTCAACTGGTAGCGCACTCGCCTGGTGTGCGTGCGGCCCGGGTTTGATCCTCAGCACCACATACCAACAAAGATGTTGTGTCTGCCGAGAACTAAAAAATAAATATTAAAAATAAAATTTTCTCTCTCTCTCTCTCTCTCTGTCTCTCTCTCTTTAAAAAAAATAATATGTATGAAAGCCTCTATTGTACTCCAGATGATTTATAGTATTAAGAATGCACATAATATAAGTTTGTTTATCTTACTAGAATCCATATTATGTTTTTACATTATCATTTGTGTATTTAAATGGTATAATATTATCTCAAAGTTTAATTTCGTTTACAGAAAAAAAATTCAGCCCTTGACAATCTGAATCTGGTTTATTTTACTTAGCATGACATTCTCTAATTCTATCCATTTCAGCATATGCCATGATTTTATTCTTCTTTATATAAATGGAATAAAACTGCATTGTGTATGTATATTACATTTTCTTTATCCATTATATATTGATGAGGACCTAGGTTATTTTCATAACTTGGACATTGTGAATTGAGCTGCTATAAACATTGGTATGCACATATCACTATAATATGCTTATTATAGTTCTTTTGGATAAAAAAAGGAGTAGGAAAGCTGGATTGTGTGGTGGTTCTATTCCCAGTCTTTTGAGGAATCTCTATGCTGTTTTCCGAAGTGTTTGTACTAATTTTCAGTCCCATCAGCCATATATAAGTGTACATTTTAGCCCACATCCTTACAGCATTATCATTATTTGTATTTTCAATGATTGGCATTCTAACTAGGGTAAGATGCAATCTCAGTATACTCTTGATTTGCATCTCCCTGATTGCTATGGATGTTGAACTTTTTTTATGTATTTGCTGACTATTTATATTTCCTCTTTTGAGAAATGTTTCTTTATATTTTTGGCCCATCTATTGAGTGAGTGAGGTTTTCTGGTGTTAAAGTTTTTTTTCAGTTCTTTATATATTCTGATTATTAATCCCTGTTGGAAGAGTAGCTAGCAAAGAATTTCCCTCAGTCTTTAGACTCTGTCTCTGCAGTCTTATTTCCTTTGCTGTGCAGAGGCTTTTTAATTTAATGCTGTCCCATTTTCTGATTCTTAGTTTTATTTCATGAGCATTAAGAGTCTTATTAAGGAAGTTAGTGACTGCATCAATGTTTTGGTGTGTTACCTCTATATTTTCTTCCAGCAATTTGGCTGTTTCTGGTCTAATTCCTAGGTCTTTGATTTATTTTTAGTTGCAGGATGAGAGATGGGGATTTAGTTTTACTCTCTATGTATGGATATCGAGTTTTCCCAGCACCATTTGCTCAAAAGGCTGTCTTTTCTCCAGTGTATATTTTTGGCACCTTTCCTTAAGGATCAGGTGACTATTTATGTGGATTTGTATCTGTTTCTTCCATTCTATTCCATTCATCTTTGTTTCTGTTTTTATGCCAATACCATGCAGTTTTTGTTATGATAGCTCTGTAGTGTAATTTAAGATCAGGTATTGTGATACCCCAAGCCTTGCTCCTGTTACTCAGGATTAGAAGTCTATCTATCTATCTATCTATCTATCTATCTATCTATTTATTTATTTTGTTCTTTTTAGATATACGTGACAGTAGAGTATATTTTGACTTATTATACATACATGGAGTATAACTTCCCATTCTTGTGGTTGTACATGATGTGGAGTTACACTGGTTGTGTATTCATAATGAACATAGGAAAGTTGTGTCTAATCCATTCTACTGTCTTTCCTATTAGCATTCCCCTTTCCTTTCTTTTTCCTTTGTCTAATCCCGTGAACTAGAAGTCTATTTTAAGGTAGCATGTGACACACACACATGGAATTGAGGGTGTGGGCTCTGGATGTAGACTCCTGGGTTTAAATTCTGTCTACCACTTACAACTTAGATGAGTTGGGGCAGGTTATCTAACTTTTATCTTTCAATTTTTCAATGTAAAATGAGGATGATTGGTTTGACTTGATACCTAACTTAATGAAGCACTTAAATCAGCGTTGTTAAAGCCTATTTGTGTATAAACACTCACATATGTACTTCTCTTATGAATACTTACTGAAACAGTCATAAAGAATTAATCTTACAATTGTTCAAAATATTTGATGTTTTAGATAATTAATTCAATCTGAAAGTTAGGAAATTCATGAAAAGTGATTATTGCTGTTGGATATGGTTAGAGAATAGGACCTTCTGTAAAACGAACAGTTATGTACACATTTGTGTGACTGATTCTTCTTTTTTTTAACTTTTTAGATGTCAATGGACCTTTATTTTATTCATTTATTTATATGTGGTGCTGAGAATTGAACCTAGTGCCTCACTGCCTCACACATGCTAGGCAAGTGCTCTACCCCTGAGCCACAACCCTAGCCCATGACTCTTCTTTTTTTAATATCTATTTTTTAATTGTAGTTGGACACAATACCTTTATTTTATTTATTTTTTTATGTGGTGCTGAGGATTGAACCCAGGACCTTGCCTGTGCTTGGCGAGTACTCTACTGCTGAGCCACAACCCCAGCCCCATGACTCTTCTTAATGATAGTGTTTTAATTCAAAATTTTGAATTAAATAATGTAATTCTCCTTAATTATAGCGTTTTAATTCAAAGAATTTTAGTGACAGAGTTTAAATTCAAAATTTTGTTCTTTATTGAAATAAAATCAATGTACTTTGATCCATCTCAGACTTTTAAAAGGACTTCTTTTTGTTGGATACATTTAAACCTAGTTAACATAAAGAATAAGACTTTTCTCCCTCTGTAAGTGAAATTTATGGCTTCAGGTATTTTTCCCCCTACCCAAATGACCAGTATATTTGCATATTTGTGCTAATTATTTAAGATCTTAAGTCATGTAGAAATCTACTTTAATAATTTACATTTAGAAAAAAATTCTTTTAATAAGAAATACATGGAATTGAGTGTAATTCAAAGATGATACATCCTCAATTGACATACTCGAATAAATATTGGTTATCATGTTGAGGCACCTTTCTTGAAGCATCATACCTGGCAACGTGAGTTATGGAGAATTTTAGAAAAGGCACAGTAGGGTTTTGAGTTTTTGAAAGAAATATTATACTTGCCATAAACTCACCACCATGCCTGCCACTTAACATCTGTGTAAGTTGTGCACTGTACAAGGGGGCTCAGCCAAGGGCAGGGTACTCTCTAAAATCACTTCATGCTCTACTTGCCAAGTCATGAACCTTGGCCTGGGGCTACCACCATCCAGAGAAAAATCCTCCTTATCTAACTAATACAAAGCCTCAATATGGGCCAGTAGAGCCCTGAAGAAAGTGTATGCAATTTCAGAAGAGAACTAGCTGGTCTTAATGGTGGACATAGTGATCTAAGATGAGAACATGCTATCTGGGAGAAGATGTAGGGTGGACACAAGTAGAGTCCTGGAGAGAAGCCACAGCTGGGAATAGAGTTGGCAAGTAGTAGCTGAAAGTGTGGAAGTGAATGTAGAGGGGAAAAAAAAGCTAGGGGTGAGATTAGTTATGAAATGTAGAAAGGAAGAGGATTGAGGAAGGAGACCAAGGAAGCACCATCAGATGGAAGCCCCAGAGGAAAGCATTGTCAACAAAGCTAAGGAAGGCACCCAGGCTTGTGAAATACCTTCACTAGGTTTGCAAGTAGGAGGTCATTTAGTCATTTCAGTAGCATTGTGTTTTTTTTTAAAGCAGCATTGATGTGATTTTAGGAGTGACTTTGTATTGAATGAGGGGAAGATTGAAAAATACCACATTTTTTCTCAAAGTCTGGAGTCATAGGGAAAAGAAAGACAGGAGCCAAAACTATCTGCCTAGGTTTATGAGAATTTTTTTTTCCTATTGAACTCATTGAATTCTGTTTATTTCACCCCCTAAAGACAATGCAAGGTTGATTGATTGATTGATTTGTAATGGGAATTGAACCCATGGGTGCTGTACCATTAAGCCGTATCTGCAGGCATTTTTATTTTTTATTTTGAGACAGGGTCTGGCTGAGTTGCCCAGGCTGACCTTGAACTTGCTATCCTTCTGCCTCAGCCTCCCAAGTGGCTGGGATCACTGGCATGCACTACTGTGCCTTTTTGCTATTAGTCTTACTTCTTCTGAACTAGTGTCATGAGTCAACAGATGAGAAATCATAGTGATCCCCAAAGATTGAATTTCTAGCTGAATTGTCATGTATTCACTAGCAGTCCTTAGAAGCAAGTTGAGCACACAGGTATCGGTCACTTTTTGATTGCCAACAGGCTGTTAAGAGAATACTAATTTTGGCCCTGGTGAGTAACATTGCAGGAAACCTGATAATGTATTTATTAAATATTTACCATGTAGAAGGAACAAAACTACACATTAGAATTAAAGCAGATGTGAAAGGAAGTAACTTTTTTAGAAAACCCTGGTCTTTTAATTGCTTCCTTGAGCTCCCATTGGAGGTAATTATCTTCACTCCATCTTACAGATGAAGAAACTGAGGCTTAAAGAATTTAGATGACCTGCCAGAGGTCATGTGCTAGTACATATAAAACTCCAAGGTCAGTGTTTTTCTTCCCCAGCAAAGAGGATAGACTGTCCTTCTCCTGCCTAGGAGGTAGTATTTTAGGGTGAACAAACCTTCCTTCCAGCAGGGTGAGCCAACTTGCATGAAAGAGGAGCTTGTGCTTCAGGAGTTGAAACACAGGAAAGGGCATATCGAAAGGAGTATGAGGTGATACTAAGGAAATTGAGATCTATAACCAAAGTGGGGTGGGCCACTTTGGTTATAGAAAGGATAGAAATTTCCTTCAGAAACTCAAAAGTGTCCTGTTTATTTTGACTCTAAGTAGCACCATAGTTGAGCTGCCAGGTAAGAGGTGTTATGAAAGATGTGCTCTAATCATTCCAAACTATATGATGATTTTTGATGTTTATTTGACAGAAAATGGCAGGAACAAAGGTCACTCTGGGAACAGCAGGTATTAAAGGCTGGCTGGAGGAGAGGAGAAATAAGTCAAAAAGGAAATTTAACTGCAGGTTATAAAGGAATTGGACACAGGCACAGTCACTCTTGATTTGCGAGGAATCAGAAGACCTTTTTAAATGAATTTAAAAATAGGTAACTACTTATGGAAATTTTTCAAACACACTAAAAAAGAAAACAGTATTGTAAACTCACCTAGACACGTCACCTGTCACTCAGCTTTAAGAAATACAAATTCTAATCTTATTTCACACATCCTTTCCACTTGTTTATTTTGTTTTGTTTTTTTGTGCTAGAGATTGTATCCAGACCTTCACGCATGCTAAGCACACACTCTTATCATTTTTTTTAAATTGGTGTATTTTAACATCATCAACAGTCTTAGAAAAATTCCTTAATATCATCATACCCAGTCTGAATTCAAGTTCCCCCCATTTGTTGACAAAATGTCTTTGTACAAATGCTTTGTTTGAATCAACACCCAAAGCCTACACTGAGCCCTTAATTATTAAAATCCTTGAGTCTCTGGTATTCTATAGTAGTTTCCCTTTTTAAATAATTTTTCTAAGACATTTGTCCTGTGTGTGTGTGTGTGTGTGTGTGTGTGTGTTCTCACATTCTGTATTGGTCTAATTATTTCCTCATGGTGTTGTTTAACTCATTCCCCTATTTTCTGTATTTTTTTATAAGCGACAAGTTACATTTAGAGGTTTTATTAAGTTTGTTCCAATATTTAGGAAACATGTTTTAAAGGCACAGTCTACTTCCTAGTGTACATCAGGAAGCACATACTGTTTGATCAGTTAGTTGATTCTGTCAGCAGTGCTGTCAAATGGCTTTTACACCCATTCATGATTGTTGCCCAGGGCTGCTTCTGCTCGGTGGGTTTTCAAATGGGCCCCTGAAGTTTTTTGAGCTGAGGAATGATATGTTCAGAAATGTGCTTTAGAAATGTTCTCCCTGTGTTGGTCTCACTCTGTTGCCTAGGCTGGCCCCAAACTCCTGTACTTAAGTGATCCTCCCACCCAACCTTCCAAGTAGCTGGCACTATGGGTATGTGCCACCATGCCCAGCGAGAAAACCAAGCTTCACCAAAGCATGTAGGGTGGAGTAGAGTCAGGAAACGTCAAGAGGGGCTTATGGACAAGGATGCTGGCAGCCAGCATGGGCCGATGGGGATAGATTCAAGGGATTTTATGGGAAATAAAACTTACAGGACTTGACTTAGATCAAATTTGCTGAATCAAATATGAAACTCAGCTTTTAGGCCTGGAGGAATGGTTGTGTATTTAACAAAAGTGGGAAAGTCTGTAATCATGATCCTCTTTCAGCAGAAATGGAGAAGTTTGGTTTGAGAAGGTTGAGTTTGAGCTAACAATGGTCTATCTCGGCTTCAACATCTGGCGAGTAGTTGAAAATACAGAACCGTAGCTTGAAAAAGCGTTGAGGACATAAGTCAAGTTGAAGCCTGGGGGTGTATTTGATAGCTAACAAAGGGAAGTTGAGTGAAAAGAAAAAAGTTGAGGCACAAATTATAGCAATCAGAACATTTATGGGTTTTGTCAGCCCTTTCTCCCAAAGCTCCAGTTTATTTGGCTTAGCCCAGGATCGATCCTTGCCAGGTCCTACAGGACTAGAAGAGCAGTTTCCCTTCCATATCTCAGCTTTCCTTTCCTGATGGAGAGCAGTGCCCCTGGGAGCAGTATGTATTTTGCCTCATATTCCTTTATTTCTCCCAAAACCAGACTATAAAAATAGGATTTCTCTGCTCCCTCTTCATTCTTCCCACAAATCTAATTTCTTTTTTTTCTCTAACCTATTTATTATATTGGGAAGTTGGTGGAATTCCTAGGAGAGAAGATAGTACATTTAAAGGAGGGAATGGTGCTCTTGTCTTTGAGAGTCAGTGAATGTGTTGGGAGATTCTGGGGGGAAGTCAAAGGGAATGGTCATGTTGTTTTGAGGAAAAGGACAAGTAGGGCCAAGTTGGGGAGCAGACAAGCAGGTGGGTAGGTGCAATGTTATGTTCACTCCACAGAGAGAGAGGAGGAAAATAATGAAGAATCCAAACATGCAGGGTGTGGTTGTTGTTGAAGCTTCTAGTAAGAGCTTCTGATCATCTTAGCCACCAGCCAAAATTAGGAAGATCCAGTGTACATTGGAAATTTGAGAAGCATATTCATGTCCTGAGATTCAGATTCTCTTAAACTCACCTGACAGGTGTAAGGGATTTTTTTTTTCATTCCTTCTGAATATCTCCTTGGGCTTTAAAGGACATCTTGCCTTTGTCCTTGTGTTGTGCACAACTGCATTTCACAAAATGCATACTGCTCAATAAGATATTAGAAATGAAGCAAAAAAAAAAATCAAATTGACCTTCAAATCATCTTAACCTTTGTAAGAAGCCTGGACAAAATTATGTTGGACTGGTGTATTAGGAAACATGTTGAAATAGATTATAAATTAAACCTGAGGTTTAATGATGGATGTATCTCTGAATACATTTGAATCATATCAAGACATAAGAGTGTTGCGGATAGCTTATGCCATGAGTTGTAAAATCACAGGGGCTACTATGGCCACATGGAGATCAAGATGATACTTTCTTTCCACAAAAGGAATGTTTAGAATTCCAAGTCTTTCACCATGGAGTTCATTTTGTTTGACCTCTTAAAAATAAGTATAAAAAATTCAAAGTTAATCAAAGAAAAATTTTGCAATCTCTTAAAACATTTAGAGCAAATAATGATGCTAGGAAGAATAGACCCTTTAGTTTTGATTGGCAGGAGAAGCAATGTGACTGTATTTAATTTGTATTGTGTTAGAAAAGAAAGCCAGAGTGAGTGTCCCTGATCCCCACTGTTTTATAAGCCCTTCACTCCATAACATCAGTCTTACTTTTCAGAGTTCTTTTTTAATGTTTGGATTTTCTAAATTTTCTTCTAGTGCTAGACCCACTAATTGCTTCCTTGTGGCAGCTGCTTACGATTTAAGATTGACCATGGCCACATATAGTCCCTCATTCAGGGTGCAAGCAGACGTCACAAAAGAACTTTGAGTTACTGTTTCACTCCAGAAAATGTCCAGAAAATAATAGCTATAAAAATTAGTTTTCTAGTAAGTAGAGCTGTTTTTGATATTCTGAATTTTGCTTTATATCTACCCCCTTCTGCTTGGTCACTTTTAATCTTCAATGTAAAATGAAAAGTGTAAGGTCTGAAGCTATAAATCTGTTTATAGCTATAATTTCCTTCCCTGGCTTAGCAGAGTTTGACACTATAATAAACATCTAATCTGGTTCTTCTATTATTCTTTATATGTTTCTGCTTTGAACAGCAGAAAGTTTTATTACGTTCTTTCTGTTTCGATTCAGCAAGAATTAATTGAGCACCTACTTTAAGGTAGAGGTAACTAGGTATTTCTAGGACTTGAAATTCAGTCTTGTTTTATTCATTAAAGTAATGTGGTGAAAACTACAATGAAGTTTTTGTTTTGTTTTCTTTGGCAATGATTCCTGAACAAAGGAGGTAAACTATATTAAACTTGCATGGTCTGTTTCCAACCAACCATCACTCGGGACATATTCCAAGACTCCTTTGGATTTAAGGACATCAGTATGTTTACTCTCTTCATCATTAGATATTGTATTTTTCAAACAAAACACTAAATTTTCAATCATTAATACTATTTGTAGTATAGTTTTCTGCACATTCAGATACCTGTTAAAAATTAGCGACTCAAATTCAATTTCTTTATAAGTATATGGTTTGAGTGCACATCTCCTTATACCCCTGGCCAAGTCAGTAACAGATCTAAGGAGAAGGCAGAAGTCTTACAATCAGTAGAATTAGTTCTTATATTTTAGTTAATGCAAGAGAAAAATTGGATATTCCATGTTTCTGCCTCCCTGGGACACTGTGAATATTTATAAAATGATGTTTGCAAGGGTGCCTGAGCCCTTCAGAAAGAAGACCAACATCAGACCAAGGCGTTGCCCTGTGTTCTCAGAGAACTGCTGGGGTGGGAGATCCTGTTTTATTACTTTTTGAAAGAATAGGAAAAATATTCTTTTAAAATATGGGAATTTTATAGTCTGTTTGGAAATGCAATAAAGATGTCCTCTTTGCAGAAATTAAGGAAGAATAATGGCGTCAGAGTGGTGGTGGCACAGTGGCTGTAATGTATCATCTGTGCACCTCTTACTTGGTAGTGATGACAGTTCTCTATCTCTGTGTCTCCTTCTCTGTCTCTGTCTCTCTCTCTCTCTCCTATTTTCAATTAGACCATCCGAAGCTACCAACAGTTTGGATTTGAAATACAACCCTAAACACGGATATTAAACCTTATATGATTCATTTCGCTCTGAACTGCTGCATTGGTCTAGATTGAACTGACTTAGGCCAATGCTCTTCTGCAAGTTCACAGAACTGTAACTGTTCCAATGAGCAGGACCTATTCAAGCCATGTTGATCTGCCAGTGGCCTCCCTGTCCAATCAGTTAGATGGTCTCATTGGTTCTGCCTCAGAAATGTCTCCCAAATCTAGAACTTGCCACGTGTCCTCACCACCATAACTTAATTCAGACCTTTACCATCTCTCTCCTGGACTAAAGTTACAACTTCCTAGGGAGCCCTAACACTCCCTGCTCTGAGTGCCACAAAGCAAAGCAGGCTTCATTTCATCTCATCTCCTCTTATTAAATTGAAGACAGAATCGGACCAGACACCTGGGTGTAGTTGATCAGCTTTTCTCTTTTCCACTATTCCCTATCTCCAGTCCCCACTCCACTTCTGTTCTTACTGTCCCAACCTCTTTGTCTTTCTCTGATAACACGGTATCCTTCTCACCCTTAGACATACCTCCCCATCTGTCTGAGCACTCCTCCCAGGCTCCCTTAACTCTGGACAACATCACAGTAGCACCTTCCAACTCCAGCTCTCCTACCTCTTCTTCTCCATTCTCCCACAACACGGTGTTTATCCCATAGACTAAGACTTGACTTATATGTCCCTCCTCCAGATTCCTGTATGAAAGCCATAAATGCTTAGAGAATCTGACTTGCTTGTCCTCATAATTCTACAGTAATGAAAAGATTAACCAGAAAAAATTGTTAGATTTCTAGCCCAGAAAAATAAACTTATCTACATTTTTCTCGGCTAGAAATCATAACATCACTTCTATCCCATCAGCCCTGGCTGCCAAGAATTCCTAGGATTTTGCTCCTATTTCTCTTTTTTTCTAGCTTTAGCAGAACTAGCAGAATTTGTTTTCATGATTGTTATCTTAAAAATTAGTCCCTCTTTACTTTTTCCAGTTGAAAGTAAGTAAAATTTAACAAATAAAAAAAAGAAAAGAAGTAAAATGTATGGTTCTAATGAATACAAGACCATTTTGGGGGATGCTCAAGCCATATGAATCTCTCTGTCTGCCAGTTGCATTTCAGTTTCTGTAATGTAGATTAAAATCCAATATTTTCCTGAGTGTTATTCATTGTACTTCTTTATGCTTTTAGTTTAGTTTTCCCATTTAATTGAAATAGACAATAGAGAATGGAAAAATAGCTAAAACCTTAGCTGTTGGGCAAGAAATAGATTTGGGAGACTAGAATCAATATAGGCCAAGACCTACATCAACAACTTGGAACAAACAGAAAGGTGCACTATAATTGCTGAATTTAAAGTCATTTGAACAAGAGCTACTTTGAAGCTTGCCTCCAAAATTTATAAAGAGTGTGTCAGCAAACCAGTTAACTGAGTGCCACATTGTTAACACTAACAGTGCTCTAAAAGAAATGTTCCAACTACTATCAACACTAATAAATATAAATGTTACTAGTACCTTTTAGAATTTATGTAATGAGACCTAATTTATGCATAAATCTATCTAGAAAAATCATTTCAAATTTTTTTATTTATTAAAGTGTGCTTTTATAGATCAAATTCCAACATTCTAGAGAAGACAAGAAAGTGGGGAATCCCCAAAGAAACCTGATATAAATCTGTGACTCACAGCCTAGTTAGTTACGATACTAATTTTGCCTTATTTCATCTTTTCATTGATCTCAACTTCGTTTTACCAATAGTTAACCATCCAGACATTGACATTGTTACCCAAACAACAAATACATCTTAGATTGATAAACTTGGTTTTGTTGGAAACAACAAAATGCCATTTACTGATACACTGTAAATCAATTAGAGTTATTAATTTGTATTGGTCTCTATCCTTTAATAAATAGTAATGAGGTTTTTTTAAAATTAAAGACAAAGCAAAACTGAAATCATCATCTAACTAAAGTTAATAATCAAAGAACTCTCTCTTTTTTTAGAAATTTGTAATGTTTTGGATTAGAAAACAACCACAGCTCCCAAATTTTGAAATGCTGTTTACAAAGGTGGCCCACTCTGGTCTTCAGATTAAATACAGGTTTCAGTGAAGAAATTCAACTCAGAAAGAAAAGTGGGATTTCAGTCAGAACAGAAGAAAACACCTGCTGTTAATCCCACACACAAGTGGGGGCTGAGTGTCCCAAGCAGCCACCACAGCTGTGAGTGGAGGTTGACCTCGGCTTGGCTTCTGTCTTGAGCTGGCAGGTGTCAGGACGCCATGCTGTCTGGTCAGAAACACCCGCCCTTGAAGTAGCAGTATTTATTGCTCAATTTTGAGTGCAAGATTTCATGTGTTCATGAATTAAGCGTCCTTGTTCCAGGCCCTCCAGCTACAGAGCACTAGTTGATACGCGAGGCTTTGGTCTTGGTCATTGGACTTTAAGAAAAAGGAGTTGCTTCTGTTCCCTACTGTAAAAAAAAAATTTACAGAAAAGCCTGAGAACATGCCTTAGAATCTCACAGAGTGCCTTTGGAAGGCTTGGCCTCTGAAATCTTATTAGCAAAAGCAGGCAGGGGAAGAGGGGAAAAACCTGGGTATAGTCTATATTAAAAGCTGACCTTAAAGTTGTTGGACTTAACTAGGAGTCATTTTTCCTGAAGGCCAGTAAATTGTGCTAAACCAGTTGTTTTTTAAGGACAGGGACAGACCACATCTTTCTAAATCAGCCTCTCCCACTATATGCTCTATCAGTACTCAGAACATTGGTGAACTCTTTAGAAACATCCAACAGATGTATGTAAAAGTCAAAATGGAGTTCAATGACATGCAACTTAAATCAAGACTAGAGTCTTCATTCTATTGCATAAATATGATGGTAGGATTCCCCTCACTATTCTTTTCCTTTGGTCTATCAAAAATAGAATTTGACTTAAACAGAATTAATGAACATTTGTATGTGTTAAAATTTCCAAGTAAATTCCTTAGTTTTACAGACAGTAGGTAGACTATAATTTTTACTTACAACTTGATTTATTGAAAATATTAATAAGGATATTAAAATTTTACTGAAAACATTAAGAAAAATAATTTTCTCTTTTAAGAAAGAATAATTTTCTCACTTCCCTTTTTTCAGTGATAAAATAATTTGCAGATAAGAGAGAAAGGTTTTTATGTTTTTTCCCCATGTTTTTTTTATTGGTGCATTATGTTTGTACATAATGGTGGGATTTATTGTTACATACTCATACATGCATGCAATAATGACCAATATCAGTCCCTAGCACTGCTCCCCTCCCTCCCCCCTACCACTCCCAGGTCCCTCTCCTCTACTGATCTGAGTGAAAGGTTTTTATCAAGGTCATCGCATGGTCTAGCTTCCTGTCTCCCTCCGGCTCTCCTTGTTTTCTCTCATTTAGACTCTCAAGGTTTGGGGACCAATGTCCATGGCAGTGGGGAATGTGCAGTTGGGAGGCATTTCAGAAGGCACAATGCTGAGGGCAGGTACCAGATACCTTACATGACTCTGAGAATGCAGTTCTAGATCTGTGTTCAAGAGCTTTAATATCAAAACCCCAGCATTTGAAGTCATGAAGACTGGATTAGAAGCCTGACAGACTCATAAGAGGCCTAACATAGATAAGATTTGAGTTTCATTTGGGACATTTATGTAAGGATTATCATAATAAGTTCTGCCTTGCATTGTGGGAAAGATTAAGCAATAACAGGTGAAAGTTCTTTGTCAATGTAAAATAAACAAAACATGAGACCTGATCTGTTACTTTTAATTTCATGATAACCTCTCAGCTCTAGCTAGAGTAGTTCCTCTGTGACTGGCTCTTAGCAGAAGAAAGTATTTAGATGGAATATTGCTATGTGCCCACCTGCAGAGGAACAGCAAGGGAAACTTAAGATAGGGGTTAGTAACCTTGACTTTACTTCCTATCTGAGCTTGACCTTGTCTCCCAATCCTGCTACAAACAGCTGAGAGATTAAAGGTGACTTAGAAATGCTCCAGTTCCTTAGGTTGGGCTGAACCACAAAACATGACTTCATATTTAAGAACTAGAGAAGACAGCATAATTAATACCACTAGAATGAGTATTTCCCATTAATGCTTTTGTTCAAAGGCAGAGAAAATCTCAAAGTGCCTAAAGAATAGACAGCTGCCCACCAAAGAAGAAATTTCTGAAAAGAGACATACATGTATGGTCGCCTGATTGATGACAAAGGTAACCTAGTACCTCAATGGGGAAAAGAGGCCTTTTCCTTACATGGTGTTTGGTTAATTTGATATCCACTTAGAGAAAAAAGCATCCTAACTTTATCACCTATCATTTACAAAATCAGTTCCCAATGAGTTCAAATCCAAATATGGAAGATAAAATAATGAAGCTTTTGGTTTTTAGACTACATGTAGAAGAATCTCTTCTTGATATTGGAGTAGGCAATGATTTCTTAAGTGAAATACAAAAAAGAAAAAGACAACTATAAAGAAAAAAGTTATATAGAATTTATTTAAAATTCATTTAAAAAACCCTTTAGAAAATATAAAAGCATTACACAGAATGGGAAAATATGTTTGCATTAACATAGCTGATGAATGACTCATTCAGAGTATGTAAAGAGCTCTACTATATATCCTTACCGATCTACATACAAATGCATGGCATATAATATGTAATGTGTAATGAACTATAGAAAAGCAGTAGAACAATTCAATGGAACAAGAGAAAAAGTTGTGGATAGTTTATAAAAGAGGATGTAAAATGGCCAATAAATGTATAAAAAGTGGTTCAACTTACTGAACCCAGAAGAAATACAAATTTTTTAAAAACCTGAAATTATTACACCCCCATCAGAACATATAATGTGAAAAAGATAGAAAATACCAAGTATTGATGATGATGTGGAACAACTGAAGCTCTCATACATTGCAGATGAGGGTGTACATTGTAGAAGCCACTTGGGAAAGCTATTTGACAGGACCTACTAAAATTAAACAAGTTTACTCCTATTACCAAACAGTTCCACTCCTAGCTATATACCCAACAGAAATGAATACAACTTTTCACCAAAAGACTTGTATGAGGCTGTTTGTTGTAGCACTATTTTTAGCCCAGCACCTCTAACCTTCTGGAAACAAATGGGCATCAACAGGAGGATGAATGAATGAATTATGCTATATTCATACAGTGGAATGTTAGAAAGCAGTAATAGCCATCTACAACTATTCACAAATTATGAATAAACTGCATACACTTTGATCAAAAACAAGCAGACACTTACTGTGTGATTTCACTTATATAAAGTTGTCAGTGGTCAGAATAGCAGTTAACAAGTGGTACAGAGTAATGACAAGGACATGTGACAACCAGAGCTTCTGACTTGCTGATAGTGTTGTTTCTTTAACTGAGATCTTGCATAGGTGTATTCAGTTTGTGAAAATCCATTCAACATACCACATTCTGATGATGAAACATAACTGCATGAATGTCTACATACACACACGTATTGCCATTTTCATATTCCAATTATAATACAATTATAGTTAAGAAACCAAAATTTATTGAGAAATGTCATTGACATCTGTATCTTCATGCCCTTTGTATATATCTTCTACTGACCTGATGGATCTATTCAAGCTGCAATTGTTTTTTCTAAATTACACTTTTTTTTCTCCTCTCTCTGTTTTTTTTTCAGGGCCCCCCTGGTACAAAAGGTGATAAGGTAAGAAAATTCATGACAAAAACTAATTTAGTGGAAATTCATATTGGCATGACCCTGTACTGTGTTATATTTTGACCTTTTTAAGAAGTATCACATATGGATTTTGGCTAAAGCTGTCATCTTATCTTCCAATTATACAGGGAGAACAGGGTGATCAGGGACCTCGGGTAAGTTGTACTTTTCCTGTTCTGGGCAGAAAATTAGTTTCCTGCTCCAAACTTAATGAAAGTACCCCACTGTCATAACTGCCCTCGTGCTGCATGATTTAGTAATGACTGACACAAATACCACAGTGCTTGTAAGTGAAAAAGCTTAATAATGACTAATGTATATATCTTGTGCATTATCTTAACCTGATGCCCATGAATAAAACATTCTGCAATAATTAGACCACTGATTAAGGGGCAGCATCACTTCTAGCTGTCCTCAGCAGCCACCTTCCCAATGACTGTTGGGTCCTTTGGGTTTGCATGCATTGTTTTGCAACATAAAGGCCATGTGGTCTTTTTCTTAAGTTAAACTTTATGTGTTATTGCATAAATGTGCTTTAATAGATAAAAATATTAATGTATTCTACATATTTATTCTTTATCCTGTGTTGGAATAATACTTATTTGTCTGATTTTCTGCATATTTTTAGGCAGATAAAAGGTGTAACATGATTTAGCATAGTGGGAGGAAGGGCAATCTTTTATTCTTTTCAAATATGGACCTTTAAACCATTATAACCAATGGTGAATGCTTTGTTGTTACCTTGGTAGTGCCAAGTCCTCTGTTTTACATCTGTGCCTTATTATCCAAATGTTCAGAAATACTGTTCCAATGATGTAGTGGCTCTGTTCAGACATACCTTTCAATTTTCTCATGTCACTATGCACAACAGCAAGTAATTGGTTGAAGAGAGTATTTTTTTTTCCAGTGGAAAGCACATTTGAAACTTTCAGGTTGAAAACAGAAACTATGTAGTCTTTCTGTAAAGTGTACTGTGTTTAGTTAATTATTGGATTCATTTATACTGCATAGAGCTTTCAGGGGTTCATTGGTTTGTTTTTTGCAAAAACTGCAGTGGATGCAAACCTGAAAGTTTTTTGTATTCTTATCTCCTTGTGTTTCTTGAACAAGATAGAGGTTACGTTCTGATTTATTTTTCTTTTTATCCTTCATTCTTCATATAGAAATAATGATTACGAGTTGGAGAGTTTTCAGAGTACTTATTCTAGCCAGTGATCTTAATGGTCAAGAGAGTAAACATCATGCTTATCTACTGCATAGAAGGGAATGGAATAAATCTCCCATCACTTGAACTGATTAGACATTAGCCACTTGCTCTGTAGGTGATGATCATTTCACAAGGCGTGTCTCCACGTATTGATTATCATTTCTTTCTACACCCAATGCCAAAATCACTCAACTTGCCTTTCCAGGTAAGAGGGAAACTGTTTCCATTCTGAGAACTCTTCTTTGGCAAAAGAAGTGAAGGGGTGGTTCGCAGCTTAGCTGTCATCAGTCTGCATGCAGTTCTCGTTTTCAAAAAGGTGTGTTAGCTTTCATCGTGACCAAGAGTGATGATTGATTATAAAGCTAGGCCAAATTTTCAGGATGAAACTTGAAACCTTCTGAAATTCACCTGGTTTCATGTTGTATTACAAACTAAGACTTGGACTCGGTTCCCTGAAAGTTTGTTCAAAGTTCATGAACTACTTTGACAAACCCAGACTGCCTTTCATACAGATTTCAGCCAGTTTTCACACCGACTGGGGCCAAGTTTCACACGATTCAGGGGCCATTAGCATTTCGGGTGAAAAAGTGGCAAAAAATCATCCTATTTTCTCCAGGATTTTACTTTGTATTGAAGGAATTTGGATTTAATTCATAATACAGGATGAATCTTCATAGGCAATATCCTAAATGTCCTGGAAGGCATATGTGAAAGAGAATGAGAACCCACTGAATTTACTCATCTTTCCCCAGATTCCTAATTTAGAAACAAAGCAGGTCACATTCAGTGCTCTTAGAATTTTATAAACATTCCTTTCTAGTAAGATAATATTTAAGGTAGTGTTAGCTTACTTATCAGGAAATTTATCATGTAAAGATAGTAATGTGAAGATTTCATATTTTTAGAGAAGCAAGAGTAAGTTAGAACTGGAGAATCTTCAATTTCAATGAAACTTAATTATCCTATCAATCATTAAGGCACACTGTTGCAATTAGTGTTAACTGGAGACTCTTTTTTATTTTAATGCAGTCTTTGTATTTGAATACCCCATCCATTTTCATCCTATCACAGATTTTGAATTCTACTTTTTGTTTTGAAGTATTTATTTCTTTAAATTAGCAATATGACCCTCCAAACTCCAGCTTTTCAGGTTTTTGTTAAGTGACTTTCGGTAGTAGATCTCTATTTCCTTAAATTTATATAAGGGTTTTTTTTTTTTTTTGTATGTTTCTCTTTGGCTCTTCAAATGCCAAACAGGGGTATATTAAGCCATAATGTGTGATCCAAACCAGAAAAACTCAAAGGTATGATAGAAACGAAGAATGAGAAACTATTTGGAAGTAGATACATATTAAGGCATATATGTGTTGAACGCTATATTTCAACTTACCGTGCATAATGTCATGGAGACTGTGAGTCTATTTTTTCTTTCCTCTTCTATAACCACCAAATCTAACCTGCTATTATCTCATACCCTTGATTACTGCAGAAGTCTTCCAATTAATCTTCCTGCTTCCACTCTTGACCCTATATAATCCGTTTTCTCCACAGCCGCCAGAGAGATCATTTTACATTGTAAATTAGATCGTGTTACTCCCTTTTTAAAACCTTAGAATGAAATCCAAGCCACTGTGCTTGGCCCCCACAGACCTTCAGGGTCAGCCCTTGCCACCTCTGCAACCTCATGTCACTCTAGCCTTCCCTGTCCCTCCCCCACCTGCCCACCATCCTCCATCCACTTGCCCTCCCTGTGTTCTCCAGGCACATCATAGTCAGACCCAACTCAGCAACTTCCCACTTGCTCTTCAGTCTTCTTGCAATTGGTTCTTCTTATCATTTGAGGTTTCATCTCAAATATCACCTCCTTGGGGAGAACTTCTCTCACTGCCCAATCTGAATCTGAGATGATCCTATTTTGTTTATTTAATCCCTTACTTGTTGTCTGTAAAATTTGCCCCTCCATCCCGAGAACATAAACTACAGAAGAAGGACCTTATCTCTCTTGTTCGCATCACCTTCACATAGAAAAAAGACTTCATGAATATTTATTGAACATATGTATAAAATATTATTAAATCATTTCTGCTCTCAAGAAGCTGCTAATCTCAGGAGTGCCTCAGTAAAACTATGTGATTATGTTGTGTGCCTTAAGTAGCTATTCCAAGAGATGCTAGAAAAGTGAAAATTTTTCCAAATTAAGTTATTATGCTGTGGAAGAGAAGACGCTTGAGCTAAGACTTGATAAATTGGTTATCTTTAGAGGACAAAATGAAGAACAAGACATTACACATTCTAGGGGGAGGAAATAGTTTAAACAAAATTATAGAAGTAGAAGATCGAAGGATCCATTTAAAGAACAAGAACATTCTATTTTCTAAGAAAATAGGTTAAATATTGAAAAATTGTAATCAGGCTGATTAAATAAAGTGATATTATAGGGGTATTTGAATATCTAGTTAAGCAGGCAGTACGGGACCACTGAAGATATTTTAGTACATCATTTGATGTGTATTACCATTGGGTTTTATTACCAAATATTCTTTATAAAAATCTAATTGTGGTGGTATCTACTGTAAAATGAAATTGGGAAAGATTGAAAGTAGGGTGACCAAATAGACCAGGAAACTATATCAGTCATCCAGGACAAGGTCTGAAGAATCCAGGCTAGAAGAATACTGTCTGGTTTTTAGCATGGAGGTCACTTGAAGGGATAAGCTGGTTCATCATGGAACATCAAGCATCCCTGGAGACAAGGGGGCATGCTGAGCTGAAAACTTAGTATCAAAGTGAGAAGTTCAGCAATGGGGAGGGGCCAAGTTGGACAAACAAGCAAGAGATTCTGAATGGGTCACCAAAATATGGAAGAAAACTCCACTTTCCCCACAGGAGCGAGGGTTTGAGTTTATTTTTTCTCACATAATAACAAATATGGAGAAGACAACTGGTGATGTTAGTTATATAATTCACAATGTTACTGTGAAAGTCTCTGTGAATCTCTTTGCCTTTCTCTCACAATTGCAGGAAGAAGGCTGCTTCAAGTCCACTCATCATATCTGTGTCTATATTAGCAGGGTGGATAAAAGAAAGCAAGCAGAAATTCCCCCATGAATTTCATAGCAGACTTCAGCTTATGTCTCATTGGTCACACTGTCACAAAGTTATCCCAAAATGGAAGGGACAAGGAGAATGAGATTTGAAAAGGAAAGCCAGATCATCTCACTGATACAGTTTTCTGTAAGTGCCAAGCTAAGGCCTAGACACACAAATAAGGAAAATCCAGGGATGGCATTTGTAGAAGAAACTTGACAAGAGAGAGATCTTAAAGCAAAAGGTGGGAGATGGGTTCATTCTCTATTAGATTTTCACCCAGAACCAGTGACCCTGGGTGAAGGTTAAATATTTTTTTAAAAAAGTAATCTCAGGGAGAAAAATTGAAAGATTCCATTTTAAAATGTGAAAATTCATACTGGAACTTGGAGCTAACTGGATGGAATAGCTGAAGTTAAAAAAGAAGATAAAGATAGGTTTGAAGTTTCCAGCTTTCTTACTTCATAAAATCAATCAGAAGAAAATCCAGAGGACAAATGATATGTTGGTTGAATTTTTAGTTATATTTAATTTGTGATCTCAGTGAGATAGTTCACTGTGATATTATAGCAAAGAGAAACATGATACTGGGTTTCTGAGGTGGCACTATCACTGGAGATGACAGTTACAGAACTGAGATGTCCCTGAGTGAGAAGTGAAAGGCTAGGGTCAGAAAAATGGTGGGAGGAAGAGTGAGGGGAGGAATTACTCTGCCTAGGATGGATCCCTTGGAAATATCCATATTTGGGGAGTGGGACTAGGACAGGTTGTCAGCAAAGACAGGGAACATTCAGAGGTAGAACCAGGACAGTGAAGAGTGTGAATACTGAAGGAAGAACTAGTTTAAAGACACGTGGCCAACAGAATAGTCTTTATAATTTTTAAAAATTATTATAGATAGGGGTAAATCTATAGCCCCAGGAATGAGGTCCATAAAAAGCTTCTAGGTTGGTGTTTGGAGTCCTGGGATATGCTTTGTTAAGTACTGAGAGTAGAGAAGTCAGATGACCTGAAGTTAAAAGGTAAATGGGAGGCAAGTTAACCATCTTTGAACACGGTTGATGGCATATGATTTAATGTGGAAGAAAGTAGGCTAAGGCTTTGGGCATCAGCTTTCTATCAGTCTCCTCTGAGGTAGTTTCAAGCTTACAGTTGTAGGTACAGCATAGCAATCATAAATATCAATTGGTTTTATTCAAGACTATAAAATTGCAGTATTAGATTTCTGCAGATGAATGAATTATGGCATTAGAATTGCACTTCCCTGCTCAGTTCCTAGGGAGATGTCATTACAGATTTTTTCCATTAAACTTTGATTCATTTTTTTTGCACACATCACACTTCTGCAGGTAGGTTTTAAGCCTGGAGGATGAAGATGGTGCTTTATCTGTGCCATCGTCACCAGCCCAGGCTTGATTGCCTTCATCTCATCCTCACAGCTTTGCAACATCAAGTTTAGAAGACTATGATGTGGTCCTATAGTGACTCGTAGGGGCTGAATGAGCTGCTGTCAGGAGTTGTAGGGGATTCCTAGACTGAATGGAAGGTGGGCCTAGTAAAGAATACCTTATCTAATAATTGTAATTTCTTATTACTTAGTCTTACCGCTTGGTGACTACCTTTGTTGACAAGTTTTAGACTTCATCTCTATGCCTTCAGTAAGATGGGATAACAGGAGAAAATTAGGAAGTGTAGATGCTGTGAGTGAAATGACTGCCTCCATGGGTTGGAGTCAGGCTGGACAGGGATCAAATTCTAACTTTACTATTCCCTGTCATTATGGTTATGATAAAGATTAATAAAATGATGTGTGAAAAATCTATAATGGGCCCTTGCCAAATCTTGACTGATTATTCTTCCAGGATGTCATGTGAGGAATCTGGGGTGAAGTAACTTGCCCAATTTGACACAGTTTGTAAGTGGTAGCAATGGAATTCAAATCCAGTTCTGTTACCCTCTAGTTTTTACTATTTCTGGTGTACCAGACTGCTTCCCTGTCAATAAGATAGTCATCAACATCAATGTGAAGTAACAGAGGTTATAGAAGTATCTATGGAGGATGGGAGATGTAGCACAGTGGCAGAGCAGTTCCCAGGCAAGTGCAAGGCCCTGAATTCAATCCTCAGTACTGAAAAAAATAAAATAAAAAGCATGTATGGATAAAATAAAAATAGTGATGATATGTAATTTTTCTTCTTAAATGATGTTAATAACTGAACTGTATGAAAGATATAGCTTACTTCAACACCCCTATGAAATAGTTATTTTTAGATTCCCATTTCATAAATGAGGAAATCTAGACTTAGAAAACTTAACTATTTTGTCCAAGATAACTGAAGTGAGTGGCCAAACCAGAATTTGAACCTAAATACTTACAAGATCACATTTTATATACACTTCTCTCACTTATCCTCAAAAGAAATTCTGTGAGTTAGTGGAACAAATGAATATGAATTTTTTTTTTCTGATGAGGATTGGCATCAAGCAGGGACGTGACTTATTTAAGACAATGCTGGGACCCAAATTGAAATTTCAAAGTCTGCTCTTTCCACAATGCCAGACTGCCTCCAGATGGTGGCCAGGTCCCTTTCTGACTTTGAGATTCCATGCTTCTGTGAGTTACATTGAAAAAATCGGAGAATACTACACAAATATGTAGCTTTTATTTATTTGCAATTATGATATGCACTGTCCATAAAACCCATGGAGTGCCAGCCCTGCAAAAAGTAATGAATGAATATCACATAGTAATCTTCTAGAACCTCTCTAGGTAGAACATAGGTAAGCAGGGCAACATTGACTCTTATCCAAGAATGCAAGATCATCCAATTACATTCTTATAATACAGTTTTGACTTCTCAACTCAATGGCACTGTTGGAAAATTATATACCAAGATCCTGGTTATACATGCAAATAGTATTTTTTTTTCTCCAGGAAAATCTGATGAATGAAGTCTGTTTTCTACTGTTCTTAAAGCTATTTGTATGTTCTATGGGCTATTTTGTTGATTCTGCTTTTATTCTGAGCTTCTCTGCAAAAATCAAATTACATTTTTCAATCAATAACAGGACCTCATTGTCAAGTAGAAAACAATGAAGACTCTTCAGGCTTTTCTCATTTTCATCTGCATCCACTACTGCTACCACTATCTCTCTTCATTAAGTGAAATTTTTGTTTGCTCAGTTCATAAAGTTATCTGCCCTCATCATGAACCACAGCCCTTGGAATCACAGTTCGACCCAAACTTTGATGATAATGGCTCATATTTCTTTGGTCTGTTTTAGTGACTTGAAAATATAGCCTTAACAATAAGCAAAGCTGTTTTAATATTTAATACTGTCTTTTAAAATTGGGAAATGGTCCTGTAAATGTGGCAAATTTATTCATCAAACTGAGGCAATAAAATTAAAAAACACTGTAAGTTATCTTTTCACTGTATATTAGTTTCCTAATCATTTGGTTATCATTACATTGCCAAATAACCCAGAGCCCTGATAAATAAGAGATTTAGTGGTTATTGGTTTTAAATTATCAGCCAACAGCTGGTTTTAAATGAGTCCTAAGCTCTCACAGTTTCAATAAGCCACCCAGGAGCTCTGCTTAGCTATTTTCATAAAATTCCATTCTCTTCTTAGTACATTCAAAGTAAATTTTCATAACAGCTGGGACTATGCAAAGCTGATAGCATCTTTTAAAACATCTTCAGCAAGACAGATTAAGTCCCAGAAAAGGAAAGCATTTAGAAGTTTATTTTATTATCTTAACCTTTGTTGACTTAAATGATTAAACAGATTTTTTGGCCCTGCTAAAATGTTTAGGCCTGGATATTAATTTGATGTTCTTATTTATTTAACCCTTGCCTTCCTCTTTAGAATCAATGAATACACTACTCATTGGGTCCTGAATGTATTGCCTATAAAAGGGAATGAATATAACATAATGAAAGAAATAAATTGTGAGAAAATTATTTTAATGCTCCCAGTTTCAGCACAGTTGGCATGGATGCAGCAAGCTCATTATAATGTGCAAATATTCTTCTTATATTATCCAATTAGAGTTCTCCTTTTAAGTGTTCTCTTTCACCCTTTAAACCGTTAATAGTTGATATTTTGAATTAAACCCATGTACTTTTTAAAATTTCTCCTGATGTGGGTCAATTTGGAAAATAAATTATTTTTACAAGGAATGGTGGATATGTGGACAATATTTCCCTTGGAATTCAGTGTTGTAAATTATGTGTCAGGGTTACTGATTGAATGGGTATACTTATGGAATAAGAAAAAAAGAGGTATTTTGAAAGGTTAAGGAATAACGACCCTGCCTACATCGTAACACTTTAAATCTTGTTTTTCTTTAATATAAAAAATTATATAAGTGAGTCTATCCCTATTGAATAAATGGAGTAATCCAATAAAGTAAACTTTCATTTAAAATATTTAGAAGTAAGAGGAAACAGTTTGAAAACCCCCTGTATTAACAGGGCAACAACACATTAGTGGAATACCTGAGCCTTTAACTGAAGATTCTGTTAATGACCACACAGATATTAAAATGAAATCTAAATCCAATCTCAGCACATCTTCTGGTGAAGAATTCTGGATAACGATGATAACCAATTTTAAATAACCATTGGACTTCCTGTCTTTTAAGCACAATAACATTCATGTCAAATAATTATTTTGTTCCATTTTACAAAGTAAAGGGAAGTTTTCCTCTGTCCACACTTTTATCCACACATCTTACTTCAACTGCAATATTCTTATTTTTACTTTTTGTGACACATACTTTACACTGTTTTAGATTAATGTGCACCATTTCACATTCTTCTTGAAATTGAGTAGAAAGATTTTAGATGAAAGAGAATATATATCTACATATATTTAATATTATTTCTATTTCTCTCACTATAAGTGGTGCCTTTTGTAATATATTAAATAAGTAATTTAAAGACTTCCTTGATAGGTAGCACATTAATGATCCTCCCTCAAATATAAAACTATACAGAAGATGTTATTCACTTTGCCTTATATTTAAGCAAGCTAGTTTTTGTTTGAATTCAGATATAAGATTCTTAGTTTTGTCATAACTATATAAATTAGAGCAATTATTTGCACTGATAACTGCAACTGAAGCATGTAATTAAATGTGGAGGGAATAGTAGATTTGGAATTGGTGACTTTCAATATTATATAAAAGAGTAAGCTTTTAGTCAGTATTCTAATTTTTGTTTGCAATAGACAAAAATTTCAATTTAAATTGTAGTTGGAAGTGTTTATTAAAATGAGCCTATTGCAAATACATAATATAGTAATTTATAAGCAATTTAACAAAATTCAACATTATTGCACCCATTCTTTTTTCCATCAAATGCAGAATTATATTGCAGCTGTAAATGTTTGAAGTGAATTAACCAAAAGAAATCAAGAAAGTATGAAATGGCAGATTCTAGTGTTGCATTGGAATTTAGAGAAGGGGCTAGCAGGCTCTTTTTGATTCTTCCTCGTAGAAGGGCTGGAACAAGGGCTTATGCATTGACAGGTCATGTTCAGGGGGAACAGTTCCTGTAGGTCTGGATGAGATGGGTCTCTGGAAAGTCATTTAATGCCAGACAGCAGCATCCTTTCATAAGCATACCTGACTAATGTGTCCAGCAGCTCCTTGTAGCAGACACAGTCTGTAAATAACAGTTGGCAAACAGGACCGGCTTTGTAGGAAGAAAGATGTCAGTTACAAGGTCCAAATTCAAATGCAGTTATGCGGTGACTTTGGAGAGAGTAAGGCAACTTGACTTTTCATCTCTAAACTTTGAAGAATGCTGGCTGATATTAAGATAAACCTTTGCTGACCACTAATGAGCTAATAGTGTTCCTTTTTCTTTTCTCTCCCCCCCCCCCCGGTTCTGGGGATTGAACCCAGGGGCACTTCACCACTGAGCCACATCCCCAGTCTTTTAATTTTTTTTTTCAGATAGAATCTCACTAAGTTGTTTAGGGTCTCATTAAGTTGCAGAGGCTGGCCTCAAACTTGTGATCCTCCTGCCTCTGTCTCTGAGCTACTGGGATTACAAATGTGTACCACCACACCACATCTGATGCTTTTTTATTTTTTAAGCACAGAGGATAATAGTAATAGTAATAATGCTAAAGTAACACTGTTGTTTTCACAATGCCACTACCATAAAAACTTGTAGGAGTTTTTCTCATGCTTTATTAGCTTGTGAATTCAGCATGAATCTGCTGATAAAGGTGTCAGTGATGAAAAGTTGGGATTACAAACCTCCAATGCAGCATCCAGAACATCAATGACCTAAATCACTGTTTCTAGTCAACTTTACAGCCTGAAATAATTTATAAGAATTAAGAATTAAGCCTGGCTTGATGTGACATGCCTGTAATCCCAGAAGGTCAGGAGGCTGAGGCAGGAGGATGGCAATTTAGCAAGGCCCTAAGCAACTTAGTGAGACTCTGTCTCAAAATAAAAAAATAAAAAAAAATAAGCTGAGGATGTGGCTCAATGATTAAGCATCCCTGGGTTCAATCCCTGGTACGATAGATAGATGATAGATAGATAGATAGATAGATAGATAGATAGATAAGATTAGAAAATTATGGTGGGTAGGTAAGAAGAAAGAAATTGCCACAGCAGAGTGACAATGCTGTTCTGGCTTAAAGCCCACGTTTGTGGTGTGCAATGGCAGAACTAACTGTAACCTTAGGAAGTACAAGGAAACAACAGGTGGCAATTCCTACCTCTTTCGCCATGTCTTCAAAAGAATGCATCAGCCTGAATAGTCTGAGTTTGTTGGCAGAGGGAAGAAAGGCTTAAAGAGATATCATCCAATTTTTAATTAAGAATAATATTCAATTGTTTTCTAGTCTATTTTTACTCTTTGGGCCTTTTGTCATGCTTCCTATTTTTAGAAGTTGAGTCGACCTGTTTATCTAGACTATTTCAGTTGTGGCCCAACCTTGAAATCTCCTTCCAGAATTTTGACCTCACCATCACAAAGAGGAGACATCACTTTGAGAGATTTTCGGGATGGCCAAAAGGAAATTCTTTCATTCATAAGATAGGACACACAGGATGAAGGCTGTGCGGAAGCGCATGTGCTAACCAACCAGGGAATCTTCTGAGACATACCTTCATTCTAAGTTACATCTGCTATGTTGTTTTGATTGTCTTCTGGGAGTTTCCCAAGTTGTTTCTCAGACTAACAATTATCAAATGGTTGCCTTTTTTTGCAACCAGTTATTTAAAATGCTGTACTATGCTTCATTCTGTGTGACTAATTCTTAGACTAACTATAGATAAATTTTATATACACATTTATTTGTATATTTACCCATAATGACTCTTGCCTGTAATATCTGTGAAACAGAGTTGTCCACAAGTACAGGTTTTTTACCTGTGCAAGCTCTAAAAACAAATAAATATGAACCTATTCTTATTTATATTCTAATCCCTATTAAGAAAAGGTAGGTATGTGTTCAAAGCAATCTGTACAGTTTTCTGGATAACTCAATATATCTTTCATAAACTCCTTTTTTTAATAAACGGCTCTCTATTTGGTGTGGAATTTTAGAATTAAAGACAACATAATTAACTTTAATAATTCAGTGCTTAATTTTTTTTCTTGCACATTTAGCAAACAAGGAAAACTATTTGTATTGTTCCCTTCCAAAATTGCAGGGAGACAAGCTCAGTGACCATTATTTTTTTAAATGTATTTTTCTTTTTTAGTTGTAGATGGACACAATACTTTTATTTTATTTATTTTTATGTAGTGTTTAGGATAGAGCCCAGTGCCTCACACTTGCTAAGCGAGTGCTCTACTACTGAGCCACCCCAGCCCTCAGTGACCATTCTTGACTAGCACACCAAAGATCATTCTGACTCCCAGGTACAGTCCACTAACAGTTGTTTTTTGTTTTGTTTTGTTTTTGTTTTAATTAGTTATATATGACAGAATACACTTTGATATATCATATATAATAGAGTATAATTTCTCATTCTTCTGGTTGTATGTAATGTAGAATCACACCGGTCATGTAGTTATATATATACATAGGGTAATAATGTCTGATTCATTCTACTACCCTTCCTACCCTCAAACCCCCTCCCCTCCCTTCACTCCCCTCTACCTAATCTAAAGTAACTTTATTCTTCCCTAGGCCCCCCATGGCCATTGTGAATTAGCATCTGCATATCAGAGAAAACACTTGCCTTTTGGGTTTTTTTTTTTTTTGAATTGGTTTATTTTTCCCAACGTGATATTCTACAGCTCCATCCATTTACCTGCAAATGCCATAATTTCATTCTTATTTAAGGCTAAGTAATATTCTATTGTGTATATATACCACATATTTTTTATCCATTCATATGTTGAAGGGCACCTAGGTTGGTTCCATAGTTTAGATATTGTGAATTGAGCTCCTATAAACATTGAAGTAAGTGGCTGCATTGCTGTAGTATGCTGATTTTAGGTCCTTTGTGTATAAACAGAAAAGTGGATAGCTGGGTCAATGGTGGTTCCATTCCAAGTTTTCTAAGGAATCTCCATCCTGCTTTCCATAGTGGCTGCACCAATTTGCAGTCCCACCAGCATTGTATGAGTGTACCTTTTCCCTCACATTCTTGCCAACATTTATTGTTGTTTGTATGCTTGGTAATTGCCATTCTAACTGGGATGAGATGAAATCTTAGATAGTTCCATCATAGCCTTTGAAGGACAAGTGTTTGCCTTGACTTGAATGTTAGAGAAAAGTTGAAAACAATTCTGGAGAAGTCAGTCGCTTTTCTTAGGAATCTTATTTCCTTTTCTTCCTTAGTGGTTGAGAAAGTCTAAAAGGTCTTAGAATGCCAGTACCAAAATCCTGAGGAGCCTCTGATATATTCCTTGCAGACAACAATAATTTTAGTCTTGTAGTTTTTTAGCCTTGATTCTACCCCATCCTTAACTCATTTTTATCCTACTGAACTTTTCTTTGAGAAGATAAGCTTTGAAAAGCTTATAAATCATTAGCATAGTTTTATCAGGTGTGTTTTGAAAACCAGAAATTATTTTGTTTTGTGAGAATGGCTGCTATCCATCATATGGCAAAAAACCACTAGTTACAAGTTAACCATTTTCACTGTTTTACATTTCTGTCATACTATGTTCTCATCATTGAAATAATTTATAATCTATTTGATAATAACTAATTTTGATGAAAACAATGGCAGATACTATTCTACCTTTTAACCATCTGTTGTTATCTCTCTGCCAGTTGAAGCTTCACCCCACGACACATGCCATTTTTATTTGGGGGCATAGATAAAAACTTTGCTTTGTGTCAACAAAGCAAAGTTGCTAAAGGTTCTTCAGTGTTAGGGAACTCTAGAATACAACGTTAGAAAGCCATTCTCTCTCTCTCTCTCTCTCTCTCTCTCTCTCTCTCTCTCTCTATATATATATATATATATATATATATATATTTGCTCAGTATGAAATTACTTTTCAGTTTTGTAACCTTTTGTTTTAGTAGTCATTTACAATTATTCCATAATATTGTAAAAGGAAATGGGTTTTGAGGAGTTACAGGAAGAAAGGACTATCTGGAGATCTATTAAATACTTTGGATCTGTTCAGAAAGTTAATGTGGAGATTTATAACTTCACCCTTCTTCTTATGGTTTTAGGGAGAAAAGTCAAACAGAATTGAAATGGAGACAGCTCTTCACATCACCATTACAGTGGTGACCACTCCTGCTGTAACTCAATGCTGGTCTGTGGTATTACTTCCACTTTGGAGCCCTGTCCTTCTAATAAAAAGTGTCAGGGAAGAATGCAAAGTTTGAGTCCGGATATCTACCCAGAATTTTGTATAGTAATGTGACCATAACTCTAGATTTTTAAAATGTGTCAAATGAAATGGCATGTGCCGACATGGTTGTAGTTTGAGAAACTGTCACAACTTATATGAGCTTTTTTTTATTTTTCAGTGTAGAGACTAACATCCTGGATTGTACTGGGGGAAAAGAGTTCAATGTCTCTATTTTTCCTTGTTATTGGAATGTTTGCACTGTTTTGTGCAATCTTCTCTCTGTATTTTGAGTTAATAATACTCAAGGGAACAGATTAGAGGCTGCAAACTGGTAGCCTATGGACCAGGTTCCAGTAGTAGATAAATCTTATTGATTTTCCTAAATTAGTTGCAAACATTTTGATATTGGATAATTTATATTAAAATCTTAAAAATCTCTCTTGGAAAATGGGCAGATCTGGCACTCTTGGGTCCAGCTTTTTGTTATACTTTGAGTTGGCAGAAACTGAATGGAGCTCCTTTGCTATAAGTGGGGTGCAAATTCTGCTTATGTACAGGGACACCCAGCCTGCTTTGTTTATTGACATTCAGGTATGATCCCTGCTGGTAATGGACTTTTTTCAATATTAAGTTTATTCTACTTCTGATATTATGATACTATGAACTTTTCCATCTTAACATGCAGTCAGGTGGGTCACAAAACAGTTGATACTAAATCATTTATTCCCTGGAAAAATATCATATTATGGCCTTTAACATGATTTACATACCATTTGGTTTAAAATTACATGGAATTCTTACACAGGTGACTGTCCACTGGTACTACTGGAGAATTTGTTTTATTAGTATACCAAGTCTGGTCAAAGGTTAAAATTAGTATTAGTTCAAACTTGGTAGTTTTATATCAATATTCCAATATAATATATATTTTCTTTAAGAATTTTTTGTCAAAAATATAAATTATAGAACAACAAATTTTCAGAAGTTACCTGTCATATATAGAATAGACTAACAAGTAAATAATGTTTTAATGATAAGTTTTAATCCCTTGATAATGTTTAAAATTAGAAACATCATAGACTTTGAAGGATAACCCTAGAGAGTCACTCCTTTGAGGAAAATTACATAAATTTAAAAATTTATGCCAGATTTTCCCCTTTATGCTAGCTGATTACTTAAGGCAATTTAGTTTGGATACCTGTACAGGGCACAGCTCAAGTTCATGGATATTTAAAATCATGTTATAAAGTTGTTGTGTGGCTTTCTTTAAAATCAAATGATTTCTTTTACAAATAGTAGTCAGCACGTGTTTAGAAACAATTATTTTTTAACACACTTCACGTGTTTCCTGGGTTTTTATAGGTGGATTAATGGAAACATCTTCCCTTATAAAAATTATAAAAATTATTAAATATTATAACAAAATTGCCTTATTGAGGCATCAATAAAAAAACAAGGGCATGGATTGTTTGGAATTGTCTCCAATAGTTGTACTGACAAATCTTCAGAGGCTGAACTCATTTCAGTGCATATTGTTTGATTATTTTTTCTGAGTCCTCCTTATTATAAAACTGATTTGAAGCCAGGTGCGGTGGTGCAGGCTTGTAATCCCAGCAGCTCCAGAGACTGAGGCAGGAGGGTTGCAAGTTCAAAGCCAGCCTCAGCAAAAGTGAAGTGCTAAGCAACTCAGTGAGACCCTGTCTCTACATAAAATACAAAATAGGGCTGGGGATGTGGCTCAGTAGTCAGGTGCCCTTGAGTTTAATCCATGGTATTCCCTCTCCAAAAAAAAAAAAAAAGAAAAGAAAAGAAAAAGAATTGAAACCTGGTTTCTCTGAGTGCAACAAAGAATTTGAAAGGGTGGTCCAAAGTGTTCAAAAAAGATGATATAAAAAACATATATAAGTTTGATTATATTTCCATTTATGCAAAAGAGTTATGTACATCTACACATTTTTTCCTACTGTGTTTTTAACTACCAATAATGTAGGAATTGCAAGCTAGCTTTTATTAGAATTAAAAGTCATTTGGCAATGCCATAAAGAGTTTCCAGACAAATATTATATTCTATTTTAAGAGAGTGGCAAGGAGGAAGATAATACGGTTAGGAGAAATTCACTTTCTGCTCTATCAAATGTTCTCCCATAACTACAAAATTCTACAGCCAGACAATTGACTAAACCTCCTCAGGGGTATCCAAATTTCTGGTTCCCAAATACTATTTAGGCACCTCTAATGACAAGGAGCTCACTCTCTTACAAGCAGACTTCTGATTCTAGGCAGTCCTAAATATTACAAACAATTCATTTACTGAGCAAATATTATTGCTCCTGCCTTTGAATCAGTGTCGACTTTTCTCTATTTCCTGTATGTTTAGTTTTAGTCCTGTATTCTGAACTAATTACTCTTCCATAGGACAATCCTTAAGTGAGTTTATAAAAATCCTGCAGCCCAAGGTTAGAATGAGCTCCAAGGTCCTGCCTGTCCAAACTCTTATTGGCTATATCCCTCAACAACAGGTGGCCTAGTGAAACTGAATACACTTCCGGTGGTAGGGGTTATGCACTGTGCTTTCTACTCAGTGTTAACTCTATTTAAAGTACTTCTCATGCCAGGTGTGATGGTGCATGCCTGTTACCCCAGTGACTTAGGAGGCAGAGGCAGGAGGATTACAAGTTCCAGATCAGCCTGGCCAACTTAGTGAAAACCTGTCTCAAAAAATAAAAAGGTCTGGAGAAGTAGCTCAGTGGAAGAGCACTCTAGATTCAATCCCCAGTACATACTTACCTACAAAAATAAAGAAATAAATACCTCTTATATCCCAATTCCTCTACTCCTGATCTAGCCACATCTCCTTTATGTATTAGTCATGTGCCAGTTTTGTTACTGCTTGTTCTCTGAACATGTTCCTGTTTGTGTCTTCGTGAAAGAGTAAATAAATGCCCAGAAATGAAGCCCATAATCCAGGAATGGTCCAGCCCAGGTAAAGTGAAATAGAAGCAACTGTTAAGTTTATGTTAATACAGCCTGGAATTAGATTAGCTTTGGACTACATTGGCATCTATAGCATATAGTAATATATAGGTTTATTATCACCTTAAATTCTAAAGGCTTTTACTATTATGAATGCCCAGCTCCTCGATTGTACATTTATGTGGTGTGGCTTGTTTATTGAATCCACATTCTTTTCCTTACTTCTTTCTATCCCCATAGTATTATAATATATTCATCATTTCATTCTGCTGACGTTCCTCTCTTTACTGATCCTGCAGTCCAACAAGTATCATTTTCCTTCTTTCCCCCCATTTTCTGGAGTTCTGAGATAGAGAAACAGATATACAAGTATAGACAAAAATTATTCCCAGATCACAAGTCTGAGAATCTGATTGGTTGATACAAATGTTGAATAGATCAGGACCAAGGACATGAATTATGTGATCAGTTAAGCCCTATTTTCTAGGTAGATTGTGCAGCCGGTTATAAATTCACTGATTTTAACAGATTTTAGTTCAGGTTTCTCAGGTTAGTATACAAAGACAGGCAGTACAAGAAACTGAGAGACCTCTTGCTGTAATTCAGTTATGTGTGTACCTCCATCTACTAGTTACCCTTTTAAAAAGGGAAATAAATAAAACATTTTAAAACTGCACTGCTTCTGTAAATGTTCACCAACATTCCTTTTAGTCACCTGTTATAGCTTTGATTTACATCAACACAAATTTTACCAATCTTTCTATTTCTTGTTCTGTTTCATCTTCCACTTTCCACAAAAGTAGAAACTGTACTATTGGATCATGTTTTGAGTGGAAAAATGCTCATTATTTTGAAAGTAATTTCCTCAAGCCAAGACATATTTAGATCCCCAAGGTTTTTGCTTTTATAGTTTCTTTATTTTTCTTGGTATTGAATAGTTCTGATATTTATGGCAATTTTTAATGCAAATAGCTATTTTCTGTTTGACAGAAAAATAGAAAAGAAAATGAAATTGGTTCCTATTGCTTTCTTCTTTCAACTCATAACTTTTTACTGTAGGCCTATTTCTTCATCTTTGTGCTCTTTCTGATTCTATCTGAAAAAAATACTCTTCCTGATTCTCTTAGAATTTCACCTCATGCCCTGAGGGCTCCACGTACTCCTGACATGGATCATGGTGTGCCATCCCCTCTGCTGCATTAATCCTTCATTTGACTTTCACTTCCTCTTTCTTCCTCTCCTTTTATCCAGTTAGACAGTCATAATGAAGGAAACCTTACAAAGAATAAGAGAGTAGAAGGAAGTCCACTCTACTTCTTAATTATTAAGAGCTTATAATCCACAAATTGGATAATGATACTTTGTACAAAAATTGATTCAGGCATGTCCTTTGCACATTTTTTTTTCTCAATCGCTTTTGTTTTATGTCACTTTTCAACTTTCCTGGTGTTTCACAATTTCAAGAAACAGGACAATTGTACAATTGATGTTAATGAATCTTCACCTCATCTGGATGTAATGTTATGGAGCTTTGTCCCATCGCCATGAAATGATAAATTACTCTTTCTCTCTTTTCGTTTCATTATTGTTAAGAGCCCATGTCAACCAAGGAGAATGGTTGACAGTGCCTTATGAAAAAATAAGCAATGCAGTTTCAGTAATGACATGACAGGCTTCCATCTTGTAATTTTTTAGCCACATATGGGAATCATAAAAGTTGTAGCTGATAAGGTGATAGAACTGGTACCTTATCTAAGTATCCCAGATGCCACCTGGTTTTTAACACATAAACTTTGTTCCTTATGGGTACTGAAATTGGAGACCCCAGTCAAGAAAAAAAGGATCTATGAGGCACATCTGTATTTTGTAAATTGGGCTATTACTTTTATATCTTTTAAGACATCAGAGAAAGTTTTTCCTTGGTCATGATTATGTATGTATTCAAACATAGAACACTGTCAGTCTTCTATTTGTTGTCAAATAAAGAAAATACATACATCATTTAACATTTACTAAATTGGAAGATCATGTTATGCTTTGAATTAGTTCATGAAATCATGGGAAGAAAAAAAACCTAGCTTCTGTTGTATATGGATGAATTCCTTTGACAAATGGAATATTAAGTACCTTTAAATTGGGATTTGATCCCATTAAAAATTGCATATAAAGCTTATTTTGAGACCTCAATTTCAGTTGCTTTGGAAAACAATGAAATCTTTATTCTTGACTTTTTGACTGACCTGTGATCATGTAAGTATTTGAAATTTGAAAGTATAAAAAGAAATTTGAGGGATAAAATATCAAATATCATCACCAGTATTCTTTCAAGTAAACCATATATGCAAATATACATATCACTTTTAAAAATTAAATATAATAAACATTCTAGTACGTGATATACAGCTTAATATAAAAATGTACTGCATTTCCTCATCAACCACAACTAGGAAATTAAAACCAAAAAAGTAGGATTTCATATTACAATTTCTAATATCCATATAATTATAAACTTTAGATTTAGTTTCCCAGAAGTCAGGAAATTCTTTTGCGAGATTCCCGGAGAAACCATAATTCTCATGTAGATTACACAGCCCTTTTCATTGAGAGATCAAATCATGGGCCTCCTTCCCAAAGGATACATCACTGTGGAATCCAATTCTCCCTTTTAAAAAGGAATCACACCTTGTTCTGTGCTTCTTGTAGAGATACTATATAGCAATCATATTTTGAAACTTTTATGTCTTAACAGTGCTCTGAATTATAGCCTGAGATTGATACGGTGAGAACTTGTAGGCTTTTCTTCTATGCTAAGGCACCAAAATAAAGTACCCTTCAGTGGGGTAAGTATTTCCGTTATGTGACACAGCCCTTCTACAGTAGTTCTGATTTTAACTCAACATTCAAAAGTATCATATCACTCATCTTTAACTGGTGGTCTTTGCCCAAATCTTACCCTCATATACATTTTTGTTTGGATTATAAAATGCATTAAAGTAAACTGGAATTGGTAACTTAGATTTCTGGTTTCTCCTGAAGCAAGGGCAGACTTAGAAGCATTAGGTCTGCTTTCTCCTGTGGCAAAAATCAGTTGAGTGGTGATGGCTTCCTGGTAGCCCCAATTGTACTCTCTTCTTCAGCCAAGTCCCCCCACTTCCTTTGTGTTAAACCAGCTTCTTTATGTCATCTGCTTCATCTTTATTGTTGTTTTGTGTTTATTCCGTGTATACAAGAGATATCAAATCTAATTAATTACAGGGTTACTTAACCAATCACATGTTCTAACTCACAGTCTGTAAATGGAAACATGAAAATTTCAAGAGTATCTTCAAGCTGCAGCCTCTATTTTAGTTTTTGTAATTTAATCCTGGGAAACACTAAAAATTGGAATGTAGACTAAAGGGGAATTTTACAGAACACAACCAAATTGGCCAGATTGGCAAGTGAAGAAAGTACCTGGAATAGTACCACCATGAGTAACAGTACTCTCTGGTGACTCTACTAAGTAGTCCATTATCTTTGTTGCTAAGATCACTTTTGGAAAGTTCTGGTATCCCAAGGGGTATCAGGCATTTACTGTGGGCTGAATTTTATTTACGGGGAGTGGTAAACTTCACAGGTTGAATAAGAGGTACAAAGATAGCTGTCTGCCCAGTGTAGCTAAGGCCCATGGGACTCTCAACAGCTTTTTTATGAAGTGGCTGCCAGGCATCTGTCTGCTCTGTTGGAACAAGTAAAGAGGCTACCATACACAGTGCATGCCCAAGGAATTTTAGAGTCAACTCAATCTAATCACGTATACAAAAGAAGTTTAGCCAATACTCATTAAGTCAGAACACTAAATTGAGTTTCTAGGGAAGGTTAGACACATTGGATTTTTCTCTCAGCATGAAAAATGCTAAAAAATTGAACTTTTCTCACAGGCCACTGGACAAATACCTATTTTCCCTTCAGCATCAGGTGCCCCATCCCCTATTTGCTTGACCCTCTTCTTTCGTGAACCATGCTGTGCCTCCTCTGCCAGATGTAAACTCTTTTTTTTCAGAGAATGTATAGGGCACATTCAAGCTGACGTGAATCTTTGGCTTGGCAACCACAGCTGCAGAACTCTCTAGATTTAATAGAAATGTGGGTAAATCAAGTACAATGTTGCTCGCTATAATCCCATCTACTCGTGAGGCTGAGTCAGGATTGCAAGTTTAAACCCAGCTTGGGCAATTTAGGGAAACCCTGTGTCAAAAAATACATAAACAAGTAAAGACTGAAGATACCTACTACATCAAGACCCCTGGATTCAACCCCAAATACTACAAAAGAAAAGAATAAAGTGTGAGTGCAAAATATTAATGTTTTGTTCACTACTGTGATTTTCTGCTACCTTATAATGAGGATTTCTTGAGAATTAAAAATTATTAGTAGGAGGTCTACAATTCATCAATTTGCATTTCAAATGCATATTGAATGAAATTCAGATACAGCTGAGTTAGAGCTTAGTTTTACATTTTTTTAAAGGATATTTAAACAAATTATGCAGTATTTGGTAAGTTGATTTTCTAAAAAGACTTTAAGAGAATTTTTTATTAATAAAAGTTCAAAATTTTTACATTTTTCTTTTTCATTTACTTGCAATACCTATGAGTTTATTTTTTATGAAATATGTGGGTTTTTTCATGAAAGCAAGTAATTAAAGATATATACCAGATGTAAAAGATATATACCAGATAATAATTGATCAGGCTAGTTTTAATTCATACATAAACATTTTAAAAATTTTTAATTGCTACAATCTTGCACAAATTATATAATTCATATCATCTATTTAGGCTGTGCATTTCCCAGATTAGCCTAAATAGTCTGGGGAGTTTTATAGTCAAATTTATCATTTGAAATCAAATTCATTGCCTTAAGTGTAAAGTGTCCTACTTTTCTATAATTGTTCATTCTGGTAAATGGATTTGTCATGAATTTTGGACTAGACTCACCATCCCTTCTTGAAACCCTCAGCATAAGATGTGCTTCAGAACTTCAGGGATTAGGGAGTGTCTGTGGCTCATGTGCTACATATTGTCTGACACCCTTAGAAAGGCCTGAGATACCCCATAATCAAAACATCAAATTCTGCAGTGCAACAAATGCATAGTTACACTAAGAAAGATTATTAGGAATCATGAATAGCCTCACATCTGCTCAACTAAGTTTTTGGCATCACACAAGTTTGCTAAAACTTTAGAAAAAACTTTAAACTTGTGAAAAAAATATGTTATCTCCTGGGACTTTGGATTTGGGGAATCATGGACTATATCTTGGTTTTAATCTGTTCTTCCTAACTTTGCCAGGGTTGTTTTCTTTAAACCCACATATAGTAGGGTATCTTCACTGGGAAAAAAAAAATCTTGTGGTCGCCCCCTTAAACATTTTTTAAGACTTCCAACATCTATATAGTGTAAACTTTTCCATACTTTTCTGTAAGAAATGTATGCTTTAGTCCCAACCAAATTCACCTTCCCGGCATTCGTATATGCCTTCACCTCTTTGTTCAGACTGGGATGGCTTCTTCCAGTGGATCCTAGTCTGCACTCCACTTCATATACCAACTTATGCATCCTTCCTCACCCACCTCAAATTCCATCTTTAGGGCGCCTTACTCCTTCCCCAGACAGAATGTGCTTAGGTACCACCTGTCCCTCTAAGTAGACTGTGAGTTTAGTATATTTTTCATTTGAATTAATGTCTATATGATACTTTTCCCTTTTACACTAGACTAACTCCTACAGTTTTTTGTTTGTTTGTTTGCTGTACTTGTTAAAGGGTCTTGCATTCAGGAGATGTTGGTACATGAAAGGGGGTCTTTTGCAAGGCTGCCTGTGGTCCTGTCCACTTGGAAGTTTCTGGAAGTGCTGCTGCATAGCCGGGCATGGGTCTCCTTTACTCTTGGGGATCACAGATGAGCTCCTCTTCCAGTTTAGACTATCTTTCTAGATATTTTTGATTTCTAGAAATGTTAGTAGAGAAGATTTGTTTTCTAATCTGCTTCCTCATGCCTCACCTGAAGCAGTAAGTGGAGGGCAACTAAGAGCTTGATCGATGGAGGTGGGGGGGTAAAGGAAATAGAAAATGCAAGAGGAAAAGAATCACGAATAATAACCATATGGAAAGAAATCCCGGGCACATCTGAAATTGCTTGTTCAATGTCTACCTCTTTGGGTTGTGCTCTAAGCTCCATGATACCTGGATAAACCTATCTTTTTCACCTCTCTAAGCTCAATGTTCAAAACATTCCCTTACTTATACTAGGATATTACTAAACTTTTCTTGATTAAGTGAATGAGTGGGAATGAAGTTCAGAGACCATACTCTGGAGCAATGGCTAGTATGTTCGTCTTGGTCCAGATACTTAGAGTTAGGCAGACAAAACTCTTAACCTCTTTCTACCTCAAATTCCTCATCAATGTGATGAGTAGAAGAATTAGTATTTATAAAGCTCTCCAAATCTTACCTGGCATAAGTATCATATGCATGCTAGCCATAGTTATTATCAACATCCTCATCATTATTGTTATTATTTGTAATTTTATTATTATTTTGAAATCCTAAGATAGAACTATTCTCTGGATGTGCATTCAGAAAGACTACCTCTCATCCAATGATAACAAAGTTTATATTAATAAAATTTGTAGAAATTTTATTTTCTCTTTTCATGGAGTTCATCTTTTATTGGTCTTTCTTAGCTGTATGTCATTAGAGACTCCTTTTCAACAACCTTGGAATCCCTTAAAAGGTCATATATACATAAAGCCTTTTAACCTGCAAGTATAGTTTGGGCAATTTTTTTTCACTTTGCATTTGCATTTGGAATTTATCTGCCACACTTGTGATTGTGTGTCAGTATTTTGTAGTTTGTCTTTATTTACTTAACATTTTAGTAGGTATAGCATTTACTAACATTTGTCAATATAGAGATTGCATTGTTCTTTCTCTTTTTAATACTTTGTGAAATAGAGATTTATCAAAAAGGTAATTACTGAAATGTCTAGGATTAACATTTATGCTTGAACATAATAGAATGGGACTTAAAGTATCAATAAAGAAAACTAATTTTGTGAACCAGATAAAATTTTATATTCAATAGTAGAAGCCTAACTCTTTCCAAAATTAATACTTCCATAAGTCAGGCTTTGTCACTGATAAGCTGATTTTCACAGTCTCCAATTCTCATGTTATTTGGTTGTTCATAGGATTCTTTTGGCCACTTAGCTTTGTATAGTTGATTTTTCTTTTCAGACAGAGAGATGATACCATTTATTGCAATATGGAATGATTTACCAGCAAATTTCTTTCTCCTAATGTCGTCTTTCTTTATTTAGTCTCCTAACATTTCCTGCTGTTAAAGTTATTCTTTTACCTAAAAAATTTTTGCATTCTATTATAATATTTCCCCATCTGGTATCTCTTAGCTAGAAATCATTTTATCAGTTTCTAGGAATATTTATCTTTATTTATGCTGCACACATGCCCACTTAATGGTTATGTTGCAATGCATGATATATTTTCAGCAAACAGGGTCATGATAGTGTACGTTATGGAGAAATTCAGAGATTTCCACTTCTCAATATAACAGATAACACATATTGTTTTATTCTAATATGAGTTGCTGTTGATTTTTGTTGGCCTTTGTAATTAATTTCTTCTCTATACCCCTGCAATCTCAGGTGCATTCCCTTATACTTATCAAAGAGTATTCATGTCAATGACATTGGCCATCCATAGCCTAGTCGCACTATTGGATATTTATATGCATGTATACAACATAATTAATTATGTACTAAACAAGAATGTATGTCTCTCATTTTCAGTTATTTGCCTATCTAGAATTTTTGAGAAGAGAGTTAACCTTTCTCCTGCTTCCATAACAACCCACCTACTTCCTATGGATTCTCTTTGTAGTTGCCTCTTTCTCTACTCATGCCATAAATCCAAGTCTTTCTGAGAAGTCTGTCTTAGGTCTGTTCTCTTTGCAGCCCCCTTAGATGACTTCATATGGCAGTTTGACTCCTGATTCTCAACTCTATTCGTTTATGTGCAAATCCAACTGTTACCCTTGACTGGTCTTGGCTCAAATTCAGCAGATTTCCTAACTGAATACATCGCCTGTCTCAAAAACCCACTCTGTTTTAGAAATTTCTCTACCACCTTTCCTGCTCAGACTAGAGACCTAGGACCATTTTGAGAGACCTGCTCTCAAAATTCTCCCATATATTTTTAAAAAGTTACAATTCCTGCAGATTCTGTTTCTTTAATAACTATTGATTCATCCCTCCTCTAGTTCTGGGATACAGTTACCACTACTTTTGGAGCATCTTCCTGAAGTCTGTCTTCAGTTTTACTTTCACTTTACCAACCTCCAGCAGCTCATTCACCTGGCTTAGGAAGTCCCCTATGGCTCCCCAGAGGCGGTGTTAGGTGCACATTTTGTTTTCTTTGTAACTACTCCATTTCATCAAGCACAGTCATCACAATACTTACAATCCAATGTGGATTCTGATGGTTTATTTCCTCCCTAGCTGTTAAGTGTGAGCTTGAGATCCTGCTTGCATTTCAATCCCTAATGCCTCGCATAGTGAATGCTGCACAGAAGGCACTCTGCAAATACTTCTTCAATATTGTTGAGAGTTAGTCAATTTTTAAGCTTTCTAACATTTAAACTCTAAAACAAGTAGAAAGAAATTATCATAAACACATAAATTGCGCAAAGACAAAATCTGGAATTAGAAGTCTGGGATTACATTTCTGACGCTATCGTTGCCTTGTGGAATACTTTTGACAGAACACAAAATTTTCTCACCATAATGCAATCATATAACACTCATCATTACTGAGTATACCATAAAAGTGACAATCGCATCTTGAATTTAAGACCTCCAAATAGTTAGAAGCATTTCTTATAGATGATATATTTGTTCAACCTCTCTTTGGGGTACACATTCCTCTTTCCTTCTAGAGGGTAATGAAGGGGGAGAAAGCCCCTCCTGTGTTGATGACAAAATATTGGTCCAGAGATGGTTACTGCTACATAGAATGTCATGAAGATTCATGAACATGTCTTGAATTTTTATGTTCCCATTAGAGAATGTGAGTTGTATAAGGTATTATGTATTATGCTCTTGTACATCTAGTTTCTTAAAATTCAAAATATTTTGGGGATGAAAATATGTGCAAATTATTTCAGTATTTCAGCTTATTCCTGGGTGCTTCATATTTTTCTGGAGACATGTTTTTTTCCCCCACACCCACTCAAGCCATCTGTGTACCAGGAAAGCTTTCTGAGATGTAAAACCAAGTGAAATATGTCCGTTCCATTTATTTAGAAAAGACTATGACTAATGATACTGTGGGAAAAAATGGCATAGTTAATGAAAAGTGTATTTCCTGTATGAATAGCTAGGAAGCCTGGCAGTTATGACCACAAGGTAAGTAGGTCCTCAAGATTCAGCACCAGAGCTTTTCAAACCAGTGCCTGCGGGAAGCAGAGAATTGGTGTCTACCCAGCATCTAGAGATAACTTCTTTGAAATGGAATTTATCACCACCATTAAATGGTAAAAATACTTTAAAATCCACACAGTATTGCATTATTCCCCCCAGAATATACTATTGTTTGTTTCACATTAAAAAGATGTTTAAATGATCAACATTAATTAAAAATGACTTTCTAGAAAATATACCATATTTATTCTTGTCTTTAAATACCAGGGCACTAGCTCACCTGGAGGTTACTTTTATCATGTTTGAAAAGCCCAGGGTCTTAGAATATTGCATCCCAGAACAAGGTTTTTATGTTGGAATTTAAGAAACTCTTCTTCTGCCCTCTTTTTACTTTGCTACCTAATTGGTAGCATGTTCACAGTTAAGATGATTGGAGAACAGAAGATCAGCTTCCTCAAGTATAGATTTCCTGTTAGAGGAAAAGGAGCTATTTGAAGTGAGAATTACCTGTCCCCTTTCCTCTTTAGATCTCCAAAACTAGAACTCAAACCAAGAAGTTCTAAAACTTAGTAATCTTTTGTTGAGCATTTTGAAAATATGATCACACTGAAAGCTGGTCATGCTCAAATATAAGTACAAGAGGTGACTTATTTATACATTCAAATTTCAAAACATTTTTAAGGCCTGCCATGTGTGTTGTTAAAAGGTTTTTAATTTAAAATTATTCTGTTAGATAATCCTGTTTCAAGTGACATTATGATTTATCACCACTAATCAAGATTCTGATCCCTCATAGACTTCTTGTTTGTATCTGTTTTTGTTCTTTGTTACATAAATATGAGGTTTGTATATAAAATTTTGACTGTGTAATATTGGGCTAATGAGTCACAGATGGAAAGATGCTGGCACATTACCATCTAATAACATTTTAAACTCGTATTCCATAGTAAAACAAAAGCAAATTGTACACATCTGTTTTTCAACTTGTAGCATTTCTGAGTTTGTGCAGAGACTATGTTTAAAGGACTTTTACTTGGAGAGAAGAAAAGAGGACACAGGTCATCTCAAAACTACCCAGCCACTTAATAGCCTTATCAGGATGGATTTGGCAACAGGGATGAGGTTTCCTCTGCTTTGCTTCCTGAGAAGTCATAGTGCTAAAGAATGAAACCAAAGATATTAGGGCTGAAGAAATGTCTTCATACTACAAACCTGATTTTATTGGGTCTCTTAAAAAGAAATACATATCCCTAACATGGGCAAAAAGAAAATGTCCATAAAAGTAATCAAATTATAAACGTAGAAACTTTCTGGTCGTTCCTAAAAGTATCCTCAAACTAGAATTGGGTGGGAAGAAGGAAAGCTCACTGAAGCTTGAGGCCATGTGTCACTGTGGTGCTTGTTTATTTGTATGGGAAACATGTTCTGTTGTTTTTTATATTTTTAAATTGGAATAAAAGACTCCAGTTTCGCATGTTGTCAGAAAAGAAATGGAGCAAAGACAAAATTTCTCTCTTCAACTTAACCAACAGATAATGCCTTTGTGGAAGAATTAGTACATGTTATTGAAGTCCGTGTCTCTGAAAAACATCTCTCCCTCATTCTCCTTGGTGAAGGAATTTCAAGCCACTTTTCTGCTTTAAGGGGTTGTGTGAACTGTCAAGTTCTTTTGGAAAAGTTACGTGACAGAAGTGATTACTGCAGAGTGTGGCCATAAATCCCCCTGACATGAAATGCACATGTTATAAGAGACAGATTTCCATCTCCCACCTCTGAGGAAATTCCTAAAACAGGAGACCTGAGATTCATCATATGATTGGAGAGAGAAACTTTGATATGTGGGTGGCAAGACTGTATTTTATGTGATGCACTATGTTTATTCGTAGGAATACCCCTGTTCTGACAGCAAAATTCTGTTCACTGTTCTTGTCCAAAAGAAGAATTAATACATGTATTGTATGTCTGAAGTTGTAAACAGAGTATCAATAGAGGAGATTTACAGTGTTGTTTTCATAACAGTGTCTATAGTTATTTCCATTTTGTACTAACATTTCATGAGGAAGATTCCAGAAATGTTAAGAACAGGAAACTACACAGGCGTAGGTGCAGATCCCATTGTGCCTGCCCCAAGAGGCCCTTAGAGTTCTCAGTCCCACACACCATGCTTTAAGGAATGGCTGGTCACTTGGGAACTGATGTGTCTAATTCTGTTGATGGTGTTTGTAAGCCCTGAGCCAGGGAGTTAGTTAGACATTAGGTATGTGCTTGTTTTGTTTGTCCACTGGTGAAATGTCTGTGTGACGTACTGTGTTGTGTTGTTTTGGTGCTGTGCTGTGTCCATAGGGCCCACCAGGCTTCCCCACAGTTGCTGTCCTGCACAGTAATCAGATCCTCACTGTCAAGGTTTGTGGTTGATACTTATGTCTGCTCAGAACCGCAATCAGCATAAGAGTCAGCAAGAACCATTTGATTGGCCTGCCCAGCCCAGGTGCTTCCTCTCATCCTAACTGCAAGTGACTAGTGTTGGGCATCTGGAAGGTCACCTGCCTCAGTGAGGTCAGGTGTATATTAAGGGGCTGTATTCTGAGCAAACTCAGAGAAGGATGTTTTATCAAACAGATCAGTGTAGAGAGAAGGGCATCATGAGCTAGGACCATGCCACACCTGCCTGGTTTGAGTTGCATGTATCCTAATGCTCTATGATATTTCCGAGCTACTTAAGTAATTCTAAGTACTTTAGACTTTGGGCATCAAAGAAATGGCTATCAGGTTCCTGCTGCCTTATGCTGGTTGACAAGTCTGATGAAAATGGAACTGGTGCTTCATCTGTAGACTTTCTGCTCAGAATTCAGCTCTCCCCCCAATCCAGCTCACCTCCATCTCGGAATGGGCTACACTAAAAAAGACCCAACATTAATACAAAAAGGATTCACTTCTAACTAAAAATATGGCCTCACCATTCCCACTTCAGGGTTATATGTTTTTTAAGATGAGCCAGAAGGTCTGGTGGCAGACACAAGTGCCAGTTCTGTTTTGTTCCATGGTCATTAAATATCTAATGTGTATATCTTTATTTCTTTCTTGGGGCCTTCTGATGCCTATTCTTCAACTCTCTCATCTCTGAACTTCAACCTTTGACCTCACCTGACTGATCAGATGGTGTTTCCTAAAATCAATCATGGGTTTCTCTCTGCTGATCAGCAGCTCATTAAACGCCGCCTGATTAAGGTAGTGCTGCTTCTCGCTGGAGTCTCATTTCTTCTTTACATTCATAAATTGCTCTGTGTTTTGCTTTACCATTTATCTCTTGTGGGTGGGGCATGATTGGAGGGTGGCCTTTATCCTAGAACAAAATTATGTTTAGTGAGCTCCATTTGAATTGTATATACAAGTACCAAAATAAAAAGACATAGCCTGCCTAATTTTTGATTAATTAAAAAAAAAAAAAACAACTTAAATTGTAACCAGTAAGAGACGCAGTTTCTAAAGTTCTCTACCTTTGGTAATTTATAAAGTATTACATAGTATACAAGAACCTCAGATGCTTAATTTTGTAGATTATGAAAAAATATTTGTCAAACTATAAATGAAACCATGTATAGTGAATATAACTGATATAGCGTTGCCATAGATAGAGTTATGTAAGCTCTGAATATAGTGATTGCGTATATACTCTTAGAGCTGTGCTGCTGGTTTCTGAGCTACTTTGATTTTAATATTATCTACTCTGCTTATCCAGTGTGAATATTTATTTGCTCCCTGCTGGCAGGTAAATTGCCTACAGGCTCCGTGTTTTTGGTTCTTTTCATTGTGTAAATGTGGATGATACAAATTGCTTAAAAGTGTACAAAGTGTTGAAAAGAAGACTTGGGTGTTCAAATTTGATGGTTATTGTTGGTCTGTTCCCTTCTCCTTTCCAGGGTGACCAAGGTCAGGCAGGGCCTCCAGGACCCCCAGGCCCTCCAGGTCCCCCAGGCCCTCCAGGCCCACGAGGGCCATCTGGGGACACGGGGAAAGATGGCCCCCGTGGAATGCCAGGCGTACCTGTGAGTTGCCTTCTGGATCAGTGTTCTCACAGGTTTTCTTTTGTGTTAAGGGCTGAGAACTACGAAGGAGCAGGGTGGGGCTATGGGACCAGGGAGTGAAGTGTGTGGAGGGGTTTGAGGAAAGTGGGATGACAGGAGGGTTCCTGGGGTTTGAAGGGCCCTCCCAGCCACAGTCCACTTTACTACCCAATCCACCTGGAATCCATGTACACCACAGAGACTTGGAGACAGCAGCTAAACTGGTTTTCAGGTAAGCCTCAAGATGTTCATGACCGAAGATGCCCCATCTTACAAGTATCCTGCCTACCATAGGGTACGTCAACCCATGCCTTGGCTTAGGCGGGAGCTTAGTTGAAAAACTGTAAGTGCTGGATTAATAACATTTCCCAAAAGGCTCAATTGCATACACAATAAAGTCCCATACAATGTATGGAAAATAAAGGATGTAAATTAATACTTAATCTCTTATAAAAAATTGATCAAAAAATAATGCCAAAAAGAATAGCACAATTTATGGTTCAAACATCAATGTTTAATGTTCTTAATACCCCAGTTCTCCTTTGTATGTAAAGTTTATTAATAGAAATCATTTAAAAGTGATTTCAATACTTAGTAAGATTAAGCAAGTTTCAATAATGTCAAAGTACAGGCTAGATCAATGATATGGTTTGATAGAGGCAACCCAGCCATGTAAGGAAATATATGGAAAACATTAAAAATGTGAAATTAATATTATGGCTTTAGGACTTGAAATTAAGATTTATTGCCAAATTAAATTTTATTTAATGTATTGCTTTAACTTCAACCATCATTAATTCAAGAGGACCAAAATTTAAAATCAATCTCTAATCATTTTGTGGTTTAATTCCTGCACTAAGAGCAACTGTGTGCATATATATATATATATATATATATATATATATATATATATTACACAAACACACATGTTCAGATTCTCAAAAAGAAGAAACCATATTATCAATTTTATGTCATCATAAGAGGTCATGATGATCCAGACTAAATTTTTAATTTCAAAGATGTCCATAAAATTATTTTGAAAAAAAATATCAGTTTTTTTAAGTGTGCTATGTTCAGATTCCTCTATTTAATCTGAAAAATGTACTTGACATTCATGTGCCCAGAAAGTATTGGGGAAAAGAAAGAAAAATGATTGAAATTGTTTTTTAATGTTTACATATTACTAAAATTATCATTTTTTTTGGAAGGGTGAACCAGGAAAACCAGGAGAACAAGGCTTGATGGCAAGTATCTCGATTTATTTTATTCTATATAAAAATAATGGAAATCCAGGTTATTAAAATCTATGGCCAAGTTTATATGACAAATACATCCGTTAAATGAGCAGAAAGTGAAAATTCATAAAAGTTAAAAGCTATATGGTCTATCTGCTGCATGCTAAGGGTCTCAACACATCTACAGAAATGATGCTGGAGAAAAAGAAGATTGCAGGTGGAGAAAGTGGTAGAAAGATGCTGCAGAAGATCAAGGGAGAAGGCAATTGAAGCAGCTCTGTTGTAAGGGAGATAAATTCAAGAGTATGCTGTTTAGTTTAAATAGAAACATGTTTTCAAAGGGATCAGGTGTAACGGTGAATTAGGGTAGCAAACCTTGACAGTACTTCAAGGAGTGTTTCTGTTGCTGAAAAGCTCTACACAGAGAGAAACATTTTAAGACATTTTTTTAAATCTCTCATTTTAAGACAGGTCATGCAATGATCTCACATGGACTTGTATAAACATGTGGAACCCAGTTCCTCATGAGTTGTTTATTCTTTGCCAGTAGAAAAGTCAGGTCAGCATGCTGATCCTTGAAGAGTGAAATGCCTTCAGCCACCTCTCCCTGACTCTGTCTTTCAAGCTGCTCTTCTAGCCCACTTTACATGGGGAAATGTGGTTGATGCTCTAGTTACCCCAATGTCAAAGGACAATGGGTACCCATCCCAGATGCAGAATGGGTAGACCCAAAAACCGCAACAGGAGCTGGCAGGTGATCATAATAAGCTTGATAGAGTCCAAGCTATATGATGGGTGGCTCATAGTGTACAGTTAATCAGAGTATAAAATTTATTTTAAAAAATCCTTAGCTAGGCCCTCGTAATACTAATGCACTGGAGAACAACAGTGTGTGGGGAATGGAAGCCAGCATGGGAATGTTGAAGGTCAAAGGCTTCCCCCTCAGAGCTTTCAACAGCACTCTCCGCGGGGAGCAGCACACCCACTCAGCTGCCTTTGTGAGCAAGAGCTCTGATGAAATGAAAGCACCCTAGGATCAAATCGCACCTGCTGCCTGGAAACTCCATTCTTGACCTAAAATATCAAGATAGATATTTGATACAGATTATTTTTGGTGCCATTAAGTATTTTTTTTTTTAAAAAAAACAAATAAAATGAAAGAAAAAGAAATGAAAAATCACATCTGTCACCAGTGATAACTACATAGAAGTGTAGCATTAACACCTGTGTTATGGAGTCACAGAGTGTGAAGGATTTTTGCAAGACTATATGATATAAAATTTGGAATTGCTTTAAAAAATTGAATCTATGATTTTTTATTCTGGTAAAATGGTCAAAACATATTTCTCCCTTCCATTCTTACGTCACAACCTCAAGACTTTGGATTGTTTCCAGCCTACCCAGAAATTATCATTGGCACTGACTGGCTTTCCTGATGCCCAGCCCTGCATCACAATATGCAATATCCTAGAATAAAATGGATATTTCTTAAAAACAATATTCTTATCTTTCTTGAATTATATATGCTCTCAAGGATATACTACTATATGAATAACAACATAATCTCATTTTTCTACAATTCCTTGTTTCTTGGATTTTTGGTGCTAAGGATTAAACCCAGATTCCTGTATGCTGAACATGAACCCTACCACTGAAATACACTCAATTCTCAGACAGATATCATTAAATATAAATGTTTAACCCAGCCCTAAATGAAATGTGTTAATATCTTAGTGTACTCAGATTTCCTATTTCAGATAAAAACTTTCTCATTGCAGATACTACTGGATATTTTTTCTATAAACTTTTTCTTATCTTTAAATTTTTCGGATTCAGTTCATGTTCTTATTTTTTAAATGACTCTAAGAAACTGAAGTCAAAATATCTCAAGGAAAGGTGTATGCAGTAATCTTCTAAAGTGCATTTAAAAATTACTGCATTTAAAGATAGAAAATCATTTTTCTTAAGTGAAAATTTCTATAATAGGAAAAGTAGACACATCATAGTGTCCATCTCAATATATTTTCAAAAGTACATGAAACTACGTACAGACCAGATCAATTACTAGAATATCATCATAAGCCCTGTTCTACCTCCCAGTCCCCATCCCAAAGGTAACCACCGTTCTGACTTCTGTCGCCATAGATTAGTCTTGCCTGCATTTGAATTATATATTAATTGCATCATACAGTATGTACACAGTTGTGTCTGGCTTCTTTCATTCAACATTATGTTTGTGAGATCATCCACCTATTTTAATAGCCTTCACAGCTGGTTAAAAAGGGAGGAGGAGGAACCTTCCTGCCTTGACTACCCGGTTAAAACTCCATCACTCAGAGCAGTAGATGAATGAACATCTGCCTGACCTTGGGCAAGTTACTTAACCTCTCAATTTCTCATCTGTAAAGAAAGGATAATATCCTTTCTGCCTGCTATAAAAGACAAATGCAATAAATTAGAGGAAAGCACTTTAAAATATATAATGAAGAACTATGTGAGCATGTTATTATTATTATCACTCAGTTGTTCTCTCTAGAGTAAATTACAGGTGAACATGCATGGATTTATATAACAGATGTATCCCTGTAAAGTTTCATATGAATCAGATTTTCAAAAATCACCATATTTTAAATGTACTGGGAAATTTTACTATTTAAAGCTACCCTATTCAAAGTCTTTTTGTAAAGTAGTATAACCCCCTTATTCCACTTCCCAGCAAATTTAATTTTTATAGTTTATATTTGTTTAACATAAAATGGTTCTCTGATTTTAAATCTCTCATTTTTTAAAAAAAATAACAATTCTCCTTGTTAACTTGAATAGTACCTGTATATTTTAATTCATCTCATAGAGAAGAGAATACTAGAAATATAATTGTAATTTTCATGAGGAGAAAAATTCCTTCAGAAATTTCCTTTCCAATATTTTGAAGTCTGGGTGTGTATACATATATGTGTGTGCACATGTGTTTTAACTAGCAGTCTGATATGGTGAAAAGTATATCATACCTGTAATTCTGGACTTGGAACCACTTAGAGATATAGTATGATCTATGATCTTTTTTACTGATCTATAAAGTGTAGGCAATAATTCCTAATCTATTTATCTCACTGGATTATGGTAAGAAGCAAGTGAAATACTTATATGAAATGTTTTATGAACTAAAGAAAATCCATTAAAAAGAAGTATTAATGCTAAAACAAATGTCCAGTGATAGAACTCAGCCTGCAGAAAGACTGCTATATGAAATGTAAGGGCTGAGAACGACTCAATAGCCATCAACTTAGTTATAGCATATCACAAAGTGTAATTGATAGAGCAGGGTTTTTTGTAGTTTTTTTTTTGTCCTGTTTATTCTTGGTGGTGATGGTGGTGGTCGTGTTTTGGCCATCTTCTCCCATATATCACATCATTAATTTTTCATAACATTTCTCACCCATGAGTTAAAACAAGACAGCATGGTAAATACCACTGCTCTCATCTTGCCCTCATTATGTAAAACCTGCTACACTTGTTGCTTTGTGTCCTAGAGGAATACTTGCTTCCATGAGGGTATTAAGAGGCACTGGAGGATATTTATAAATTTAAAATATCTCCAATGATAAAATGAGGAAGCTAGAAATAGCCTAAAATTGGGTCTTACAAAACTGTTTATGAATGTGGCAGGTACGGAATTAGTTTTCATAATCCAGGATAGATAGTTTATATTGCAAAAATAATCATCTGAAGATTAACGGCATCTATGATACAATAAAAAAGAAAATCTGCAGCTCAAGCAGTTTCACATTTATTTAATCCTGCTGTGCATCTACTCTGTAAATGTGACCTTTGGGTTTTCTGAGAAGTTCAGGATGAGATTTTAAAAAACAGAATCTTGAGCTTAAATAAATTTTACTCCATCTAAATAAGAACAGACTCACACTATCTTATAAAACCAGACACAAGAATAAAACAAACAGCCGACAAGAGTTGAAAGTGCTAAAATGTGTTCTAGCAAGAGTGATCTTTATCTTCCAGTTCTTCTGGAATGTAAATAGTGGTTAAAATCATATTTTTTAAGGTATTCTTCCTTTAGATATTCTTACTGTTTCTTTATTTGACAAATGCAGAAGTTCTCAGAAACATGAAATATAAATGGCATTTTAAAAAATATACCCTCTAGGACTAGGGTTGTGGCTCAGTGGTAGAGCACTTGCCTAGCATGTATGAGGCACTGGGTTCAATCCTCAGCACCACATTAAAATAAATATATATTATATTATATTATATTTATATTATATGTATTATATATATTATATACATATATTTTATAAATATTATATATGTATATATTTATACAATTCACACACACCAACTAGTCCCAGTTTGCTGAATATTGTTTTTTAGTTCAAAATATCTATATCCAAGGCTTCATAGATTATATCATTTTCTGAAACTCTTTATTCTTTCCATCTCCCCTTCCACAAATATATGTAATCTACAAAACATATCTGTCATCTCTTTTTGAACTATAAAAATACTCAAATTGTTACTTATTGGACCTTGATGGTATCTGTGAATTCAAAACTCAGAAAAAAAATTGTTCATTAAAGTGAAATTTGGATTTGTGTCTGAAGAACTTATAGATATTCTTTAGTTTCTTTTAGTTTTACCTGTAAACACATTTAATACATTGTTGCCCAAGTGACAACATGCTTTTTAAAATGTTAGTTAATAACATAAGCATAAATAATTATTTCTGTTTGATTTAAAACAAAAGTGAAATAACCAACACTTGCTTTAAATATTCAGTTATATACATCACTGTGCACAGATTTGATAAAATTCATCATTTTACTCAGTTGAACTTTGATCTGCCTGCTGTCTTGATCAGCGGATGTCAGACATTGGAGACAACAGCAGACTCTTCCTGATTTGGATCTGGCAGAGAAAGCAAAATCTGAAACCCTCAAAGCACAAATAACAAAAATGAAGAAAATCATCTTTGCATAGGCATTAGCCTAGATTTTAACAATGAAATGTGGTTTGGCAAAACGGGGTGTTCAGTTGTGCACCCTGCCTGCTGGGATGTCTTAGCAACCGTCCTAATACTTTATTTATCCTCACTTAATCTGATTGTCCATGAAGTACATATAAATGCCACACTGGCAGTGCCCTTCCCGCCTCCTTGGTGCTTTTGTCCCAAGCCTGCAATGCTTTGTTTCCCAAATGAACCGAGAGAAAGTAGACAAGTGATGCCTCCTCCTTCCTGTGCCAGCCCAGGGTCCCTCCCAGTTGCATGGCACAAGGGAGCTCTGTGTCCATATCTGTGGGCCATAGACATTTCCAGAGGTGCCCAAGGTCGTGATAGTGAAGGAACAGAGGGGAACATTTGCTTTCTTTTGAGGATGGTTCTGTCTTCTAGAAACAAAATCTCAGCTTTGGGGAAGGATGTTCAACCATCATTTAGAAGCATAATCAAATGGCAGAAGTTAAAAAAAAAGCCCAAAAGTCTAAGTAAATAACACTGTATTCTTCTCTCATTGTATCTTTATACTTAATGATCTCTGGGCTGTAAATTTGCTCTATGGTCAACTGTCTTTGCACTGTTCTGTATTAGAACCTATTATTGAACAAATTAAGAAATTTAGACCTTCGATTTCTCATCTAAAGAAAGTGGTGAGACTAAGTGACATGAGTATCCTCCCAGTTCTAAAGTCCTGTTATCCTTCTGTGTTTTATTATAAACTACAGATATATGTCCTGTGTGTGTGTGTGTGTGTGTGTGTGTGTGTGTGTCCTGCAGACAGTTAAGTGCAACAGTCATGTTAAATTTCAAAGGAATAAAAAATTTTTAATCAGTTTCTTCAAACTGTAATCAACTTCTCCAGTTATCATTTCTTTTAACTTTAGAATCCAACCTATTGTAGAAATACTGAAGCAAAATATGTGACTTTTTGAGTGAGCATATAATAACATTATCTAAAGTCTTTGCATTATATTTGCAAATTTAGGACAAATATACACATTTTAGGGCAAGGACAAATGGAAGTCCTCCCACAAAATGTGTAAATATCACAAAGTTACAAACCAAGCTAATAAACTGTTAAGTGATATATGTTCTATCTTCTAACCTGTACAAACACATTTTCATAATGACATGGAAAATTCATGGAATGACATGGAAAGTTTGCCCTCCTTAAAATTCAAAGCCAGAGTGTGATGACTTGGGAAGAGCTGTGTGACAAGCTCCTAGTCCCTGGTCTGCTTCCTTTCTCTCCTACCCCTTTCACAATTATAAGACTCAGACTCTTGGATGCTCACAGGACCAAATTTCATGCACACCCCTCAAAATACCCACCTCTTTGCCCCCTCTTCCAATTCATTGTTGTGCACACCAAAGTTGTGGTTCACCTTCAGAATAATGGACCTAGGAAATAGGCAACTCACTGTGTTTGAAGTCATTGGAGCAGAAAATTCCAGGGTCTTTAATACCCAAAGCATCATTTAAGGTTGAGGTGGTAAGGAATACAGGTGGGCATGCCCCCACCAACTCACAGATTCCTAACCTCACAAGAAACACAACCAGAGAAGAGCTCTCTAAATCACAGGTCCCAAAATAGGAGCTTTCTTAATTGGGTCTAAGTGGAGTTCAAGAGTCCCTTATCTGAATGGAGCTTTAAAAATGTAGATCTGCTGTCATCACCTCCTTTGAGAAAACTTCACATGTACACATGTACATGCATCCTTTTCCAAACGAAGTAAGAAATTGTCATCTTCCCTCATGCCCAGCATCTCACAACATTTGTCACATCTTATTGTAGGTGTGAGTACTTCGAATGTTGGGTAAACTGAATGTATAACAAACCAATAAATCATATACTAATATAAATGAATCAGATTCTTATTTTTCTCCCAAATGATGTCATTTCACCCCAGAGGTGGGGCTAAGCAGGATAAATCTAACAGAATTACTATAAATTGTCTTTTCTTCTGCACCTTCTTACAGTTTTTTAAGTGTCATAGATTGGAATATATTTGGAATATATACATGGGCTCATGAATATGGATAGTGAAACCAAAAGACTGATTTTCATGAGGACAGTGGAAAAGTAATTGCACTAATTTCTAGTCACACTAGGTAGCTAGTTTCAAATGGGGCACAACAGCAGATTTAGAGGAAATCTTAGAAATCACCTAAACCTAGCACATAAGTAACTTTGCTGGGGTCACAAGGTGAATAGTGGCAGAAGTATGCTAGAATCCAGCTGATTGCAGTTTTATGTGTTTTAGTCTAAATCCACACTGTCCAATACAGTATCTACTAGTGTATGTAATAGTTTTAATTTCAACTAATTTATATTAAGATTAAAATTTCACTTTCTAAAAATTGCAAGTAACCACATTTCAAGTGTTCAATAGCCTTGAGGCGAGTGGCTTCCCTATTGGGTTGAGTAGTATAGACTGTTTCCATAATTGCAAAACTTTCTATTAGACAACACTGATCTATCTAGATAGAAAACAGATCTTAGTAACATATGACTATTTATTATAGTCTAAAATTTAAGACCTTCTGTGGATCATGGAATATTTAAATTCTAGGAACCAGTGTTTCTCAACGTTGCTGATTTAAAATAGGAAAAGCACTTAATACTTTACCCAATAGAAATATTTTTTGCTGAGTGTAGTATGGGGTGATAGGCCTTTATGAACCATAAATCTCTTTCCTTTATGATACACAAGGGAAGTGTGTGTAATCGTGGAGGGCAGAAGAGCCTGTTAATTTTTCTTTCTTTTTGGGTCATTTCCATTTGGGGTTCAGCACTAAGAAACAATTTATTAAATATGTAGAAGGAATGAGTGAGCTAATTTCAACTGTGGATATCTGGTGAAAGGTCATATAGAGTCTCTTGTTTTGGAACCTGATCAGAACATAGATTCTCAAATACCTAGATCTGTCTTTCATCGGCTAGTGGTATTTAATACTCAATATTTAGTCTTGGATTCTGGTTTTGTCAAGCAGTGAGAAAAATGTATTACCTCTTTAATTTCCTGAGTTTTAAGAGACCTCCCTTAAAAAGGTCATAGCCTCATGATTTTGAGAAATACCAATAAATGAATCATCCCTGTTTAGTATTTTTCCCCCAGGAGAATGAGCCCATGAGATACAGAGTCAGAAAAAAATTTGCTACTTTTGAAAAATAATTAGTCCATTAGAAATTTTTTCATCAAGTGTTCATAAATAGATGTAGTGCCATGGAACACCATCTTATTAATGAGCTCCAGGTTTTAGGCAAATTTTTTTTCAAAGAAATTATGGAGCCACCTTATTGAAATAAAAGTCTCAGATGCTTAAACAGAAACAATTGCCTCAAAACCAGGAGCTCTTTCCAGTGTCATACCAGGTAGAAGGATGACAGTTTGGTAAAATAATTGTAGACATCTAAAACAGGATTTTATAATTTTTACATTCATTCATGCATTGTTTTAGTTTTGCCAACAATAATTTTTGTTGAGTGCTAACCTACATTCTGAAGATGTAAAATCTACTAGCCTTGGGTGAACTGAAGAAGGCTCACAAGGTTTGTGAGCTATGACCATGATCCCTGGAAGAATGAGTAACAACTTCAAATGAAGACTAACAGGGGGAGGATATGGGCTACTTGGGAAAATATAAATGATAAGTATAAATGGAGATATGGTCCATGAGGAATTGATCCAAGAGGTGTAGCTACCCCATCTCAGCACTGCCTTCACTCTTGTTTATGCTGTGTTCCTCCACAGACTGTTCAATTAAATCATTGGCCTTCACAATGAAAACATTTCAGCACAGTCTCTTATATTCTAAACATTCCCAATAGTTTCTGGTTTGGCATCTCCACACACTTAAGCTACGAAATCCAATCTTGTAAAACATCTCTTGAATTCCACTCCAGACAGACGTATAATAGTGGCTAGAGTTTATGTTTCTTAACCTTCCCACATCAAACATCCAAGTAGAATATAGAATTTTTTGTAAGTACATCTTAAATGGTTGCTTCTTAAATCAGACAAGTTTCCATTATTTGTTTCAAATTTCCTCTTAACTTTTTATAAACCAAGTTTATGTATTTTGTGATCTTATGAGGCATTTGACCAGGTTAATATCTTCAAAAAGTTGTGATTAAAATCTGTTACACAAAATCCTTGAGAAAATCTGGTACTGATGTTTTATGGCTCTGTAAGTTAGATTATACATGCTATCATTATTCCCAATGGAACCAGACTTTTAAAAAGCATTTTCTTCATTATGTCTCACTGTTATTAAATCATGGAAAAATTATTAACTCAAAAAGGAATTAATTTTAAATGGCCTAATAGTGTAGGCTTTTTAAATTCTCCCCATTACCAATGGACCACCTCTTTTTTGTTCCCTGTGTTTTTCATTACAGAAGCTGATTGTATATTCTTATATACAGCAATGACCAGCAGCTTTCAGAGCTTCAGATTTTACTGTTAGCCATCAGGGACAGAACAGGAACTGTGTCCGCTCCCTACATCATTTCCTAATAGCAGGCAACCAGAACTTGCCTTAAAATATCTCCCAAGGGGCTTCCTAAAGCACATCATTTAGAAACTTTGCATCCTGTTTAAGTAATTAATACCTCAATAAAATCTATGCTAACTTCACTAGTGTCAGAAAAAATCATTATTTTTTTTCCATTCCATGATCTATCAAGCAAAAGACTTTTAAAAAATATATGTGAACTGGAAAGTACAGCCGATGCATAATGGTTGTAGAATCATCAATTTCTTAACAGCCTGCTTTGAAGATTAACTTGGATTGCTAATTCCAGCTACTGTTTGCATAATGACTCTCAGAGGTTCATTAGAGACCATAGACTGATGTACACAATACTCTCAGTGTTTATGATGCCATGCAATGAGAATGATCTTTGCTTTACCGTTTGATTGTAGAAGCCAGAATTGTGTTCTTCCACCCACTCTTACACTGAGAAGTAAATCTGGAGGCTATTGTAATAAACCAGTAACATTAGAATAATTCAGGTAAACAAAAGGGTAAGAAGCCTTGCCACTCATAACTTGAGACACTATTGTCTTTATAAGAAAAAATCTTGAAAAATAAAAAGAAAAAAGAAAAAAAGAAAAAATCTTGACTGACTTTATTCCTTATTCTATCATTTTTATCACCCTCCAAGTAAATCCCATTGTGCTCAGAAGCCCCTACAAGGCCATGCAAATCCAATCTCCCTTCCCTCTCCATATCTAATTTACTCGTAATCTCCAGGGTGTTCATTGAACCCACTTCTCATGTTCCCAGCTCTTGGCCCTTGCATTTGCTGTCCCCTTGCCTGGAGCATCCTTCCCCTTCTACATTCATGTGGCCTGCCTGACCTCTCTCAGAGCTGTCTGTTCAGGAGTCACTTTGTCACTGTGGTCTTCACCAATCCTCCATTTAAAATACTTCCCATTCCCTTCCCTGTCTTTAGCACTTAACCCCCTGATTCAATTTGTTTTAATCTATCATTGTCTTTCTCCCTTCACTAGAACATGAAGTCCAGGAAGGCACGAGTTTTGTCTTATTAGTCGACATTGGCTTTCCAGTGCCTAGAGCCTTGCCTGACAGTCAGTAGGTACTCACAAACTGTGAAGTGAATGAATAAATGAATGAGCACAATAGGACTCACTGAGCAATTAATATATGCCACTTACTATGCATAATAAAAGATGTTTGGGGTAAAGAAAGAAGTAACCAAACAATTACAATAATGTTGTCAAATTCTATGAAAATGCCCTAACATAGGGATGCTTTGGAGAACAAAAGAAGGGAAGTGAACCCCACAGGCAGGGACACTGGGCTCTGATTTATAGATGGTTGCAGGAGAGAGGATCAGAGAGAAACCCCTTATTGCAACAGGCAGTCAGAGGTGTTGGAAGCATGGCTAATGGGATGATGTACAACTTTTACCAAAGCTTCAACTCTGAGAAGCCATCAAAGGATGTTTAAGCAGAAGTATGGAACCATTAGCATTCTAGAAAGCTCACTCAGACAGCAGTGTGCAGAAAGACTGAAGGAGGCTAAAAGCAGAGTGGCCATTAGATGGCTGTCACATTAGCTAGGTGAAAGAGAGATGAGGGCTCCAACAAGGGCACAGCAATGCAGCTGGAGAAGAGGACTGGACCAGAGAGAGAGTCTTATGTATCCAAGGGGCTCAGAGCAGGAGTAAAGAATCACTCTCAGGCCAGAGTTAACTGATATTGGGGAAGATGATCACCAACATGGGGACTATCATATTTCTTTAACTTACTTGCTCACCATGTGCTGAAAATTGTACATAATCTTCAGAAATGGAATCTAGCAAGGGAAGGGGAAACAGGAAGGAAAATCAAGTGCGCTGTATAATTCCTTACTAGTTTACAAGTTTCTATCTGAACTTTGTTTGGCCCGTTTCTCTGTGGTCTTTTATGGAAGATTGTGGAAACTCTGGTGTAAAGGTCTACGTGGTGTCGGTAATTCACACTTAGAATTTTTCAGTATCTCATTTGATTTTCATCTTTTGAGTAAAATTATGTTCATAATTATGTGCATAATTCTTCAATGCAAAGATTAAGCATTTTATATCAACCAAAAACTATAGTGAGATGAGTATATTTTAAGATTCAAATTATAGTGGGAATTTTTGGAGTTAAAGAAATATAGCTTAATATGTTAAGATTCTATGTGTTGCATAATTTCTAAACTTGAAACGTAGAAATGATCTAGAAAAATAAAAATTTTATTTTGAGTATTTCCACCTTATTTGGTTGTGTGCAAAGTATATGCAAATTTCAAATTTGCCTGTCAAGAAAATGTCTAAGAAAGGAGCACTTCATTGATTAATAAAAATGGACCAAGAAGAATATAGTCCTACTTTGGAAAACTACTTAATCCAAACTTGTTGAATTATGGGGATAATAATAATGGACTTATTTTAGAAATCTTAAACCACTAAAAATTTAATTTTCAGAATAATAAGAAGCATTAGTTTCACTAGTAAATAATGAATTGATGACTTACTTCATTCAGCTATTGTGCAGACTGAAATATAAATAAGTTCAGAAAGATTAGGTCAATTAATGAATGACTCTATGGTATTTGTCCATTGCTTTATTTGTACCAGAAGCCACAAGACTAATCAAACGTAGACATCTTAACCAACTGGCAACATACTCTAATTTCAAAATAAATGTTAAGCAGGGAAATCTTATTTTGTAAGTTTAAATTTAATTATCACAACATTAGAGGTCCATAGTAGTAGTATTCATGGAAGGATACTAAAAATGCATGTAAAATCTTGCTCATTAAAATAACTGGGGTGTGTATGTTTGTGTGTATACTTACAAATATATATATTTGCCTTACATCCAACTCTATTCCCACTTTCCTCTTGGAAAAGGATTATATTCTCCTTGGCTTGATAGCATTTTTTCTACTAGTGAGTTCAAAGCTGTATACACAGTTTTGATAGCTGAGAATGTATTCTTGGCAGCAGAATTATGACTATAAGACATGTATTCACAATTCAAAATTAATGTTAAATATTAAAAACTGTTTTTATTTTCCTAGTTTACCAAAAATAACACTAGTTTCCTAAAAGTGAATGGAACAATTATGCTTTTTTTACAATTATCCATAAATATTGCATTAAAATATAGAACTAATATAATTTTATGGATTTCAGAGCTATGATCAGTTTTTCTAAATCTCTGATTTGATGTGACCATAAGCATAAACTAAAATAGAAAATACCAGATATGCTGGCCTCTAGTTAAAATATTTGATGTAAAATTTGCTCTTATTTTCACTTTAAATAGTCCGTTCCAGGGTTATATATCCATGTAATGAAATATCAAGTTTTAGGGAATAATATTTTTTCAAGTGGCAAAGGTAGGTTTACAATGGGAAAGAAACCTTTTGTGAATTGAACCTACACATTCTCAGTCTAAACATTGCATTAATGTGCTCCTTGTTATATGATTTCCTTTCTAACATCAACATTTTAAGAAGTGAAATGCTCTAGATACACTTGAGAAAATGGAATCCTAGACAATGATAAGACCCACGGCTTGTCTTCATTCTCAGATCTCCTATCACCACAACCTCTAAACTCTGTCTTTTACTCAGCATTAACATTTACTTCCCAAACAATTTACCCAAGTGAGGAAATGATTAAACATGTTTATGTGCTAAGGAGAAGGAACTGGTGGAGAAGGGGAGGCTCTGATACGGATGTAGGGGTAATTGATGGAAACAGATCCCTGAGGACAGAGGCCAAGGATGGATTCCAGAGCCTACCAAATGAATTGGCCTTGCATGGGAGGTGGGAATCTTCTTTCTCTGATACCGGAGAAGGGTCCATGTGGATTGGGGTTGATGAGAGACATGATGTCAAGGGAATTTACACCTGAAGTCTCTTATTTTCTCTGCAAACCTGAAACAGAGAATTTTAAATAGAAGAATTAGAATGGGTAGGGAGAGTGACCACAGATATGTAGATAGCAAGCTCATTAAAATTTTGGTGGGTTGGTTGAGGATATCAATAGGAATATATAAAAATGGTAGTAAATGGTGAACTTTCAATAACCTAAAGCTGATTATAGGAGGAAATTATTAGTCTTACTTGTAGGATTACAAAAGATCCATGAGGAACAGTTTCACCAATGTTCCTGAACATTGTGTATTTTTAATTTTAAATAATGATGCATGACTAGTTCTTCCTCTAATGACCACCCTAGTGTTTTATTTAATGTAACTGAGTATGAATATAAGATCCTAATTAATGGAAATGTCACACATTGAAAATAAGATTGCCATTAATTAAAGTGTATTGAGCAAAAGAGCTTTTACATGAAATGATAATGTCTATAAATTCACTAAACCATACAAAAAAAGTAAATATATTTTTGAAAGGACTAGAAGTATTTAATATTTTAATTTTAAAATAGACACAAAAAGTCAGAAATGTAGCTATATCTCCTTGTGTTCCTTTCCACTCTCCCAAAGCCATGCCTTGCTCTAAATAAAGCCAACAGAATCCCAACACTGACTTTGTGATTTTTAAACTGCTAAATCTCAAAACTGTCACATTTACATTTTATGTGTAAATTTTCTCATTCATCTCACTAAACATTGTATCCCCCAACTCCCATTATACACTAAGCAACAGTTGGCAGCATCTTTTGTTCCCTTTTCAGGTACAAACTGCGTGCCACAGTTGACCTTGGCCTCCCCTAGTTTGTAAACAAGTTTTTGTGCAGGTCAATTGACCACATTTCCTCTGAGAAAGAATAGAACAAAGTATGTTTCTTTGTAAGCTATTTAATTATTTCCTTTGTAAATCTGCTTACTGAAGTTTTGCAGATGCAGAATTCACATAATGTCCGTTAGTTGGGGAACTGCATTGCATTGTAACAGCTTCTAGCAACAATACCTGCAGCCCTCTTAAATGAGATTGATATGATAGATCTGCAAGTATTTGAAGAAACAGAGTCACTGGAACAGCAAATGTTCTTTTTTTTTTTTTTCTTTCCCTGGAGAAACAATCAGAGCCCTATTGCATATGCTGAATGTTCTTCAAAAAAGAATAAAATGGGAAAAAATACCCATCTGTACTTCCAACTGAAAACTTTCCTTGAGCATCACTGTATTTCAGTAGAGCAAAGAGAACCTACAGAATAGGACAGATTTAATTAGTCATCTAAGCTTGAATGGCTATAGTGTTATGTTGATTAAATTATATTTCTTTTTCAGGGTCCTCTGGGGCCTACAGGACAAAAGGTAGAGTATACAGCAATGCTGTGGAAGTAATTATATTCCCATTGCCTAATGGCCTGCAAGAGAGATGGACAGAATTAGCTACTGTAAAGCCATGCTGAAGCAGTCTGGTTTGTACATTCGGTTTTCTAAAAATAATTCATACAGAGTAGCATTAGATTTCTAATCAACTCCATTATAGAAAATTCTGAAAATCCACAGCAGACCATTGTTAAGCTGTCTGCTGAAAGTGTCGGTTATTAAATTTTTAATTCAAATACTGTTTAAACAATGTGACAAAACTTAAAATGCAAAAGATCGAATGACATTGCAAATTGAATGCATGGTCTTGCTCTAATATGTAATAGCCAAAGAGCCACAGAACTGCCCAGGACGAAAAATGTGTTTGTTGCTGCATTTCAGGGGTCCACTAAGTATCCTCCTTTGCCAGGGTAACTGAAAAAGTGACTTCCTGATTGTCATTTCAGTGTCATCCATAGTCATTCAAATTGACCATTACATTCTACTGAGGGAGAATCTAGGGTTTCTAAAATTACACCAGTACCACAGAGGTAAATATGTCACTAGCAGGAAGAAGGCTCTTTGCAAACAAAATAGAAGGAAGTCCCCCATTCCCCACTAACCTCCCCTCCTGCAGGGAGGAAAAAGGGATAGTTAACCTGCAGAAAACTAAAGAAAACCATTTTATTATAACAGGTGGAAAAGTGATTATTCTTTAACTTTGGAATCCATCAAAGATAGAGACTTTTTATCCCTCAAGCACTGCGCATGTGGCATCTGTTGAAACATAATCCTACAAACCAAGTAAACGCCAATGAGTGGTGAGACAACTTGAGTATAGGAACACTTTGTCTCTCTCAATAACGTCTCTATTAAGCATGGTGTGAAATTGTAAAGCTACCCTAATCCACATTCGACCAGGATAAAATTACTGCTTCAGCCTTCAGGAAGTACTTTAATGACCCACCCCATATAATCATTGAATGAACCAAGGAATTTACCATCTTAATTTGTTTTGCATATAATTACTTTTCTGAGGGGGAAAGGGTAGACTTATTTTTAGAACAGGTTTTGGTGGGTCATTACTATTAAAAAAAAATTCCCATTATTATTAAAGAAATTTAATATACATCTACAAAGAAGAAAATCTGTTTTCTAGTTCTAGACAAAGAATAAGCACATTGTATTTTAAAATGATTTCTCCAGAGCCTAAAAGGGAGGTGTAAAGGAGGGAAATGACATCACTGTTTGCTAATGCTTCTGTGTCCACTTAAATGACTTAGATTTTCTTGAGTCAAATTAGCTTTCCTACTCTCAGTGCACCCCATCTATGCCCAACCATCCATACTCACCCAAGTATGTATGTGTGCACTTGCACGCACACACATCTTAAAATGTTTTGGGCAGAAGTTATTTTTTTCCTGGTCAGTGTATAACATTTATGATATTTTTTGAGTCCACTCTGAAGACATTAAAATTTGGATGGCATAAACAAAACTACCTGAGTCCAAGGGGAAAATACTCCAAATACAAAAATCTTGAGTTTACAACATGGGTCCTTTATTTAGGTGGAGAACAAACAGTTGTTATTTTAATATATTTTTATGTTATTTACACTCTTGAAATTCAAGAATTACTGCTAGTGTAAGGCTTTTTCCAGATGTAACAAAAGCTATTTATTTCTTAACAACAAAATTTAAAGCCATATAACTTTCCGATAGATATGGATCTCAATTTATGACATGAAATTCTTTAAAATCATATTAGGGTTAAGTGGATATTTGGAAACAAGTTTAAATTTTAATTTGAATTTTTGAGAAAGCTTGAAGACTACCTATGTTATATATTTTCAGACAGTAAATACAATCTGAAAAAAACATAATCTTATAATTTTTTTCACATAAGTTCTGTGCTGTTTTACCAAGGTAAAGTTATGACTGACATAACTAACACAATATAAATTTAGAATTGAAATATCGTGTGATTATGAAACTCAATTTAATCATGAATCTTCTTAGGGTTCCATTGGTGCACCTGGAATCCCAGGAATGAATGGACAAAAGGTGAGTTCCCTTGAATATATAATTTCTTGTATAATTTGGAGAGCATTCAAATCACAAAATTATTCTAGTGAATGAGTTAACAATAAGTTTTTGGGCTTATAAAAGGACTACATATACTTCTGAAGTATGGGAAAGTATAGTACAAATGATCAAATCTGTGTCATTTTAAAAAATGCACTAGTCGGAAACTGAAAAATTTCCATTGTAAGTATTTTGAATGCCAGTTTGATCAGTTATATGTATGATACAGCTATATCTTTTTCATGAATATAAATGGCTTAGGGAAATGCCAAATTTAACATTTTTCTTGAAGAACAAAATGCACTCTAGTTTATTCTAGTCATGGTTAAACTAGGTACTGTTTCTGGGTTAACAAAAGTTATTTTTACAGAGGGAACCTATAAAACCTTCTGAATCCAGAAGCAAGCTTTTTTAATTGTTGAACAGAATTAGGGTTAAATACACTTGCCGTTCTCATATTAACACTTTTGTGGTATTTTTAATAGTGAGGGAGAATAATGAAGTAAAACCAGAACTTTACAACTCCACATACCCATATTTCCATGCCTCAGTGTATTTATTCCTTCTACATATTTACTGGTGGACAGAGCATCTAGCGTTATCCCGTGGATAAGTCTGATATTCTGTGCTCCCCAGCAGTCCTGACTGGCTCTGAAATCTGGAACCTCTACAGAGACCAGGAAAGCCACTGTGAGAGCTGACAAAGCCCATGGCTGGGCTCGTCTACTAGAAGGCAGGATGCAGAGTTAGGGACTTTCCTGTCCCCCTCAGAGATCTGAGACTGGGCTTTAGAAATCCTGTGACTCATCTGCTTGTATTCCCAGAATATTTTAAATCCATGTGCCCTGGACCAAACTCTGAAAGTATAAGGAGGCCAGCCTTTGCAGAGAGACTAAGATGCCTCATAATCCTTTCCATCTTTTCTCCATCTTGGCTTCTCTATCAGAACCTGCAAAGTGGCTAAAAGCATGATTGTGCTACTTAGAGGTGATGTGAATTTGACCAAGTCCTTAAAGATTCTGGCCTCAGTTTCTCTTCTGGAAGAGAGAGACAGTAGCAGTTCCTTCCCAATAAGGTCAATGTAAGGAATAGATAAGAAGCCCTTACATTAGTGTTTGCTATTACTAGTAAAATTTCCCTTCATTTTATTTTAGTGAAATTCTGGAAATTTGATGAATCTGTGTTTAGTAAAGACTCTCTTTCAGAATTACTTGCCTCTTGAGTGAAATTAATGTTCTTGACCAAGGCTTATGATACCCTTAGGCCATAAACCAAGCATGCAGCACTCATTCACGGCTAGCTAACCATGCCGCAGCTCCATTTTCTACTTTGTGAAATGCATGTCCCTTTGCTTTACAAATTCTGGTAAGGACAGAAGATTAACTTTCTGGGTGGAGCATTGTAGGTCATGGAGGGAAACAAACACAATTTGTAAGTTTGTCCTTTTTAGGATCAATTTGAAAAATTATATAACTCGAAATGTATTTTAACATTGGTGAAACCCAAAACTTGTGTGCCTAAGGTTAATGTTTTGCTTTGTCTTCTTTCTTTCTTTTTTCTTTTTCCAACAATCATGAAAACTTATAGAAACCTTTAACCTGAAACAAAACAACTTTAAAGCTGTCACATGGACTCTTTTGAAGATGGCATATTCTTTATTTTTGCAAGGAAATATGCAACTTACTTAGCAAGAGAAAGGAATGTGACATTTTCTTGTCCTAGTCACCAAGTTTAAATTATATTTCAAGGAACGAGACAGTTAATATTTGCAGTTTTATGTTTTGTTATACATCCTTGTGGCATTTGCAATGTGTTTTCTCTAAAACCTAGAGAAACCAAATGTTTTCACACTTTTATGAAGGTCTCAGCAAAATGTAGTTTGTTTGTTTTTTCTGCTTCATCAATCTAGACATAAAACTCTGTATATGGAACTTCTGTTCATCCTACTTATTATTTAACAATGGAATAGCTGTTATGTTGTCTTTAGGAAAAGAAGGTGCAAACATGAGTCTCCTTCACTGAGATGGCTGGTCATTTAGACAGTGAAGACAAGGTTGGCAGTTCTATAATAATTCTATACCTTGGACTCACAGAAGGAATCTTGAACTTCTAAAAGTGCTTTTCTAAAAGAGAGAGCTTATAATGACATAATATTTTTTAAAAAGCACTCCATGTCCTTAAACTGTCTTGAGAGAACATTTTCTTCCACATTATAGATTCACTTTTTCTGAAGAAATACTTTTGATGCCCAGAAAATCATTTTAAAACAATCGTTAAGAGAGGGTTATCATTTCTAAGCCATGAAATATGGCAAACAACAACCAGGAAATTAAAAAAAATGTTTTCTCTTGTGTTTGAAAAACAAAAGAAAAGTAAATTATTCTAATACAATATTTTGTTTTCTACAAGACATATTTTATCCATCATTCAGATTGACAAAATTGGTAATTAGCCTTGGTCACTAATTTGATGGTGATTTTTTTATACTTATTTTCCTCTATTAGTCACCTTACTTGCTAATCAGAATGTTAGTTCTTTGTAATGGTTTTCTAATTATTTAGATTGTGCTAGGGAAAAAAAGACTTGCAGTAACCCAGCACTAAATTCTAATCTAGTTCCTTCTAGCATCCCAACCTACACTAGTTACTAAGCATCCTTCGGTGAAAACCAGGAGGCTGGTGAGGTGTAGAGGAAAGAACATGGCCTCCCAGTCAAAGACAGGGTGCTTGTGTTTAAAAAAGTCCTTGCCTAGGCAAGATACAGACCTGTTTCAGTCTCCAGTATAAAATGTAGAGATGGACCTTGGTTTGCTAGACTAAGTGTCGAAAGTGAACCTTATATAAGAGATGCTCAGTAAATTTTGAAAAGCATTGATAGTAGAACCATCATGCTTTAAAAATCTCCGCAGCCAGGCATGGTGGCCCTGCCTATAACACAGCTACTCAGGAGGCTGAGGCAGAAGGATCACAAATTTGAGGCCAGGCTGGGCAACTTAATGAGACCCTGTCTCAAAATAAAATTTTAGAAAGTGGGTAGGGATGTAGTTCAGTGGCACAGTGCCCCTGGGTTCAGTCCCCAGTACAATGAGGAGGGGGTGGGGCAGAGGGGAGAAAGGTAAAGCTACATTCCCAGCCCATTTTATTATTTTTTATAATTCTCACAGTTAAAGGTATATCAACATTTTATGTATGTTCACATACACAAATATACACATGGCAAGATGTGTCTATGTGTATGCGTATGTCAGAATATTATTTTTTATTAGCTACACATGACATTACAATGATCTTGGCAATTCATACATTTGAATCAATTGGGGTATAATTTCTCATTTTTCTGTCAGAATATTTTAAATCCTTCAGATAACACGGAGAAGCATGGACTGTTTAAAATGATGTTATGATAAACCATTTTTAATTAATTTTTTATTTTAAATGACAGTAGAATGCATTACAGTTCTTATTACACATATAGAGCACAATTTTTCATATCTCTATAAAGTATATTCATACCATTTTGTGTCTTCATACATGTACTTTGGACAATAATGTCTATCACATTCCACCATCATTTCTAACCCTGTGCCCTCTCCTTTACCCTCCCACCCCTCTGCCCTATCTAAAGTTTGTCTATTCCTCCCATGATCCGCCTCCCTACCCCACTATGAATCAGCCTCCTTATATCAGAGAAAACATTCAGCATTTGTTTTAGGGGGGGATTAGCTAACTTCATTTAGCATTATTGTCTCCAACTCCATCCATTTACCTGCAAATACCATGATTTTATTCTCTTTTACTGCGAGCAATATTCCATTGTGTATATATGCCACATTTTTAAATCCATTCATCTACTGAAGGGCATCTAGGTTGGTTCCACAGTTTAGCTAGTGTGAATTGTGCTGCTGTAAACATTGATGTGGCTGTGTCCCTGTAGTATGCTGTTTTTAATTCCTTTGGGTATAGACCAAGGAGAGGGATAGCTGGGTCAAATGGTGGTTCTATTCCCTGTTTTCCAAGGAATCTCCATACTGCTTTCCATATTGGCTAGACCAATTTGCAGTCCCCCTAGCAATGTATGAGTGTGCCTTTGTGCCCACATTCTTGCCAACATTTATTGTTGTTTGTCTTTAATAGCTACCATTCTGACTTGAGTGAAATGAAATCTTATAGTGGTTTTGATTTGCATTTCTCTAATTGCTAGTGATGATGAACAGTTTTTAATATATTTGTATATCTTGTATATCGATTGGTTGTATATCATCTTCTGAGAAATGTCTGTTCATGTCCTTCACCCATTTATTGATTGGGTTATTTGTTTATTTATTTTTTTTGGTGTTTAGTTTTTTGAGTTCTTTATATACCCTAGAGATTAGTGCTCTATCTGATGTGTGAGTGGTAAAAATTTGCTCCCAGGATGTAGGCTCTCTTTTCACCTCAGAGATTGTTTCTTTTGCTGAGAAGAAACTTTTTAGTTGGAGTCCATCCCATTTATTAATCCTTGATTTTAATTCTTGCATCAAAGGAGTCTTATTAAGGAAGTTGGGGCCTAATCCCACATGATGGAGATTAGGGCCTACTTTTTCTTCTGTTAGACACAGGGTCTCTGGTTGTATTCCTAGGTCCTTGATCCATTTTGAGTTGAGTTTTGTGCATGGTGAGAGATAGGGGTTTAATTTCATTTTGTTGCGTATGGATTTCCAGTTTTCCCAGCACCATTTGTTGAAGAGGCTCTTTTCTCCAATGCATGTTTTTTGGTGCCTTTATCTAATATAAGATCATTGCAATTATGTGGGTTAGTCTTTGTGTCCTCTATTCTGTACCATTGGTCTACCAGTCTGTTTTGGTGCCAATACCATGCTTTTTTTGTTACTATTCCTCTGTAGTATGGTTTAAGGTCTGGTATAGTGATGCCACCTGACTCATTCTTCTTGCTGGGGATTGCTTTAGCTATTCTGGGTCTCTTATTTTTCCAGATGAATTTCATGACTGATTTTTCTATTTCTATGAGGAATGTCATTGGGATTTTGATCAAAATTGCGTTAAATCTATATAGTACTTTGGAAGTATGGTCATTTTGATAATATTAATTTTGCCTATTCAAGAGCTAGGAATAGATCTTCTTTCCCTTCTAAGGACTTCTTTGATTTCTTTCTTTAGGGCTCTGTAATTTTCATTATATAGATCCATCACCTATTTTAAGTTGATTCCCCAGTATTTTTTTTTTTGGCTATTGTAAATGGGATAGTTTTTCTTTTATCCCTTTCTGAGGATTTGTCACTGATAGACAGAAATGCCTTTGATTTATGGGTGTTGATTTTATATCCTGCTACTTTGCTGAATTTATTTACTTGTTCTAGAAATTTTCTGGTAGAACTTTTAGGGTCTTCTAGGTATAGAATCATATCATCAGCAAATAGTGCCAAATTGAGGGTTGTTTTTGCCTCTGTGTATCCCTTTAATTTCTTTCATCTGTCTAATTGCTCTGGTCAGTGTTTCAAGAACTATGTTACATAGAAGTGGTGAAAGAGGGCATCCTTATCTTGTTCCAGTTTTTACCTTCAATTTTTCTCCATTTAGAATGAAATTGGCCTGGGAATTAGCATAGGTAGCCTTTATGATGTTGATATATGTTCCTATTATCCCTAATTTTTCTAGTGTTTTGAACATGAAGGGGTGCTACATTTTGTCAGATGCTTTTTTCTATGTCTGTTGAGATGATTATATGATTCTTATCTTTAAGTCTATTAATGTGATGAATTACATCTATTGATTTCCATGTGTTGAACCAACCTTGTATCCCTAGGATGAATTCCACTTGATCGTGGTGCACAATCTTTTTGATATGTTTTTATATTCAATTTGCCAGAATTTTATTGAGAATTTTTGCATTTATGTTCATTAGAGATACTGGTCTGAAGTTTTCGGGTTTTTTGATGTGTCTTTGCCTGGTTTTGGAATCAGGGTGATATTGGCCTCATAGAATGAGTTTGGAAGTGCTGCCTCTTTTTCTATTTCCTGAAATAAATTGAAGAGTATTGGTATTAGTTCTTCTTTAAAAGTCTTGTAGGACTCGGCTGTGTATCCATCTGGTACTGGGCTTTTCTTGGTTGGTAGACTTCTGATGGTATCTTCTATTTTGTCACTTGTTTAAATTATGTATATCATCCTGATTCAAATTGTTTTACTCTAGAAATTTGTTGATGCCTTTGATATTTTCTACTTTATTGGAGTACAAGTTTTCAAAATAATTTCAAATTATCTTCTGTATTTCTGTAGTGTCTGTCATGATATTTCCTTTTTCATCACATATGTTAGTAATTTGAATTTCCTCTCTCCTTCTCTTCATTAGCATGGCTAAGAGGCTATCAATTTTATTTATTTTTTCAAAGAACCAACTTTTTGTTCTGTCAGTTTTTTCAATTGTTTCTTTTGTTTCAATTTCTTTGATTTCAGCTCTGATTTTAATTATTTCCTGTCTTCTCTTCTTTTTGTGTTGATTTGTTCTTCTTTTTCTAGGGCTTTGAGATGTAAGTCATTTATTTGTTGACTTTTTCTTCTTTTAAGGAATTAACTCCATGCAATAAACTTTCCTCTTAGAACTGCTTTCATACTGCCCGAGAGATTTCGATATGTTGTATCTGTGTTCTCAGTCACCTCTAAAAATTTTTTAATCTCCCCCTTGATGTCTTCTGTAACCCATTGTTCATTCAGTAGCATATTATTTAGTCTCCAGGTGTTGGAGTGTATTTTATTTCTTATTTTATCATTGATTTCTAATTTCATTTCATTATGACCTGATAGAATTAAGGGTAGTATCTCTACTTTTTTATATTTGCTAAAAGTTTCTTTGTGGCATAGTATATGGTTTATTTTAGAGAAGGATCCATGTGCTGCTGAGAAGAAAGTGTATTCTCTCATTGGAGGTTGAAATATTCTATATATGTCAGTTAAGTCTAAGTTATTGATTGTATTATTGAGTTCTATAGTTTCTTTGTTCAGCTTTTGTTTGGAAGATCTATATAGTGATAAAAGAGGTGTGTTAAAGTCACCCAAAATTATTGTGTTCTAGTCTATTTGACTCTTAAACTTGAGAAGAGTTTATTTGATGAACATAGATGCTCCATTGTTTGGGGAGTATATATTTATAATTGTTAAGTCTTATTGGTGTATGTTTCCCTTGAGCAGTATGTAGTGTCCTTCTTTCTCCTTTTTTATTGACTTTAGCTTGAAGTCTACTTTATTTGATGTGAAGGTGGAAACCCTTGCTTGCCTCTACCGTCTATGTGAGTGGTATGATTTTTCCCAACCCTTCACCTTCATTCTGTGGATGTCTTTTCCTATGAGATGAGTCTCTTGGAGGCAGCATATTGTTGGGTCTTTTTTGGGGGGCGTGGGGGGATCCAATCTGCTAGTCTATGTCTATTGATTAGTGAGTTTAGGTCATTAACATTCAAGGTTATTAATTGAGACATGATTTGTATTCCCAGCTATTTTTGTTTATTTTTGGTATTTAATGTGTGTTGGTTTCTCCTCTGATGAGATTTTCCTTAGTTTAATACCTCCTTCTGCTGATTTTCATTATTGTTTTTCATTTCCTCTCTGTGAAATATTTTGCTGAGGATGTTGTATAGTGCAGGCTTCCTAGTTGTAAATTCTTTTAACTTTTCTTTATCATGGAAAGTTTTTATTTCATTATCAAATCTAAAGCTTAGTTTTTCTAGATATAAGAATCTTGGTTGGAATCCATTTTCTTTCAGAGCTTGGTATATGTTGTTGCATGATCTCTTGGCTTTGAGGGTCTGGGTTGAAAAATCTGCTGAAATACAAATTGGCCTCCCCCATATATGTTCTGATTCCTCTTTCTTGCGTCTTTAAGATTCTATTCTTATTCTGTATGCTAGGCATTTTCATTATAATGTGCCTTGGTGTAGATCTGTTGTAATTTTGTACATTTGGTGTCCTGTTTTTGGTTTTCCAATTCATTCTTCATGCTTGGGAAATTTTCTGATATTATCTCATTGAAGAGATTGTGCATTCCTTTGGTTTGAAACTGTGTGCCTTCCTCTATCCCAGTAACTCTTAGATTTGGTCTTTTGATGCTGTCCCATAATTCTTGGATGTTCTGTTCATGGTTTCTTACTATCTTCACGTGTGATCAACTTTATTTTCCAGATTGTATACTTTGTCTTCATTATCTGACATTCTGTCTTCCAAGTGATCTAGTCTGTTGGTTATGCTTTCTATTGAGTTTTTTTCTTTGATTTATTGTATCCTTCATATCAAGGATTTTTGACTATTTTTTTCAGAGTCTCTAGCTCCCTCTTGAAGTAATCTTTTGCTACCTGTATTTGCTCTCTTATCTCTTTGTTGGAGTGATCATTTTTGATTGTATTTGCTCATTTAGGTCATTCTTTAATTCACAGATCATTTTAATTATGAACCATCTGACATTTCATCAACTTCACTGTCTGTAGGTTCAGTTATTATTGTATCCTGGTTTGTTTGGGGGCACTTTCCTCTCTTGTTTTTTCATGTTGTCCATGTGTCTTCCTTTCTTGTGGCATGGATCTGAGATAATACAGTTTCTTCCCTATATTCTTGTAATACTTGTGCAGATTGTCAGTACCTCACCTTGATGTTAGGCTTCCAGACTCTGCTGGTGTCCCTCAATGTATGCTACTGCAACTAAAGGTGGTGGCTGCAATAGCCAAGGTAACTCTAGATAATAGTTAAAGTGCCCCAAGATGGAAACAATGTCTTACAGAGATGGGGCTGAAAGGATGAGCCTCATACTCTCTTTGGGATGCCTGCTCTAAGATGCAGCTGCTTCTAGGCCCTGTTTGTTGTCAAAAAGTTAGGGGCTACTGCATGGGGAAGGCTATGGTAGTGACTGCAGTGTCCCAAGATGGAAGTGGGTTAGGCTTAGGCTCCCAGGTAGGGAGTGGAGTGAACTCAGATCTATCCTGGACCTGGGTCCTGCACAAGTGGTTGTGGACGGATCTGGGCTGGGCCTAGGCTCCCGTGCTGGTCAGAAGAGGCGGTCCTGTGATAGAACCACTTTCAAACTGAAGAATCCTTTGGCCGAATTTAAAGAATTTTCTACAATATTTTTGGTATATTTATATATCAATTCTTTTTAAAAAATCTAACCTCTGAATGGGTGTTATTTACAACCCTTAATTTTTCGACTCTTTTCTCATCTTAATCATCATAATGACAATTTATTTCAATAGCAATCAGTGACCAGCCTTGGTGCACGTGCCATGCAAGAAAAGAGGTAGAGACAGATAAACAGCCCATAACAAGTCGAGCCCATGCTCCTCTGAGTTCATATCCTCATCTCCTTTTAAAGAGAAAAAATAATGAAAATAACATCAAAGATCTTCAGTATTAAAAATATAAATATTTTTTGCCTAGGCAGACTAGAATTTTTTTTTTTTGAGGCCTGGGTCATAAGGGATATTTTTTTTCCAAAGCAAAATGATAAGTATCTCATAATCCTGTTTCAGAATTTATTATTGTCTTTAAAACTTCAAAATTTATTTAAATTAAAAATTGATATTAGTGTGTCACCTATGAATCTATCCTAGCTAGCTATGTGATTTTTAAGGAACATTAAATTTTAATTAGCTTATAGTTGTGGTATTTGGAATTCCTTTCATCTCTTACACATGAGTCTCAGAGTTCTTCCCTGACATTAATCTTCACAGCATACTTCTAATGGCACTTTTATTGTAAGTATATTTAGAGAGGCGATAAATTGAGCCTCTCAGACTTCCAAAGGTCAAACCATTGATTCAAGCTGCACAGTGAGCTGTACAGTGAACCCAATATCTTTTATTCCTGATTCATTTGCTGTAACCACTAAACATATAGTTTTTTTCTTTGCTACCTTGACTCCATCATTTTAAGAGTCTGAATTAAATTACTGAAGGATTTCGATGTGTTGTGGTCTGTTTGTCTTCTGGCTAGTTCACCTAAAATTTTCCTGTAGCACAATTTACACATATTACCCAGTATGTTTGTTTGTTTATTTATTTATTTATTTATTTATTTATTTTTTAAAATATTTATTTATTTATTTTCTAGTTTTCGGCAGACACAACATCTTTGTTTGTATGTGGTGCTGAGGATCGAACCCCGGCTGCACACATGCCAGGCAAACGCGCTACCGCTGAGCCACATCCCCAGCCCTACCCCGTATATTTATGACTTTCTGATGCTATACCTTAAGAAAAGATATTAAGAGCAAAATAAGTGACTGATTTCTGATTACAGATTAGTTAATGGTTCAGGGAAAGAATCTTACAATAATTCAGTTATTCTATGGGTTAGAGGTGGGAAGTAGATTATTATTCATTAAATTTCCTGCTGTCTAAAATCAGCAATTATGTAGATTAGAATTCTGAGAATATGGGACTGCTCTTCTGCTAGTAGCTATAGTCATAGGACACCTCCTTTTTTCTTAAAGAACACCATCATTTTCCTTTTACAGAGCATTTTATAAAGTCAAATCACTTTAACCCTGAGTGTGGACGGGGTATTTTCAGGCTCACCCTGCTCTCGAGGTGACTTTGCACTCCATTTCACTTGTTTCAATGGAACAAAAGATAGTTCTGTTCTTTAAGTAATAAATTTTAAGTTCCTTTAGAAGGGAATAAAAAGTTAATTGAAAGAAGCTTTTTAATGCTGACTGGAAATAAATCAATTATGGTCATATTTTCTTCAAACCACTTCCCCCTCGGTTCACTTCAGCATATTTCAATGAAACTCAGAACTAGTTATCATTCTAGTAAATGAAAATATTGGGAGAGAGGAGAATAAAAATCAAAGGAATTGGGGTTGGGAAAAAGGAGTGTAAGAAGTGAAGCTCTTCACAAGCCATTGCAGGACAAAAAGCCACCAAGTGGAAGTATTTGAATGAATCACATCATGAAGTTTATTTATTTGCCATTTTAATTTAAAAGCCACTATATTTTTAATAGAAGAGCATACAGAAATATTGACTTATTAGTTCTTAGTAAATTGCATCTGTAATTTGGGAAAGCTTGTGCCCCTAGATTCCCTTACATATGTCCATTGGTTCACATATTGTTTCTTCAGTCATTCATTCAACAGTGATTTATTCAAACTTTACGAAGTGCCAGGCACCAACTGAGTACCAAAGTTAAAGCTGTGTCCACTGTCATGGAATTTCCAGGCTAAGGGGAATAAGAATGTTTATTAAACAATATGCTGAAAGTATGTTAAGTTGCAATGCTATTAAGTAGTATGCAAGAGGAGCATAGGGCAGTCTGGCCTCTGGAAGACAAAGAGAGCTTCCTGGAATAGATGACTTTAAGTGAGAATTAAAATCTGACAAGTGTTGTCAAGGGAAAGAATAACCATGACTATGTTGTAATACACACAAATTACAGAGAACCTTGGTCTTAGAATTCTGTTCTAAAACACCATAGTTCTAATCACTATGGGGTTTTCAAATTTATCATGGATAACCAATACTCCAAATTTTGTACCACTAAACTGTTAAATAATATAAGCCACAAAACCAGTTTTTGTATCATTAGATCTAATTTCTAATATCAATTTAGAATTTGAAATTTTTATTAAAAATAAAACTGCATTGAGATAGTTTATTGTTATAATCATAACATAGTAACATCTACCAGGTTTCATTTATTTGACCTCTGGTCACAGTGCCAAGGGGCCAACCATTATCTAACTGTAAAACAGCATGGATGCTAAACATGGTGGTTCTCACCTGTAACCCCAGCGAATTTAGGACACTGATGTAGGATGTTCATAAGTTTGAGACCAGCTTGGCAAATTAGCAAAATCCTGTCTCTAAATAAAAAATAAAAAGGACTAGCATGTAGTCCAGTGGTAAAACTACTGTGGGTTCAATCCCCAGTGCCCCAAACAAAACAAACAAAACAACACAGCATTATTGAGGTTAATTTATAAGAAATTAAATTTTTTCAGGATTATCCTCTGTTCTTTGCCTAGTGCAGAGAACAGAAGTTGTATAGAATAATTACTAGCAGGACACAGTTACACACCTATAATCCCAGAGGATCAGGAGCCTAGAGCAGAAGGATGACAAGTTCAAAGCCAGCCTCAGCAACTTAGGGAGACCTAAATAAAAAATAAAAAGGATTGCAGGGGTGGCAGGGGGAGGTATGTGGCTTAGTGGTTAAGCATCCCCGGGGTTCAATCCCTTGTACCAAAAAATAAAATAATTACTAAAATTCACTCAGCACTTACTAGCTGCCAGATTCTATTTTAAGGATTCTGTGCATACTAACTCACACAGTTCATAGCAATCCTATGGAGTAAATGCTGTGATTATTTCCATTTTATTAATGAGAAAATAGAGGTACAAAAGCACAAATTTTCTCCCCAGAGTCACCCAGGTGTTATGACTGAATAGCCTTCAAAGCCAGAAATTCTGCTTGTAATGCATAATAGTAGTTAAGAATGTAGATTTTTAAAATCACATTGATTGGTACAACTATATTTTTTAAATTTTACATTATTGACACAACTATTATGTTACATAATTGATATATTATGTTATTTTATAGTTTTAGACATTTGTGATTCTTAAATATTGGTAGTTTTTAACAAAGCATGATGAAAGTCTGGTTACTAGGTTTAATGTGAATGTGAAAATCTGAGCACTGCATACCCAATGCCTGATTAGCATTGCTCCTAGGTATTTGTATGACCTTGGACAAATTGCCTTCTCTAAACCTTAGTTTCCTCATTTGTCAAATAGAGATTATAATATTTACCTCAGAGTTTAATCAGAAAAAATAATGGAAGTAAGTATAATTGTACATATAATAAATATAATTTTCTATTAAAAGATGAGAACTTTCCTCTCTGCATTAGAGGCCTTAATACCTCCACGACACAAATCTCCTGGGTACCCAAGTGAGTATTAGTAAAGTATTATCTCATTCTACTCTCCACTGACCTTTAGAATTTTTCCAGTTGAACAAAGCCAGTTAAAACTTCCATTATAAATTAAGCACATTCTCTTTGTAAAAGAAAAAAAAAACATATATCATTCAAACTATTCATGGCAGGGATGAGGGGGCAGGTAGGGAGTTCATCAGAGGGATCCATGTGTACCACTACCTGGCCATCAAATGTTACAAGTGTGCTCAAAACAAATAGTTCCTGTTATTTATGTAAATTTCATCCAGATAAACTCAATTGGTCTATCTTCTGAGACCCCTAAATTCTTAGCTATCTCCCTGAATTTCATTTCCATTCTTCGACTTATCTGTCTATATTAGCAATATAGAAAATTAAAATTAAGTATTAGCCAGAAGACCTCTTTATTACATAGCTTATACTTCTTTACTAAATAGCTTTAATATATAGCTTATATTATTGATACAACAATGTTTTCTTATTTTACATTTTTAGACATTTGTAATTCTTAAACATGGATTTTTTTTAAGAGCATAATGAAGATTTGGTTACTAAATTTAATTTAGATATTACTTTGATCAATTTAAGACCCATTTCAGCAAATTATCTGATATAGCATGTTTGCATTAAGTTTCTGGTTGATCTGTCTGTCTACTTTTCTACTCATTAAGATCGTATTACCAATGTGGACAGAGATTCTAATTTGGGGAAGGGAGTTTGCTGATTAGATAAACAAGACCAAACTTCCCTACGGGAATGGCAGTTCTCTGATGAATAACCAACTCTGTCTGTCTTTTCTTTCACCATGTTACAAAGCCTCCTTCACCTCCAGGAAAGGAAAAACAGAGAATCGGGCATGGGGTGGGCAAGTTGGAGCTAAAAACTGCTGGCTGCTCCTCACAGAGAGAAGTTGAATTGCCAGGATGGTCTGAGAGGGAGGATGGGGGAGAAAGGAGAAGCCAGGGACATGAAGACAAACTGTGTGCTCTGTGATGTGATGTCATCCCAAGAGAACCACATAGTCAGTCTTGAATTCACAAGAAGCTGGGGCAGGATGAGCCCTTTGAGGCAATGGGTAAAGAACTGACTGACCCACCTGAACCCGTCTGGAGCAAACCAGAGTTGACTCAGTTCATGAAGACAAGAACTTGAGCCGTGGGAATGGGAAAGCAGGTCTCGGGCATCTGAGGCCTGTGAAAGTGGGTCTGAAGCCAAATTTATTCAGATTTCTGAGGAATAAGGAACCACTCTTCCCTTCGCAGAGTCTGCAGGGCTTAGGTAACCAGGTAACATCTTTAATCCAACAACAACAAATAATGTTAACTGTTATTATACATCTTACTCCATTAGGGCTAACATTGAATCAGAGCCCTGCATACTTTACAGAAGACACATCGAGCCCATAGAAGTGCAAACCATTGGCCCTGCACCACTGGAAGCAGAAATGTTGGGATGCTTCCTAGAGCTACTTTGCTATTTCATGCTAAAATTAAGCAGAAAGGAAACATGATGAAATTTAATGAGTTTTTTTTAGACAGAAGCTGCTCAGAAGAATGAGACAACCTGGGTTCTAATGTCATCCCTATCTCTGCTGCTTTTGTTCCTGGGAGACTTACTTGCCCTGTCTGAATGTGTTTGTCTATTAAAAGTCATTGAACCTGATCCCCTTCTACTAAACTATTTCATTGTATTCTAAGTGCTTTGTCTTAGGGAAAAGCAGATGTTAGAGTGAGTTCATGAGGTAAGTGGTAATGCTTGGGGACTTTAGGTGACATGATAAAGCATCAGCTACTGCTTGACCTTCATCTCAAGGAAGAAGCAGAGGGAATGAGGGATAAAACCATGTCTATATAAATGTTGTTAGGCCAAAGGAATGGAGTCTTTTGAGGGGGGATACACTGGGGACTTAGCCCGGGGACACTCCACCACTGAGCTATATTTCTAGCCCTTTTTGTTTGTGTATTTGTTTTAGGTACCGGGAATTGAACTCAGGGGCACTCGACCACTGAACCATATGCCCAGCCCTATTTTGTATTTTATTTAGAGTCAGGGACTCAGTGAGTTGCCTAGTGCCTTGCTTTTACTGGGGCTGGCTTTGAAGTTGCGATTCTCCTGCCTCAACCTCCCAAGCTGCTGGGATTACAGGCATGTGTCACCGTGCCCTGCTTTTTGTTTTGTTTTTCTACTTTGAGATAGGGTATCACTATTTTGAGATAGGTATATGCTTAGGTGTTGGAGTCTTTAATCCTCTAAGGTAACCACTCTTCCCCTTGCAGAGTCTCCAGGGCTTAGGGTCTTTCTTGGAAGCTACTGAAGTTCTCATTCTTGGCTGTCCTTCACACACGACCCCACCCCTGCTTCTCCCCTCTTGTCACTCTTACCTTCTGTCTTCAGTCCTCACATCACAGGTTGACCTGGACTTGGAGGGGAAAACTGCTGGTTAACATCTCTCCCACCTTTTCCTGGGTCCGCTCTCTGCCCACCAAAGACAGCTTTGCTGGAGCTGAGACCAAAAGCCATCTCTGGCCATGAGATTTATTTTCCAGTCTCCTAGTAGGGCAGCCTGGCCATCTTAGTGTCTCAACCAGCCTACATTGCGCTCACATCCTCGAATGTACTTAACTCACTTGTGTAGAAATTAGTGTGAAAGTGTAGAGAAGAAGTATAATCAAGGATGAACAGTGCACAAATAAAATTTCAATGATTACTTATGCATGCATATGCGCGTGCGCACTCACACACATACACACACACACACAAAACATGATGAATAGTGCACTTGGCCAGCCCACACAGACTTAATAAAGGATAGTGGAGCTGCTACACAGGGTCATTAGTGTAAACTGAATCTCCCTTCTGTCAAAGTTCTAAAGCTGAGGTGCATGTATCCTTGGGAGTTTATAGAAGTGTGCAGGGGTACAAAATCACAGAGGATCTAGGGCAGTAATAACACTTAGAATTTGGGCATAGGATTCTTATTTTATATTTTATTTGTCTGCTACTTTTAGGTAGAGTTTGAGGTTAAGTATTTCGACCACTTTATACCTCCTATCTTCACCCAAGTTCATGTTTGCACCCATCTGCCATTAGAGAACTAGAATGGAAAACTAAACTCAAATAAAATATATATAGTGTGTGTATAGTTATAAGAAGAGAGAGAGAATGTGGATAAATATGAATGGAGAGCTGGACACCATTTTTCTGACTCTGCCCTGAAAAATATTTCTGGATGTTGCTGGTTGGTGCCTCATTGCATTCAAAGAACAATCCTGTACTGGTTGATATTTATCTAATTGTTGCCAAAGGCTCTGAGGCTCTGAAACCTATAAAGCATGTCTCTTCCTCACTGATGGCTGCTGAAAAAGAAAAATGGCTGTAGGCTGGTCTTGCTCACTGGTGAAACCAGGGAGACCCTTCTGTGTGCTGAGTCACTGTCAGGAAGAAAGGCCCAGTGCACCCAGAGTTTCAGGGAGGTATCAGTGACCAACACTGGATATTTTTAGTCTTTATTTTATTCTACATACTCACCCCATGATCACCAGCTCCAGGGGCAGAGCATCCTAAACTCTGATGCCACATTGTGTTCTGTGTCACCCTTTCCATCTAGTGCCAAGCCTGTGCTTGGCATGAATAACATGAAGTTATTTTCATCTTCTGTTTGGATGATTTTTTCTGAAAATGCACTGCTGAAAAGAAGTCATTATATTTTTAAATTACATTATGCTAAAAATGTAAAGCTCAATTCATTTTAAATTTCCAATGACAGAATGGAAAGCTATTGTGATTGAAGTGATGGTGAGTGATATTACTGCTGAATGACTTGTTTCCCTTTAGCACTCAGTCTGTGTGAGAAAACCACATTCCTTTCTGTCATTAAGTGCTCTTTTCAAGTGGACCTTGAGTAGTAGTACCTGAAATAATTGCAAAAGCCTTAAGCGATGTTTTATGTTTTGTTAGAGTTCCGAAGAGTATTTGATGTACATATATGTATATAAAATAAAAACATCCCACTATCTTTCTTAAAAGTCACTCAAACTTACTTTCAGCTTAAATTTGGAAAAGGTCATTTTGTAGTAATGTACTGGGAGTGGCCTTAAAATTTAAACTACGCTAGAGAAAACCCCATCAATCTACCTGTCGTTAAGATGTTACCTGCTTTGTTACCATCGATTAAATGTATGCAGTGTTTATAAATGTGGAAGGCATTCAGAAGTAGATGGATAGGTTGTCCAACAAACATGAGACTAGCTATACACACACACACTGGTACACACACACACACACACACACACACACACAGCCTAGTTCCTGTTTTTGTATCTTTCTGATATGTGTATGTTTCTGTTATACGTACATGTTTTACTATTATATAATAGCATAATATCATTAGAACTTTATTTGAAGGGGACTCATGATAATTTTGTCTTCATATATTGGAACAAATTAATACACTACAGGACATAGTTCATTCCTCATTAAGACTATGCTTTGATTTCTATTTATTATGCCTCTTCATGAGCTGAAAGAAAACTTTGCTCAAGAAAAGAAAAACAAAACAAGAACAAAATAACCACAAACTCAATTAGATGTCTCCTTCAGTTATTATGTATATATCTTTTTTTCTCACTCAAAAATAAGCTTTGAGTATAGGCACCTGTCATGTCTCATCTTTTATAGTCCATGAAACTCTCAGACCACAGTAGAACATACAGTGGATTTTCTCTAGCTCTTAGATAAATGAATTCATGCCTTTCAGGATCGCATAGCTTAGCTTTGGTCCTCAGAGTTGAACAGCACTTCAGCTCGAACATTCCTTTCACACTTCCTAGGAGACATAGAATGCTCTAAGGCCCCCTCATATGACTTGGGATGTATTTTTCTTGATGCTCTTTATTAAAGGTAAAATGCTATGGGTCACTTTTTCTTCTTATCATCTCCCTTTGATTCATTCAAGTAACAGTATTCTTCAGTGTCCAGATTTAAAGTCCTATGAATTTATTTATAGTATAAACTCAGGAGAAAATATTTAACTTGAAAGTGAAAAAGAAATGTCAAATTGAACAGCAGTGTGCTCTTATTTAGGCTTATTAAGCAGCCACAAAGAGAATTAAAATTGTGATATCCAATGTTGATGAAGCTATGAAAAACTAATACAGAATGGATGTCTATCAAAGCAAATAAAACTCAGAATGCTCTTAGAAAGCAATTTAGAAACATGCAGTTAGGGCCATAATGTTTCCAGTGACTAAAACATAAATCCAGGGCATTTATCATAATTAAAAATTTGACTGAAAAATATGAACATGTTTACAAAGGTATTTACTTTAGTTTGACAATAAAAATTTGGATAGAATATTCAACCTGAGTATTCAACAATGTGGGACTGATGAAACAAATGATCACACTTGGCTTTGATAGAGGATAATCAACCTGTTCACAAGACAATAATGAATATCATGTGAAAACACATGTGTGATGAACAAAAATCATAACATTAAACTATGTAATATACTTTCAATTGGTTGGAAATATGTAAGTTTAAAAAAAAGACTACGGAAACAGGACAAAATGAAAATAGTCATAAAGGTGATGAGATTATTGGTGCAATTTTTTATTTCATCTTAGGTTAAAGGTTATTTTAGAAATATGTAAAATCAAAGAGAAAAGGGGATCAAATTTTAGTCCCTTGATGTTCATATATTAAGGAGAATGTTAGGCAGATACCTAAGCAACATTTCTCTTCCTTGCTTGAAATCTCAGCATGAATTTTGTCTGGTTCCAAGGGGCTTAACCCTTTTTTTTATGTAACTCTGGCTACCATGGTTATTCTTTGAAAGTCTAAACAAAGTTTTCATTGTTCCCTGGCAGCATCTCTTATTTGCATTAAACCATGAGTTATGATATTAGTGCATCCTGTTGTGGATTCTTTGAAGAAAGCAGACTCAATAGCTCTTTTTCTAGTTCTACAGTAAATGATAGTCCTTTTTCAGGGTGTATTCTGTTTCCAAGTTCTTATCCTTTTGTTACATACAAATGGCATATCAAAATTTTCCCATAATGGCCATCATTATTCTAAGTCAACAATTTTGTCCTTTTACCAAGGAAAGTGCAAGAGTTGCCATCACAGTGTGATTTTAGACAAGAAGTCGAATTTCTTCCAGAAGGTTAAGACCTCAGCAATTATAATAATCCAGCACAATAGTAAGATATTTTTCACTCTTCTAGAAAGAGACCACAAGCTTCACATGGCTTAGATTAATCTGGTAGGAATGCCTGAATTATCTTTAGGTAAATTATATTTAATTTAGGTTTCTGTGCATTCTGGAAAGTCATTTGTAAATGGGACATATAAACCAAATACAATGAAGATAGAAATATTCATTATCCTCTCTCTCTCAGTTTCTAGATACATTCATTCATCAGTGTTAAAAGCCCCACCTTTTAAGCCAGATCATGAGTTCAAACCCTGATTATATTTATGTAAATCTGGACGAATTACTTTTTAATTCCTTAGTTTCTTCACGTATAAAATAGACAACAATAGTACTACATAGAAGCTTCTGAGAACTAATTGAATTAATGAATGTAAAGATCTTGGCACATTAAAAAAATGTTACTTTATTATTAATGTACATATTTTTGAGGCTGAGAACACAAATATAAAAATCACCCAATTCCTGCCCTTTAGATGACTTATAAAGTGTTCTTTAAAATCACTTAACTCTGTAACTTAAACCTAAAACTGCTCTAGAAATCAATCTGTTAAAAAAATTCAACTAAAAAACAACTTTATCACCCTCAGTGGAAGGAAGTTGTCCACTAGTTGGAGCACACAGGAAAGGGCTTTGCAGGTGTTTTAAAATGAGATTCTCATGGATCTAAGTTGGAACCAACTAGCAGCAGAAATGCACAAGGTCAGTGGGTTTCTTTTGATTCTGGGTACTTTATGGGACTCTCTTTTCTCTTCTTTGGAAAATCATTGCTGGTTGCAAATCCAGAAAGACTAGTAGACATCATCACCTTTCTTAGATGGATAATTTTTCTAGATTAATAGCCATCATCTCCCTCCCACCCCACCCCCTGCCAGAAGTCTCCCTTTCAATATGAGAATGAGAGCCCTTAAGTCCAAATATGTTATTCGAATTATTTTTACAATGATATTGGAAAAAGAAATCAAAGCCATTTTTAATTTTAACTTTTGTATCAAATGTGTCTAAATACATTAAGTGGGTATTCAAAGATGTGTCTTCTTCAAGATTTAGATTTACAAATGTTCATTTGATTAAATCTAATATGAAAATATTATGATTTAATCTTTATTTTTCTGAGTTAATCTCTTAAAAATTCTCCATCTTAAGTGTCTTATATTTTCAAGGATCTTTTATTCATTCAACCAGTACTTATATGATATATAGGCTGTACCTAGTACCATGCTAGATATTAACTCCATGGGTCAGTCCCTTCATCTTTCTTACTGATAAAAATAATAAATTAATTAATCCTGTTATATGCCTTGCTCTCTATCACATATAATTTTGGATTGTATAAGCTAACTTGTGATTACAGTAATAGTCATTTTTCTCTTTTTCTACAGCATTATTGAATGGTTATCTCCTCTAGCTACCTGATGTGCTGATTTTGTCTGTTTTACTTAGTGATGATATCTGTTGTTCATTTTGAGAGTGAGCCTGGGTTGCCTGGAACAATAGGACAGAATGGAATCCCAGGGCCAAAGATTAGTACAAATAAAGCCAAAAAGAATCATTCAACTCATGGATTTCCATCAGATTGTAGCTATCACAATTTTTTTTTATATCCTTCTGATGGCACTCGGGTGGATTTTTTTTGTCAATAGTATAATATGCTACAGTATAGAACTTTGTGACTAATGAATAAATTATATATATTTGTGATTTTTATTACTGTTAAGTTAAAAAGGCAGAAAAACAAATAGGATATGATTGTCTAAAATCTTAATTCTGGGATAATTAACATAAGAAAAACCCCATTTCAATATGACTATTGTCATTTTACCATTTCATGAGCATATAAAAACATAAGTCCCCTACATACTGCCTAACATATGCATATTTACAAACCTTCCTAAAGATGATGTTCACCATGCCACTGTGGCTTTTCCTCAAGATCTGGCCACCTTCAGCCTCTCCTCAACACAACCAGTTAATCAGATGAAGAGCAGAATTAAGATGTGGCATGTCTAAAAATTAAAAATGAATGTAGCTCTGAATTACTAAATAGGGAAAAAATGTAATGAAGATCTTTTTCTTTTGGATCACATGTTTTCTTTGTTTCTTAAAGAACAAATCAATCTGTTAAATATAAAAAGATTGGTGACAATTTAGTTTAAACCAAACAGGCAGACAAATCCCAAATCCTTTGATGAGTGAATATCCTTTGAAGTACAAAACTAATGCCTAATACCATCAGCTGTGCTGGTGCGTATTCCTACCCACAGATGCCTGTCAGCTGATTTTACAGATCACATTGCTATTGACAGGCGCCTCAGACAGATCTAAAATTTATAGACCTGTCGTTTGTCCTGCAGGAGAGGAAAGAAAATGTGCCTTCTGGGACTATAGTCGTTTTCCTGTCTTCTTCCCTCTCTTGATCCATGTTAAAAAGCCAAATGATGGGAGTTAATGCTTAATGCATATTCACTGTGCTATTCTTGTGTTTCCTAGCGACCCGACATCAGGACGGATGTTTAGAAGTAAAGGTAGCCAGAGATTCAGAGAGCCAAAGGGTCAGGTTGAGTTCCGGAGAATGAAAAGCGTCTTGCCTTCAAACTGACTTCTAGAGTAGGTTATATTTTCATTTAAAAAAAAAAAAACCTCACAATAATTGCCTTATACCATTTTTTAAAAAAGCAGTCTCATCTCATGGCAACCCTCAATCTTTTCAGCTGGAAATATTATCATAATGTGTGTGATGGACTTTAGAACTTTCCCACTCCGTCTCCTGTCCTTTCCTGGGTAAAGTGAAAATGAAATTCTTTTCAGAGCATTGTAGTTTTCGTGTCTTTGGGGTCATCATTTCAGTTAAGGATGTCTCTTCAAAACTCACTGAAATTCTGCCCCTTTCTCATGTCTTCCTTGAAAGAATTCGTGCCTCCTAAAATATACCTCACCTGGAACACGCTAGTTATCAACAGTTAGAGGGAGTATGTGACATTTTGAAGGGGTCTGAGTTCAGCATCTCAGGTTTATGATCCTATTAGGAAAAGACCACACTGGAACTCCAGTCCCAGGGAAATAATCCTCAAACCTGGAGATGCTTTGTGTGAAGGGTTTTGTGGAAGGACATGCTACAGTTTGGACAGAATAAAAAGCAGCAGATTAAGAAGTCTCTCCAGATACTGAACTCTCTTCTGCTCCTCAGTGGCCCAGCCTGTGCCTGGATCATCTTGAAACACTGCACATGTCTTTATTCCTGTAAAAGCCAAGAATTAAGAGTACATATGGTATTGATAAACATACCCAGTTCTGCAGGAAACTCATCATACCTTTTTTTTTCCTATAGAAACTATATATAACAAAAAAGAAAGTACCATACATAATTCACCTAATGTGTTCAATATCTGGTTTGTTCAATGTTACTTAATTAGGTGTTTTGTCACTTAACGTTACTCAATCTTTGTTCTTTTGCTCAGGGAGAGCCTGGAGAACAAGGAGAAAAGGTATGATTCTACCTGTGTTTATCTTTTTTCCTCCCAAGAAGTACCCAGATGAACTGGATGAATGGATGGAGGGATGATAGATAGAGGGACATACAGACAGATATGATAGTCGGGGGTGGGGGACAGTTAATAACTATATTCATTTGTCTGTTTTTAAACTGTTAATTAGGGAAAGAAGAAAATAGTGTAATTCTTGTGTACAGCAAAAATTTGAGTAAAATATTTAAAGAAATGGAGAAAAGGGAAGCAAATTGAAACTCCTATGACAGACTTTAAATGGCTTTCAGAACTCCCTAGGCCTACAAAATCACTCTTATGCTCACTTGCTAATGCCAGGCCAGTACTCTTCTAAGCATCTACATCTCTCTCTACGGCTTCTTGGGTCATGAGGTTAAAGGGATACAGATGGTTTACCTGCAACAATTATCTGAAAGTTGTCCCACAAAGAATTCTTATAAAACCAGAAAGAGAAACAAAAGGAGAAGCAGGATGCTGCATGTTCAATTTCTGTTAGCCTCCTTTCCTTACTACCTTTGGGCCCACTCTGATGACTTCAACTCTCAGTGAATATGGTGGTGCTTATTTTCCTGGTTGTCATGCTATTTAATAGTGCTTGAGAATGTGCTGAGTGGGAAACAACCAACACTTTACATTATACTCTTCCTAAATGTTAGGATATTTCTGATAAGTTAGTATTGAAACCCCTAAGCTCAAAAGAAATTCATCTAAAGATAAAAAATACACACACACACACACACACACACACACACACACACATTTTTAATGCAACTGTATGTTTAAGCATTGTAAAGAAAAAAGGGAAAACATATTAAAATGGAAGAACAACAAAATAGAGGTGTGTAAAAGCAATTTCATGAAGGGACAGCTCAGTCACACCCTTATCTTAACAACCACTCAAACCTAGTGAGGTTTGTTTTTTTTTTAATAAAAGGATTTTCTAGAATTTTTTTAAAAGCATACAAATAAACTGCCTGTCAAAGTCTCCTAGTAATAGATTAAATTTATTTGGCATCAAATAGTTCATGGTAATTAACTTGAAATTAATTAGTCCTCAGGTGATTTTTTGTGTTGAAATTCAGGAGGGAGAGGGAATAATGGCAGCATCCTTCTGGAGTCTCATCAGATGGTGTCACCAGCTCGCACAGTCCACTGTAAAGTATCTGTCACCGTAAATTTCATGCTTATTTGAAACAATGAAAGAAAATATGGAGGGAAAAATGGAATCTCCCTCTTCTACTTCCTCTGTCCTGAGAAACCATCCTCTTATTTTGAGGAACTCTTTAAATGAGGAAAAAGTGAACCTCTTACAAAGCTGGAGAGGAGTGCATTCCACCCCGTGGAACACATGAGCAATTGTGCATTATTATCATAGCAGCTCCCACTAATGGCCCAAGATATGCCAGATATGCCCTAGTTGCTCTATACACAAGATATCACTTATTTATTAAAGTTGCACAAAGTGTTCTTATCCTCACATTACACAAGAGACTCTAGATGCAAAGAGAATTTCATCTGCCCAGTAATGCCAAATTACTGGCTCCAAATTAATGACATTTCCCCTTGTACATGCTATGCTGTAAAGCTTAGATTCAAGAATTCAGAATTTAAGGAGGCAAAGCGTACAGCGTAAATGAATTCTTTTTCCCCCAGTGGCATTGCATTGTGGGTGGAAAGGAGATACCATGAAATAAGCATCAGAAGACTTAAAAATATCAAAGCATAAATTCCTCAAACTCATTTTATTGTTATTTATAAAAATAGTTTTCTAATAGAATATGTAAACTTTCATTTCACAAGTGCAACTCTTTTGTGTTTGTACAAAAGATCTAGAGTATGATGTAGTGCCAAATAAATAAATGCTCAGTCCACAAGCTTTGAAAGCCCCACCATGCATTTTGAGGCCCTGGAGAGCTAAAATGGTTTGAAGAGAGGGTAGAATTTATACTAACAAAAGGGAAAAAGATGACGAGAGTCCAGGGGGCAGGTGTGGCACAGAGAAGAATACTGAGGTGGCAGGACATGGGTAGCATGACTTACTAAGAGAACTGTCAGGAAAAAAAAACCTTCATTAAAGAGGAGCTTTGAGCAGAGGAGAAAAGAAGCAGACAGAAGAGGCTTAAATGTCCAAATATGCTATTAAAAGGCAGACAGATAAATTAGTGCTTCCTTGTTAATCTTATGAGTTTAAAATTGTTCAGCCATTTCATTGTAATAAAATTAATTGTATTGAAATCAGGCAGCTGGTCAGGTAAAAGTACATTACCTCTGTAGAACATTTGCAACAGATTTCTTTCTATGGTGTGTTTGAATGAAAACTGCTCTTTGTTTTTTGGCACCAATATGTCTTACATGTCTCACTTTTTCCCCTCCTCAGGGAGATACCAGAGAAAGTGGCCCCAAAGGTGACACAGGCAAAAAGGTACAGTTTTATGAGATATGAAAGGGCATTCATAGGAGCAAAATTGTTATTTCGTGTGTATGAAAATGGGAGGTTTTTTAAGATCAGAGATAGTTCTCCAAGATTAGAAGACATTTAAATATTTGATTAAAAGACATTTAAATATGTGATTTATAAAAAGTGATTACGTTGAATCCTTCCCACAAATTTAAATATTCTGAAAGCAAAACAATGTATCCCGAATGCTAGAAAATGCATAGCTAAGTTCCAATAATGTGGCCTTCAAGGAAGAAAAACACTTGTCCTGAATGCTCCCTTTATACACAGGGATATAACATAGAGTTCCTAAAGTGACTTAGTTTGTCCCAATTTAAGGAGAGAACATGTCAGGTGATTAGTATGAAATTTTAAAGTTTGATTATAAATGAATATCCCCTGATTAGATCCTTTAAAGCAATCTTGAAAATTTGCCTCGACGTGAAACCCACTAAATCTGTGTATTTTATCTCTCTGTTGTCTCTCTCCTCCACTTGCCTTTTAAACCATGATCTGCAGGCATAGTGCAGTGGTCCATGGCCTGTTTTCTTGCCTCCCTTTTTTCCCCTCCACTCCATCATTGTAGCATTTGCTTGGATTCATCCTTTGACATCTGACATCAGAACATTTCTGACATTGATATTTCACTTCACCTTGACCATGTTAAAATTAAGAAAATCTTTCAAGAAGCCAAATCTAAAATAGAATCAGGTAGATTTTTAGCATAAATCAGGCTAAATAAATTGAGTGATTAAAAGCATTATTTACTTAGGCTTATAGTTGAGAATGAAACATTCAACTTTAGAAGTTATTATAGTACAGATGTGTAATGGTTAGTCATAAAAACATATTCATAAAACAAAAAAGAATTATCTTTCTTCTCATAAATATTAATGTAAATATGGCATGGAGTGGGATTGAATCTATGTCACCACAATTGTGTTTGTATTTGAGGAACAGTCTAGAGGTTAGAGAAGACTTTTAATTTCCTACAAGAAACTACAGGTTACGGTCTCTTGGCCCCTGCACACTATTGACATTCTGAGCCAGGTAATTCTCTATTGTAGGAGTTGGCTGATGTTCAGTCACTCTTGGCTTCTACCTGCTAGATGCCAGTGGCACCCCTGAGTTGCAACAAAGACACATGTCCACACATTTCCAGATGTTCCCTGCAGTACAAATTCACCCTACATCAGTTCTACTGATGTAGACCCATTCTATTGATCTGCCAAATTTTAAATACCATGATGCCATCAGATGACATGAAACTTTTTGATGCATTTGAGACCAAGGTTAGAAGCCGACTACTCTCAAAATCAAAATTTGAAACCCTAAATGTATAAACTTAGGTGATGTTATGTTTAATTTTCTTGGTTCTTCTTAAAAGCAGAGATCAGCCAACTTCTTCAGTAAAGGGCCAGAAAATAAATATTTTAAGTCTTTGCGGGTCATATGGTCTCTGTCATAAGCTCTTCAGCTCTGCTGTAGCGTGAACACAGCCACAGACAACATGTCAACAATGAGTGTGGCTGTGTTCCAGTAAAACTTTATTCCTGGACACAGAACTTTTATTATTATATAATTTTCATGTGTCATGAAATATTGGTTTTTTTTTTTACCCATTTAAAAATGTAAAAACTATTCTTGGCTCAAGGGCCTTAGAGGTGGCCAACTGGATTTGGCCACTGTTGCCAACCTCTGCCTGAAAGAAAGGAAATATTCTACACAGAGCAATTTCTTCAAGTGAAAAAGTGTATACCAAGTCTGAACTCTGCCTATTTGGATTTATACAGAGGATTTTATGCTTTAGAAGATGTATTTTTAAAGCTGTATTTTTAGAACATAGGTCAATATTTGTTTCTTTAATCACATGTTTTGAAATTTAATTTTACAATAGGGTGGCAACTTTTTTCTTTGAAAAGACCAAGTTATCTCAAAGGAATACTGTTCTTACTTTATATATTAATGCAAATCATTTACCATACTGACTCACACATCATAAACTTTCAATAAATATTAGCTTTTCTTACCACATGGAGCTAGAAATCAACAAGATTGGTCGTTTTTTTTTTAATATAAAAAAAGTTTTACTAGTCAGCTGAAATTAAGTACAAGAAATATCTCTGTTAGAACGGAAATCATTTCTATAAACTTTCAATGGGTCTAAACAGGGGATTGTAAATAGGAATCTGTAACACGTATAATATGTAATCTGACCTGTAGCATTCATCCCAAGAATGCTGTAATTGGAATATAATTTTTGATGTATTTTTTAAACATTTCCTGCTTCTGTCATATAATTTGTTTCCAGCATGTTGGAAACACTCTCCTTGTGGCCTTTGTGTTTACTATGTAAAACTCATTCATCATTTACCAAGTTTGAGATGTAAAATTTTAAAAAATACACCTTTTCTGCTATTGATGTAGTAAATTATGTCATTGACTGATTCACTTTAATAGGATATTTTTTTTTCTTTTTGATCCAACTCAGTGCCTTTAGATGGTAAAGCAATCTAAGCCTTTCCAGACTGGTCATCTGGAAATGTTGTGGAACTATAATATAAAAGCCACTGGGCTGGGTTTTCTCTGCGGCCAGCAACTACGGTATACTCCAGGTTTAGGAGCAACTTGCCAAAGACTGGTTTTAATCATGTGTGGAGTTACTATGGGAAGGTTTGCGGTGGTGGTGTTCAACTCTTTTGAGTGTTAATCCCACAACCAAATGTTCAAATGGATTTCTTATCTATTTTCACCAACTTGAAAGTAGATGTCTGTGCAGCCCAGTGAACAGTTTGACCATGTCACACAATTCTTCACCCTTATATCTGCTGGTAAAGATCTCCACATGCATTTTCTTGGCACTGACTATCTGTTTCTTCATTCTCAGGTTCCTACTATGAACACACTGTATTCTTATTTTACATTCACTTCCCATCTTTGATTTGCATCCTCTGAGCCTTTGCAGAAGCAACGTCATTTTGGAGCTACCAACCAAATTATTGTCTCTTCCTGAAATACCACCTGAAGTTCTATCTCTGTGGATATTCCCACAACAATCAGTTCTGGTTTTGTTTTGTTTTGTTTTTTCTAATTTAGCTCATGTTATTCTTTGCCACTGTTGCCAACATTTGCTCTCTGACCTCCTCCCCCCAATCCTCAACTCGATTTTTTCATTTTCTTATCTTAGTCATTCTTCAATCCAGTGAAAACTGAATTTAGAAATCATTTCACTGGGGCAACCTTTCATCCTCCTCTGGATTGGTTAGGTCATCTACTCTTTGCTCCAGCAGAGCTCCTTGGAATTCATTTCACAATCCTTTTTGTGGTTTACTAAAATTTCCAATTTTTAATTGGACATACAGCTCATGGAAAAAGAAAAAACAAAACAAAAACAGCTAGACTGTTTTATTCCCATCACCAGTCCAAGGTCCTAGCATATAGTTAGAAGGTAATAAATATTGAATTTATCCCTTTAGTAAATGAAGAATCTAAGTATTTTTTTACTCTTGAACTGTTTAATATTCTCATTGAATGAATAAAATTGTTCGTGTATTGTGCATTTGCTTATCACATTTTCTGTAGGTACACAGTGAAATGGAATCTCCCTAACAAGGCAGTTTTTTCCTGTCCTGGATTTTTTTCTTTTTCTTTCTTTCTTTCTTTTTTTTTTTTTTACTTGTATATGGACTCAATGCCTTTATTTGTTTTTATGTGGTGCTAGGATAAAACCCAGTGCCTCACATTCGCAAGACAAGTGCTCAACCCCTGAGCTACAACTCCAGCCCCTCCTGTCCTGGATTTTAAAATAGAATAAGAAAATGTTTTTCAATAAATAATTTTTTAATCATATATACGGTATAACAAGGTCAGGGATTGTAATCGCATTGTTCTGTGTTGTCTCCTCAGCTCCCTAAATCCCTGATTCCAGAACATGCCTGATCCATATTTGGTGCTCAGTTAAGTTTCTATGGAATAAGTGAATGAATGATATCAATAAATCATCACATTCATTTTGTATCTCTACATATGCTTTATTAGCACTTCTATTACAATTAGTTACCTAGCATATTTGAAATAATCACAAACAAAGCATATTTATATCTGATATCTTCCCAGTATTTCCCCATCTGTGACTTATCCTATAGAAATTTCTCTCTGTGAATCAGTCAATTTATGAAGCTAGGAGTATACTTAAGACATAGTTGGGGGCAGCGGCACACACCTGTAATCCCAGGGGCTTGGGAGGCTGAGACAGGAGGATTGCAGCCTCAGCAAAAGGGAGGCACTAAGCAACTCAGTGAGACCCTCCTGTCTCTACATAAAATACAAAATAGGACTGAGAATGTGTTTCAGTGGTCAAGTACCCCTGAGTTCAATCCCTGGTACCCCACCCCCACACAAAAAAGACATAGTTGGGGGGGTTTTTCTACTTTAATCCCATATTTATTTTCACTTTGGGAGAGGAGGATTATAAACACATATTATTTCCATGACTTGCAGCATTATCCTTTAAAATGTTGAACTTACGAATGTCTTCCAGCAGTTGCCTTGCCACTTAAAAGTTATAAAAATTCCGGGAGATTTCACAGTTCTAAATCTTTAACAAGAGAAAAAAAATATATCACTTTTAGTTGTCCATCAAATGAAACTTCTCAGATTTCCCAAGGAAACCAGCCCTTCAGAAAGTTGCCCTTTTCTCTCCAGCCACTTTCTTTGAGAACTAAATCTAGTCTCTTTTGTCATATAGTGGATTATCTAACCACTTTTCATTAAAACACTGGTAAAAAACTACAATTAAAACAAGCAACTTCCTATTATTTACATATTTACTCTATGCCCTGTTGTCGAAATGAAATGAGCCAACAATTCCTTTCTTATTCTAACAAAAAGAACATGGCAGTAGAATTGAGGAAGCCCAAATTCACTTCCCGTCTACTTGCTTCAGCATTCTCACCTACCAAACAGAAATAATAATATTTGCCCATGCCAATAATATTTGCCTATAGTTTTTTAAGGCAAAAACAAGAATGAGAGGAGGAACTCTGTGAAGCCAAAATTGCTTTTATGCATTCAAATGTCTTATTACACAAAATGTTGCAAACCTGCTTTGTTAGTGTTGATAGCTTTCAGACTCTGTTCTGTAGAAATAGAAATAAGTTTTGTTTTATTAGCCACATTTATTTCGCTTCCCCTTTGGAACTCAATTGGATGTTAATGCTTGGGAAGAAAAGGAGTATCATTGTACAGAAAGACAGGATTCAGAGTCTTCGCCTTCTTTGTTTAGCCACATTTTAATTTTTTCCTTAGGTAATAGCAATTACAGATGTCCAAGAAACTCATATATATTCTTTCCTCAACAAGCTAATTTACTATTTCCCTCTCCTTCCTAAGTTTTCTTTTTTCCTTCCTAGAAGTTTTTTTTTCTTCATTTTGATCCTTGACTGCTGATCTGTTTTTTAAAAAAAAAAATCTTTTTAAGATTTGTTCATCATTTCCCCCAAATATGTATTGAGCACATCCTATGGCCAGGTACTGAATAAAACCACAGAATCTGCTCATATGCAGCTGACTATCTAAAGGAAGGGTAGACACTGAATACACAAAAAACATAAGCAGGCAGCTACAAAGTAAGCTGGGCTGATGTGAACAGAGAGTGACCCTACACAGTCAAATGTGTGTGTAAGGGGTGTCCGCCTAGGCTGGTCAGTGAAGGGTTCTTTGAGGCAAAGCCATTTAAGCCCAGATCTGAAGAAAGAGACGGTGCCACATAGAAAGAAGGGCGAGGAAATGAGGGAGCGGGACAATTGCCCCATGCCCAGAAGCCTGGCCTATCTCCATCTCTAAAAGAGATTGATGAGCAGCTTCTGGAATCTAAAACAAGCAAACAGACCCCTAGAGCTGCACGAGCATTTGTACAGACAAGTCAGCTGAGGACATCCTGAGATGTGCTTCCTCCTGTGGCTCTCTCTTTTCTTGACAATCTCAGACAACTATGTTTTCTTCTTATCTTTGTCCTCCTAGCATGTTCATGGAACAGAGGGCTAAAAGGAGTTTGAACATGTAGGCCCTTGGCTGACCTCGTCCCCAGTTATCCTCCATACTCTTCTCTCCATGAGCCCCTCTGCTTATTTATAATGCAGCAGCTTTAGAAACAAATGTAGGGCCCCTGTATGAAGTCTGGATGGAACACGGTGCCTTTTAAAACACCGGATTCTGTCTCTAGACTTTGTCTCAGAGCTTTACTTGTGTCCCCATCACCCACAAGTCATCCATCATCCTGTAACTTCCCAGTGACCGAGTTACAGTGAAATAAGTGGAAAGCTGGGAAAAGCATGCTGGGTTGTGACTGCAACAGAGCTTCATGAGGAAAACAAAGGGATCTGCTGATCTGCTGCGAGGCTTTTCAAGCTTGACATCATTAACCCTTTGACTTCATCCGCTGAACCTTGACTTTCCAAAAACTAAAGGGCCAGAGAGCTCCCTGTAAATGATGGCCACTGACATTAATAAACTCCAGAAATAGAGAAAACAGAACATTCCAGATCCCTAAATTGTAATTTTATTGCTCCAGAATGTTTTTTTTTTTTAGCACTGTATCAAGGGAGGAAGAGATTCACATTTCTATCATTGTACTTGCTTCAAGGAATATAATCCTGATAGAGTTTGCATTCAAGGTCAAGCTGTGTTTGTAGGAAGTGCATTGTTTATCTTAGACATCATTGCCATCTTAATTGCTGATGTCCTGGGACAAAGTCTCATGGAGCATGTTAGGTCTGTAGGTCATGGAATCCCTTTGAGTGTCCATGTCAATAACAGCTCTCTGGGTGTGTGCAGTGTTTCCTCTTTCCATAACTTGTGGTATAACCTCTCATGGGTTTCATTTTAGGGTGACCCTGGATCATCTGCTGCAGGAATTAAGGTAACTATAGGCATGCAAGTGTTTGTACCACAGGGATCACAGTTTTGATTTTCTAAGCCTCTACTTTCTCTCCCCTTTTACCAACATTGACGGTTATTGTTCTGTTCCTGTTTACCTCGATAATCAGCTTCCAAACACAACAGAGATATTTGTGGGAAATACAATGAAGTTTAAATAAGTGGGCTTGACTTCTCTTCTCTTTCTGAATGGTTTTATGAAATGTGGATTTACATTAAATCAGTCTACTTGTGATCAAGACTTGTGATCAAGAAGGAGCTTGGGCCATCTCTGTGAAAGTGCCCAGAGGTCTAAAGTTTTTAGAATATTCTTGTAAGACTGCTCTTTTCACCTTTGGTTTCCTTTGTCCAGGGAGAACCTGGAGAATCTGGTCGTCCAGGGCAAAAGGTAATATCTCTATCTCCAGTGTGTTCTTTGTATAATTATGATTCATTACATAACATGAAAATGATTATTGCAAAATGATGTAGTATTCATGCTTTGCATACAGAGTGTTATTGGTTGGTGTGCATTTTATTTTATTTTTCTATTTTTTTGTGTGTGTTGCTGAGAATTGACCCCAGAGTGAGCCTTTTGCATGCTAAGCAAGTGCTCTACCACAGAGCTACATGCTAAGCCTCATTTTGCATTTTAAACAGTCTTGATGCTAATCATTGCAAAACGTGAAAACAAATCTGTCCTTGTAAAAGGATGTTTTATGAACTAAAATCTACATATACTCAGCTGTCTGAAACTAACAAAGATCTGTTGGGTTGGACTCCACAACTTATCTTGCATGTTTAAAGGTAATGTGCATGTGTCTTTCTTTCATGAGAAGAAATGAGTGTTTACTAAACTGACTTAACAGAGAGTGCTGGACAGATCTTTAAAACTGATAATTCTTTTCTGTTCATTGCCAGTAATTTTCTTCTGACATTTTTTATGCAACTCTACCTATGTCTTTCTTATTGTGTTAGCAAACTTAATTTTTAAAAACTAAAATTTAATTAGAGACACTAGCCACATAAATGTAACTAACTATAGCTTGGATTATCATTTGTGTTTCACTTGAGCAACACATTAAAGAACACACAGTGACTATGTTTAGATTCATATTCTCCTTTGAGTCTGAGGCAGGAAACAAGTGTTAGCAGTTTATCGGCTGAGCATCTGGATATCAGTGCCCAGTGTACTTGGATTTCAGATAACAAATGGATGTAGCTAACAAGAAAATGTGAATTCCACATTAAGCAAAATCTCTTAAGATCATTTCTCTGCCTTTGTCCATCAGTAGCTGATGTGGTAGCAAAAAAAGGAACAAAAATATATAATTTACCTCATTAGTAGAAAGGGAAAGAAAGAATAAATTCCATTATAGTAGTTTGGAACTTTAAGGCATGGCAAATCATGGTTTTGCTATGTCTCAAACATTCTTAAAGTCATCGAGAGAGCTTTATTTTTAAAAAGAACTTATGATGGAAGTAATTTATGAAAAGGTCTCTCATATTCTTTTAACATTTCCCTAATTTAAAGACATATTTTTCTTTTGAAACTAAGAATCTCAAAGTAATGATTCATTAGGCCCAGTTCCAGGTAAAGTTGAGGCTTTTCCAAAGAGCCCAAAGGAACTCTGCAAATTTTACTGTTTAATTCCTATTCTTCTGATCTTTATTTTAAAAATTTGGAGTTAGTGATACAGTCAGAGATCCATGGTCTGCTTTGTTTTGAAAAGGCAATTAATCTTCTCAGATGATCTAATTTTAGGTCCCTTAGTCTTTACAAATTAAAGTCTATGTTTCAGTTGTTCTGCAAATCTGTGATTTGCTCAAAGAAATGTCTGCAAGATTCTTGTGTCTCTAAAATACAAGCCAAAAGAAACTCTGCTATAATATTGTATAGGGTTCACTTTTTTTCAGAGTGGAAGAACCAAATTGATCTTCAATTTCTTCATAAAACATTGCCTTATCATGATTAATTAGAAATCAAATTTAGACTAATTCTGGAAGCTTTTAGGCTTACACATAGAAACATTGGATTTCCTTTGCATTTTATTAAAAAATCAGTTTGGGGTTACATTGGAAAAGGGTAGATTCATTTAAAATCGTACAACCCTTCTTAGTTAATATGTGTCCTGAAATGACCAAATTCTACCCTTTGATACAATCTCACTTTCCCAATATGACTTCTGTATCTGATATCGGCAATTGGCAATGCTTATCCCAAAGTTGATTTAAAAGTAAAGATTTCCATGCTTGGTGCTCAGGTTAAAATGAGTACAGGGTCAGTTCTAGAGATCTTCCATGGCATTTTTCTCACATTGCAGAACTGTGAGTTCAATGGCACTAATGCCCCTAAATTATAAGGCATTCCCAGAAAAGTACCAATTGTCATGACACAGCATAAGCCCAGCAGGAAGCCTACTGTGTGGCATCTAGATACATATTCATAATGGAGGAATGATTTCATTGGATTTTTTTTCTTTGATAGCTTCAACAGTGGAATGTGTGATTGGCATGTGAGTTGGAGTGTGCATAGCCTTGTAGAGTGAGTGTGTAGATTTGTAAAATAGGCATTGCATTTTATCACAGAGCTCTTTCCTGCCTAATGTCTCTACAGCTCTTTAAAGCATATGTTTTTATTGTAAAATCAAGTCACTTGATTTCCCATCAGAAGGGATCTCACCCCAGAATTCTCCCTAGAAGCCTAGGGCCCTCTCGAAGGGAAGAGCAGGAAAACAGAGTCCCCCCATTGTGAGGGTCTCTCAATGAAGAGTAAAAGGGAAAGCAAGAATAGAATCAAAAGGACAAGATTTATATGTAAAGACTAATCTCTTGAACAAGTATTTTGACAATGAAATAACAAATTAATTCTTAATTCTGACCCACCAGCTACATGCCTAAGAACTCAGAGAAAGAAGCCTCTGAGCCAAGGCATAGACAAGATGGAGAAGTTTGCTATCCCTTAGTTGGAAGATGAGCTTTCATAGTTTAAAGATGGAGAATTATACAGGAAGAAATGTATTCCTAAAAATGTCAAGAGATAGTCCACAAAGGATAATGTTAAATATATTCTTTCATATGTGAGCTAGTTACACAAAGTAAATATAAATTTGGAAAGGTCAGTTTATAAAAATTCAAGACTGTGGAGTATGAGATTCAAAAATATATTTTACTAAAAAGGATATTTTCTACCTACCACACATACATATATACATTTAATATGATGTAGAGAAAGGCTGAATGCTCAAGTCTCAATGTATTTAATCTACATTAGGAGATATATTTCATGATGTTTTATACATTTTTCTTATTATTAGAAAATAAGAGTATGTGTTCATTTATTATATATGTTCATTTACTATACTTTTAATGGAATATAATTCTTATTGAAAAATTGTGTCATTACCTATATATTACCACCACTGTTTCAGGTACAATGTATCCAAAATGAATTTTGGGGAGATTTTTCTAAAACAATGCATAGTTTTACTGGTTATACACTCTACTGCAATTAAATATTATCAACTATCTTATGCTTTGTTTTTTTTAAAGTAAAAGAGTTTTCAGCAGAATGTGTATACAAGCTTTTCCTAGCGGAGCCTCTTAAATTTAATGGTGGAAGGGAAAGAGAAAAGAAAATCAAATGTATAATGTAACTCTGTCAAGTTTAATCTATTAGACAAGTAGTCTTTGGAATAACAAGTTCCTAATAATCATTTTCTCTTTTCTGGCTTAATCTCATTTTAGTCTTATTCATAATGCAAACTTTTATTTATGTAGTTTTGGACTGAATAGTTTTTCTTTTGCATTCATGAAAAACCTTAAACCTAAACCATAAAGAAAATCATTGTCTTTTTTTTTTTGGTCTAAATCCCACAGTTTAATAAACAGTATCTGAAATAATTTCATAATAAGACTAGAGAAAATTATGGCTCTTCATAACTTGAAAGTATTAATATTCAAAATGGAAAATCTGGTTGTGCTTGTTAGAGTTATCTTGGAATGAGTATTCTTAAAGGAATGAGATACTCATTCTCCCACTTTATTGATGTTCCTCTGTAATTTTGAATGATTTTTGTCCCACTGACTGGCTGTTATGGAATGGATTCTTTTATCTTCAGATGTTATTTCCACAAATCATAGTTATCATTCCCAACTCAGGGCAGATTTTTTATTTGTTCCTGTCGTTCCTTTATGCTTCTTTATTGGAATTCAGGAGATTTTCTAAGCAATGTAACCTCTTGCCACTATACTTTGTGCTTAAAATAATGTAGACAATTCCATGAAAATGAGAAGGTTTAGCCTGACTCCAGTATGCTCACGCAATATGTACCACTTAATCTCAGACCTGTATTCAGGAACAGCTGCATGGTACCATTAGCCCTAAGCTGCTAAGCACGGTTGCCCCAACTCAACAATTGTCAGAACTACAGACCAGAGTTAAGTACAATCTCAACCATTTATTTATCCTCTCATCGTTCAGGAATGGAAAGGAAATCTTACAATACTTTTAAGTGAGCAATACTTTTAATGTATATTGCTGTGATGTGACCATCTGTTCATACAGCCAACTCTTGATTATCTGAGGTGAGAGTCCTGGAATAGGAGGCATTATTTAAGTGCATGCATAATCGCCATTTCAGCAAACAGCTCCAGCAAACCATTTACCAAAGAGTGAAACATATAGCTGTTCCTCTTCCTTTTACTCCTCATTCTTACCTTCTGATAGAGATGCTAAATAGCAGTAAACTACATGAAGAGGGGAAAATCCTGGAAAATCTGCAAAGGGATCACCCAATCCTTGAATCAAGAGTTGACTGAACTACACCATCTTATTAGACTTCTTGAACCTAAACAGGGTTTTTTTTAATACATATTTATATATGCCAAAAGTATGCAGCTGAGAACGTTTGCCTTGTTTTTCTCCATATACTGTGACTGAGCAAATATCATTCTATAATGCTGTATGATTTTCCTGTGTAGGGTGAACCAGGGCTTCCTGGACTTCCAGGGATAAAGGTAAATACTGCACTGATAGTCTTGATTTCATAGAACTGTAATTATCAGAGTCCCCCAAATAGGGGGAAAATGAACACTAAAAAGTATAATGCTGTTCTTTACTCCACAACCATCTCAACCAATTAAGTTTTTTAAATTAAGAATTGAGCACGGGGATTTAAAGTTTGTCATTGCTCTCTGAACTATGTATTCCACTATTTAACCTATCATTCCCCTTACATAAGTGTAAATGCCACTTTACTTGAAAACATAAATTCTGTAAAGTCTAGAATGCCTCTTTACCTTCACATTTTAAGTACATTCTTAAGATCCTATCAGATTTTGACCAGAATTGAAGTCTTAACATCCCTATAAATCAAACATTTAGGCAGCTGTTTTTATGATTCACCCACTATAATAATCCCTCTAAAATGTTTGGACTCCTACTTCCTGTCAATAATTCTCTGTGCAAAGTACAAATCAAATTGTTTAAAAGTTTTCATGTAGCAATTGACAAGATGTAAAGCTCTGCTCCCTTAGTTGTAGTGACTCCTTTAAAATCAGCTTATTAAAAAAAATCTATTTTAGAACTATTTGATAGGGGAGCATGATGTCAGCATGTTTTTCCTTACACGGTTCTGTTCCAAAGGTTTAGCATGCATTAGTCCAAACCAAAATTATTACTTCTTCTTTCAGTGTGAGGGTTCTGTATACTGTTTTATGAACATTCTGCTTAGAGTTTATAAAATAAAAAAATATTATTTTAGATTAGATGGAATTTTTGAACTCCAAGAGATCATGTGGCATAATATGTAATATTTTATGAGTCTAGTATCTCTTCTAGTTGGCACTCAAACTTTGGTTTTGGTTTCTTTTTTGATGTGTCCAGATTAGTATCCAGAAAGTTCAGATGTCCTTTTCATATATGTAAAGGTATATTAAAGAAGTCTTTGACTTCTTCAGTGAAAAATCCTCTGACAACAGTTTACCCAAAAAGTTAAATTCACTTCCTTATCATTTGGTATTTAGCAAAAATAAGTTCATAAATTAATATGCAATTTCATATTCCCGAGTTAATTTATGATAGTTCTTTACAGCCTTCCATTCATTAAAAATGACAGCTTTTTATAAATGATTATAAGATCATAAATTTTTGGATAGATTTAAGAAACTGATAGTTGATATTAATTAAAAAGAACCTGGTAGCATTATAAATCATTATAAAGGCATTAAAAGGAGGAGCATTTGGAAGGGGCAGGCAGAGCCCCTGCAGCAAGTGCTCTGGGTTAGCAGGGCTGTGCTGCTAGCATGGCTCGTCTGACAGGAGCCTTGGTGCATTGAAATCCAGTTGTCCCTTCTTCTGAGCTTGCAGCACATTCTGGGTAAAAGAAAGAACATGAGAATAAAGGATCCTTTTTTTTCCCTCCAAAGTAAAATATATATACATATTTATTGTATACAATTACCCATGTTAATATATTATATATAAATGTGTATATATATATACATTTATACACATATATATGTATGTATATGATCTTTATTACTACTATTTGATATAATTATTTTAATGTTATATTTCTATCATGAACCATATTCCACTGGACCTTTGGCATTTCCTTCGTCATCTGAAGACTAGTATGAATGTTTTGAACTTTTTCAGATTGGGAGGGTAGTTGGTGATTTGCTACCTCCAGTAAATTGCATTTACAAGGTCACAGGAAATTGCTAGCCATACTAATTCTGATACTTTCTTTTGTTTTTCTATCCCTTGCTAGTAACTATAGTAAGAAGCTATTACTCAACAAAAACTTTATTATTCACTAGAGATTTTTTAAATGTATTTATCAAGTACCATTTGGGTGACTATTCCGTGTTTGATTTAAATCCCAGGTTCTGTTTCTGTTTTAATACATTTTGTCTTCTCACTCTAATTCAAATGAGAGGTATGCTTGCCTTAAAATGTAGTAAGTGCCAAGTGTAAATAAGTAATTTTGAAAGGGAGACACTTTAAGAACACATTAAGGTCATTAGTATTTACTAGATATTAATAAATGTTGAATTAAAAAAGTATAATCTTATGATACAGTTTCATTAACTTGGGCTGTTCTTTATTCCTTTAATTTACCTTACCCCTAATTAGAACAGTTAACCATGATTTCATAGTTTAAAAGAGTAATAGGATTTCAAAGATGAAACCATTATGTATGGATATAGAATGTGTGGTAGCAGGAACATTAGTCATAATCTTGCTAGACTAGTGTGTTTATTTATGCTTTGGAAATACTTCCTGTTGCTATTCATCTCCTTCTTATCTACTGGTACTACAGAGAGCATGTAAATGCCATCCGTTATTTCTAAGACATTGAGGAAACCAACCATGACATACCAGAGAAGCTTTGATTCACCACCTGTTGCTCTCGGGGAATGGTTGGAAACTTAATGAGCATCCACATGCCTTCCACAGCTCTCAGGAAATGAGCAAAGTACCTAAATACAGACAGCAGACTCATCCATCTATCACCTCAAGGTCCCACTCAGAGGAAAGTGCTAACACCATAGGCATACAGTGTAAAAGTCACTAAGAGCAGGCATAACTTAATTTCCAACTTCTCTTAAGCTTCCTGCACAAGTATTTGAAAGTCCTCTTACCATGTGGAAGACATTTGGAATTCCTATTTCATGCATTCATGGTTCATATAGTGTCAAGATGTTCAGCTGGGAAAATTAAATTATGTACAATGTACCATGCACACATCTATCTTCTGGAATAAGACTTGAGATCAGAAAATTAGTTGTATGAAAAGGTCTTCAAATATTTTAAAGGGTAAAATTTAGTATCACTAGCTTTTCAAATATCAAAGGATAAGATTCTAAATACCAAAGTTTTTGTTTCATTCCCTACACATATTTTTTTTCATGTAAATACATGGCTCACCCCTTCATATGGTTACATTTCCCCAGTAATTAAGTAGCATAGACCAGCAACTTCAGAACAAACAACCAGTGTGCAGATCCTGGTTCTCCCCCTTACCAGTGTATGATCTGGGGAAAGTTCTGTAATCTCTCTAAGCTTCACATTTCCTTTTAAGATGCAAATCATCATTGATCACAATACAGAAAACGGTGAGAATTAAATGAATTAATATATGTACAGTTCTGAAAGTATCACCAAGCACATAGTGAATGCAATATAAATGTTGGCTATTGTTATTTTTCTTGGGGAAATGAGGAACAATGACTGTGTATCTATCTGTTCTATATGATATTTTGTCATGTGAATAATATTAACCTATAGAATATACAGCCATTTGTATTCTATGCTAATAGATGTAAACTGAAAACTCCTTTGCAGTAATAGGTTAACATGACCTTCAGAGCAGTAAGATACCCAATTTCTACTGACACATGATGTCATACCACTACCCTTTCTTATTAGTGAAGTGTATTCTAAGAATAAGGAACAAAAGGGCACAGGACTCAAGGGATAAGACATGACACTATCAAAGTTCCCTCCTGACACTGTTCACAGGTAGAGCAAATGTAAAACTTGACACATACTGTAATGATGAAAATACTTCAGTGATGCTCAACCCAAGGTATTGTTCACAAATACTGATTTTCGATGCTTACTTTTTTCCTTTCAGCATATACTACCCGTTTCTCTCACCCAGGAAGTCAATTATGGGGGAAAATTTTATATATATATATATATATATATATATATATATATATATACACACATATATATGGCAAGGGAGATATAATACATTTTTAAAAATGACATCAAATCAGAAAAACAAATCATTTAGTGGCAATGAAATTTTTACAGTGTATCAGCCCTCTAAGCTTGATGGCTTTACTCTGGCTTCCACATCAGTGACAATTTGACATTTAGATCAAGACCTTGAGGACTGGGGGGGGGGGGTCTGCGACAGTCACTAACTCTTTATACCATGTCATATGAAATCAACTTTGACATGAAAGCATATGAAATCTAACTTTGACAGGTGGCAGAAACATTCACTTTGGCATTCTTAAGTATAGTGCTCAGTAATGTAAACAGAAATGTATTTTCTAAATCCACTGAAGGCAAGGATCCTTCCTTTAAAACATTGAAAAATAGCAGAGGAAAATTTTGGAAGTTCTATAGGATATGGAGTGAATTCCTAGAAGAGAAATAAAAAGAAAAAGAATACTAGTTAAAATAATAACATTGAGTTATTGCTACTTACAATTACTTTCTCCTTGCACAAAGTTCATCTGAGAAGTTGAGTAATTTAGAGTCCAATTAGGAAACTCATACAACCAGAAATCAGAGATTTTTAGCAGCCATAATGAAACCTCCAGTAAACACACCGAATGTGCTTTCATGATGTAATCCTGTTTTAAGAAAAAAAAGTTATATTTTCTGGGTTTTAAATAAATATGATATTATAGTTCATTTCTGACAAAGCCACCAGGATGTTTTAATTTATACTCAAATTTGATCCTTAAGGGAAATAAGTATTTTAAGGACAGATTCTACTTCCTCATTCTTTTTTTTTCTCAATAATTTTATAAATCAATCATTACTCCAACTGGATGCCTAGAGGTTCTTATTACAACAAATGTTATTGCTGTAATCCTCACAAGCTGGTATCATGCTGACTTGAATTCTAATTAGCCTTTAAGCAAGAAGACTATTGTTTGGTTAATGCATTCAGTGTCAAGACACATTAATCAAAATTATTGGTGATGCTTTTAGCACCCAGGCAACTCAGTACATATATGTCAAGCCCCGTTGGACTATTTTTTGGGCAATGAAAATAAAGTTGGATCTGCTTGGGAATAATAAATATCATGGAAAATATGACTTGATTTATATTACAGAATTTTTCAGACAGGTTAAAAAATAATATTTTTTTCTCCTCTAATTGATTATGACTTACAAAAGTAAAACAAATGGTGATAAATGAAAAAAACAGAGATTTTTTGGTGGGCAAGAGCTAATCAGTTAGGACTTTCTGGCCACTATTCTGTTTAACAGATGGTAAGTTCTGGAAGTTTATATATAAACACCTGGTGAGCCATTTCTGTATAAATGAAGCTATTCTTTCCTTTATTACTTTGACTAATAATCCCATCTAAGTATTTGTTGACTCTTCTCATCTTTATAAAGAGCATACTTTATGTAAACTTGACTGAAGTGTTGGGTGAACTGTCGCAGTGACCATTTAAAAGATAAAATAAGGTCATCTGAAATACTTTCTTGCCATTTATTAAATGTGGATTTAAACAGATATTAGTCAAGATTTTATTACAGAATTTTAAGACTTAATGAGACCTTTGGTAGTCGTTGTTAGCATTCGGAAAGAGTGCATTCCTAAAGAATGTCCTAGCTTTCCCTTGACTTTTTATAATATAGAAGACCAGTTTTTTTTGCTGTTGGACTTGGTAAAGCTGGTGGTTGTCAGTGTGTTGTATTTGTTTGTTTGCTTGCAGTTTATTTTTTGGTCAGAAGACGTAGAATTAAAGCTGCTATTTCAATTGAATATTCAGGTTTGTTTTGGAAAGAAATAGCAGTGAGTTGAGGAAAAGTGGTTTCAATCAAAATCTTGTCTTCAGGTATCTTTCTTCTATGTTATAGAGATGGATATGGTAAATTCTTCTTGTAGCTTTCTATGTGTACATATTATCAACTAATAAAAGAAAAGGGAGACAGAAACGGAGATATACCCTAATGAAATACCCTAACTCACAATGAAACTATTTTTTGGTATGGACATAGAATGATTTTTAAAATACGGTACATATTAGTTACTGTGACTTACATTCACTGAGTTTAATACTACAAGGTCGAAGTCGTGGCTGCCCAGTTGGTTAGCTGTAGTTGATAAGACCAGTGTGAAACCAATAGGCCTTCCATGATTGGTCACATGAAGAGGCATCTCTAATTTTACTAATGTTTTAGGTTGTTGTTTTATTTTGTTTTGTTTTGTTTTTTAGACTTGGTTTGGTATTTTTACACATCTTGGCTGTTAAAATTAGACTTGATTCAAATTAACACCCTGTGTCAAATCTTCCTATTTCTTGCTGCTACTCCCAACAGTTAACTATCAGGCCTCTGTTGTGCATCAGCCTAAGTTAAGAGCATTTCCTCTGCTCTACCTGAGCACCAGTTTAGATGCCAAAATCATAGCTACCTCATTATTCATCTTTTTTACCCGCTCAGCCCAAGGAAGTATGCTAATCTTGGTATTGAGACCTAATTTTTTTTAAGTGATTGATAGATAAAAACTCATGAAACAACTCGAGAAGAAATTAGGTGCAATATCCAAACAAGACAGAAAGTTAGACCATATTTTCTTTCATTTGGAATTTCCTGCCATATTAGTCCCATTGCACTAAAACCAGCAGATCTGAGATTTCTGATTCTCTGACAGTCACTTAGTTATCTGTTAGCATGTGGCTGAAGTAGCAGAACAGAGTATCATCTGTTCATTGTGGCTTAGGAATTAAAATTTTAGTTATGTTAATGGTTCTGATAAATAATGTATATCTTTTATTCCCAGTTTGGTTAAATCATAGTTCTCTGCTTACTTTAAGTTAGATAATATATTGTTTATATTTTTGTTTACTCCAAGAATAAATTCAACTGGACTTTTCCTGGACCATAAAAAAAAAAAACATAAAAAGGAAGCAGATTAAATCTGGGTTCCATGGTTATGGTAATGGAGAGAGAAACAGGAATCCTTAAGATGGAGAAGTTCCTTTCCACTTCTTCTCCCCCCTCTTCTCCTCTTTCACCTCCCTTCCCTACATTCCTCCACTGCTCCTTCTCCTCTCCCTTCTCCCCTCCTTTTTCTGTTCTCTCCCCTTTTAGTTGGATGTGAAGTTTGCAAGCAATGACTTTGAATTCGGTTGCCTTCACTCTTCCATTCCCCTCCACACGCAGTCAGCATCACCAGTGTAAGGATAGACCTCGTCCTCTTGTTAATCTCACTAGTAGCAAAAGTAAAAACCTCCAATGCTGCCTAATGTGAGAGGATGAGTTTATAGAAAGATGGAGAAAAGTGCAGCAAATATGATGTCTGTAATCATATTTCTATTTATAAACACATATACCTCTCTGTGTGAAGCTAGAGGGAAATATATTAAAGAGGCTCTGAAAAAATCTGTACCCTGCTTATTCTGATGCTGTTCATTGTAACTCTGGTATGCATAACAGACCAGATGTTTAAAACCTCTGCCTTTCCCCCATTTATCTTGAACATTTTTGTTATTTTCTTTTTTTAAAAAAAAAGCACTAAGAGATCATTAACTTAAAAAATTAATAATTTCAGAAAATATCATGTTTAGTTGTTTTATTTTAATGGTCGAGCTGTTGTGCTTACTGTGTGCTGTTTAAGTCTATACTTCCCTAATTAAGATAGCCAGCCACTGTCCTCTTCAGAGGATCTCCACTTTAAGGTCCTATGTTATTCCTAAAATGATTAAGTGAAATTAGAATTTGGATTTTCTAATTCAGCAATTTCCTAGTTTGAAAAACCCTCTAATTTATTTTTTTCTTCATTAAAAGTAATGTCAGAGTTTAATTCCATTATAGTTCGGATTTCCTCTGTTGTATTCTCCCCACTTTGTCTACTCAGATGAATACATGTGAATAAGTTTCAATTTAGCATTCTTCTATTTTGTGTTCATTCAATGAGATTAAATATGCAAAACAGCTTTTAGAATCATATATTCCAGTATAAATTGTTATTTTTCCTGTTTGTTGCTCTGCAGACATGTATGTAATCTTGTTCTGGTATATTCTGATTTTTCTCTAAATATGATTATTTCAAAGTGCTATGACTTTGAATCATTTCAGCTTCTTATTTTTTCCCCTGACCTTCTCCTTTGTCTATCCTGCAAATTAGGAATTGTTACTAGAGCAGAAGAGCCATTTGCTTAATTTTTATATCACAAGAAAGTATTTACATAATTTTAGATTGTTATTGTCTTTCTCTAGAGAGTTTAGGAAATTCTAGAACATTTACACTATACATCACTCCTCCACAAAGGAACAAGATTTGTTTTAAAGGATTACATTTATTTAGGGAAATTCAATAGGTATGATTCTTATCCTCCTGTATTAAAATAAAGACAACTCACTCTTAGTAAACCTGTCTCTTCTACCTTACATGGTTCTGATATGTTTTAAACTTCTTTTGGTTTTGCAATCTTAAATGCCTTGGCAGGTGGGTTCTGTCTCATAAAATGGTATGTTCACATGAGAAAATTTAGGATTACTTCTTGAAAGAAATTGAAGAGGTATTGAGCATGTTCCTAGGGTGGTTGAAGGTGATGCACCAGTTAGGATGCAGAAATGTTGGAATATTAGCTAATATTAATGATAACTAACATATTTGAGCCCATAAAGAAAAAATAATAGGTATATGATGTGCACTTTATTCTGGGGAGGATGCTGTGTTGTGCTCACATTATCCTACAGTAAGTCTTGACTAAGCATCCTTTGGTGAAGCCAGAATCTTCCAAACGTCAGACTTCATCTCCACGCTTCACTTCTGCACCTACAGTTCTCAAACACTCAGTCTGAGAACCCCTGTACTCTGCTAAAGAGCTTTTGTTTAGGTAGGTTTTATTTATTGAATTTCTGTTAGAAAATTTTATTATATTAAATAACATTTTATTAACTATAGCCAAATTTTTCAAAATGAGACTGAAAATGTTTCTTAAGGAGAATAATATTGGTATGCTTTTTTTTTTTGAGGGGGACTGTCTGGCTTAATGGAATCTCACATCTGCTTCTACAGTCAGTCTGTTCAGTTAGCTGTTCTGGCTGATGTATATGAAGAAAAAACAGCCTCATAGTGATATGTCATTGGACACAAGAAGGTTATTTCAATAGCCTATTAGATTACTGTTTATATTCTTTGCTACTCCCAAACTCCACAGTGAAAGTTTCTTAAACATTAAGTGCAGTATAAAATATAAAACCATATCATGAAATTTTCATAATTTGCATTCATAAGGGAATGAAAATAGAAAAGCAAATAATGTCTTTGTACTATTATGAAAATAGTTTGACCTTTAGGATTCCCTGAAAAGGTTCAGAGCATACTTTGAGAACCTCTGCTATAAGTTTAGGGAGGTAAGAAATAGTCCAAATGGCTCAAGATCACATGTAGACATACTCATGCCCTGTTTACATTAATAACTGGTTTTGAAGCCTGAGAGAGAAAAGATACCAATAATTAGCTCCTTCCTGTCCCCCCAAGACACAGAGAAAATGGAGGGAATGTCCTTAAAGTGACTTAAAGCTCTGGAAATAACTGAACTTAAAACTGAGATCCTAAAAGTATGCTATTTGACTCCTTGAATAAAGTAATATAAGAATATATAAGAATATAAGAATATGACTCTCAGAATATATCAATATGGGATGATCAGATAAAAATGGTCATAATCAAAGCCTATAAAATTAGCAAATATTAATAGTGCTAAAATTGTCAGTACTATCAAATGCATTCTAATTTTATATCTTGAAATAAAAATTTACTCCTGAACATTCTATTTATAGGAATTTTTTATATTCTAATAAAAATTTAATATATGTTCTGTTTCCAAAAATGATGAAAAAACACTTGTCTCAGAACACTGAAGTCACAAAGCCTTATTTATTTGTGAATTATGTAACTGCATGCTTCATCTTTTTATAAACTAAACACTAACCTAAATGAGAAATATGTTTCCGCAGCATTTACTTTTCTTCTTCTTTTTTATTAGTATGTGTTAAGGGGGCTACAACTATTTGGTATGCTAAACAGATCATTTTATTTCTCCTTGAAGATATGTAAGGTTCCCTTCTAATCTGAAATTTTCAACCTATTAGAGTGTATAATTTTCAACCTATTAGATTGTATTACATGTTCATGACAGTAAGTCTTTATTAATGAATTTATTGTGGACTTCAGTGAGCATTTTTTTAGAAAATGAGGGAATATTTATTTGTACGTATCATTTTATTAGAAATATTTTACTTTTAAATGCATGTATTGTTTTTTGTTTGTGAAATAAGCTACACTCTCTTAATAGAAGTATAATGGTAATCATTTATTTTTCTGAATAGAGTTCATATTTTTATTTTGAACTATGAAGAGATCCACCCAAAATGATTTGTTCTAGTTCTCCATTCCATTAGATGGAAGACAATGGGATACGTAGAGTAGTTGTAAAAGGTTTGTAGGCAATAAACCTAAAACATTAGTGTTCCACCTAATTTTCTTAGATTAGTACCAGGAGCACCTAGGTCAGAATAAATCTGTTTGAGCTGTGTATCAACATGCATTTTGTGGCATGATAGCCTTTGTTCCCCACCAAGTACCCCACATTTTGCACAGTAGATTTTAAAATTTACTTGTTTGAAATATATTACATAATATTTTAACATGTCTTCTAGAACATCCTCTCAGTACTTTTCTGCTTAGCTCCAAGTATCATAAGATCAAGGTTGAAATATTGCTGCATTAGGAAAACATCAAGTGTATCAAACAACATGAACAACTATTCCAGAACGAATCCAAGGGACAGGGAGTAAATATGGGAACAAAGCGATTATAGGTTTGCTTGAAATGTTTGGTATAGGTTTTAGGTAGTTGGACCTTGAGATTTCATAGTTAAAAAGAAAATAAAACTTAATATTTATTCAAGACAATGTGAATACTGGTTCAGGTTTTTGTTATTGTTCTTCTTCTCATTTTTGACACCAAATATGTGGTATCCTTTCCAAAACCAGTTTTCCAGCTTTGTGACATGAACAATTTGATCCTATTTTGACACTACTCTAATTAGTACCAGACCCCACACATCTAAGGACTCAGTCCCACAAGAGTGACCTCATTTCCCTTTGCCAGTAGCAGGTATGAAATTCCCAGGTTACTGGCACTTACATCTGACTTACTGCAAACTTACAGGTTCTCACAATACCCCATTCAGTTTTGCTAATTTGCTAGAATGACTCACAAAAAATGCTATACTTACTATTTCAGTTTATTATAAAGGGTAAAAGGAATAGCCAGGTGAATAGTACAGAAGCAAGATCTAGAAGAGTCCTGAGCTCAAAAAGCCTCTTCCCTGTGGATTTGGAATGGTCTACCCTCCTGGCATTAAATGTGTTCACCAGCTTGGAAGCTCTTAGGTCCCTGCTGTTTGGGGGTTTTAATGAGGTTCCATTACATGGGCATGATCTATGAAGTCACTGGCCTTTGGTGATTGAACTCAATCTCCAGACATCTGCCCCTGATGGAGATCAGGAGGTACAGCAGTAAGTTCCAACCCTCTAATCACAGGGTTGGTTCCTCTGGCAGTCAGTTCTCCATCTTGAAGCTAATTAGGGGCCTAACAAGAGTCATCTCATTTGCATAAAATCAGGTATAGTTGGAAGATACTGTTAAGAGTAACAAATGTCCCTTGCCTCTATCATTAAGAATATTCACAGAATATTCTTAAATATTCACAGAATATACCAACCTAGATGCCCTTCAATAGATGAATGGATAAAAAAAAATGTGGCATTTATACACAATGAAGTATTACTCTGCATTAAGAAAAGACAAAATCATAGAATTTGGAGGGAAATGGATGGCATTAGAGCAGATTATGCTAAGTGAAGCTAGCCAATCCTTAAAAAACAAATGCCAAATGACTTCATTGATATAAGGAGAGTAACTAAGGACTGGGTAGGGACGAAGAGCTAGAGAAGAAGATTAACATTAAACAGGGATGAGAGGTGGGAGGGAAAGGGAGAGAGAAGGGAAATTGCATGAAAATGGAAGTTGATCCTCAGGGTTATACAAAATTACATATAAGAGGAAAGGAGAGGTAAGAGAAGAATAATACAAGTGGAAGAGATGATATACAGTAGAGGGAGTAGAGAGAGAAGAGGGGAGGGGAGGGGAGGGGAGGCGGGATAGTAGAGAATAGGATAGACAGCTGAATACATCAGACACTAGAATGACAATATGTAAATCAATGGAAGAGTAACTGATGTGATACAGCAATCTGTATATGGGGTAAAAATGGGAGTTCATAACCCACTTGAATCAAACTATGAAATATGATATATTAAGAACTGTGCAATGTTTTGAACTACCAACAATAAAAAAAATAAAATAAAATTGCAAAAAAAAATATTCACAGAATATTTAAGAGATCTGTGCCAAGAGTTGGGGACCAGGACTAAATGTAGGTACAATTACACCACAACTGGAGTTTCTACAGATGATGGAAATAATGATTCTGTAGCTATGACAAGGAAGATTTTTAACTTTCATGCTCTCCATTCCTGAGTCTCTTCCCTAGCTATCAATATCATAACAGTTATCTATTGCTGCCTACCTTCTTACCCTAAAACTTAGTACTTTAAAACAATGTATATTAATTATCTCACAGTTTCTGAGGGACTATAATGCAAGCACAGAATGGCTAGATGCCTTTGGCTCAATGTGAAGTTGCAGTGAAATAGTCAGCAAGACTGTGTCTTACAGAATATTCTACAAGGCTAGGGCATCCTCGACCAAATTTGCATGTGTGATTGTTGGCTGGTGTCATTCTATAGTGTGGGCCTCTCTAAAGGGCTGCTCACAATAAGGTAGCTTCCTTCCCCAAAACAAGAGATCCAAGTGAGATAAAACAAGAGAGGTTCCCCAAGTGGAAGCCACCTCTGTCTTTTTACAGCTTACACTATCCCATCACTTCTTCATGTTCATAGCTGTGAGTCAGTAAATCTGGTCATACTCAAGGGGAGGGAATTACACAAGGGCAGATACACAGGAGTGGGATCACTGAAGCCCATCTTAGAGGACACCTACCACATCCACCGAATCACAACAGGTCTTAATTTGGTAAGTGATTAAAAAAAAACATTGGAAAACAGATGAGGGAAAATAAAAGGTGAAACAATTGATCTAATTTTCCAGAGTATTTCTCAAAGAGTTTTCATTAGATTAAAACGAGTTCTGATTAATTTTATAGACAATAACTTGATCTCAGCAAAACTGTGGTATACTTTCAAGGATACCAAAGGGAGGAAATGAATTTAGCTTTATTTACTGTCAAATTAACAATGATCTTGTATGCCCATCTTTTCAAAGGGAGAACTAGGTTTCATTGGTCCTCAGGGGGAACCAGGATTACCAGGATTACCAGGAACAAAAGTATGTGGAGTCTTTTCTTCTGCTGCTTTTTTTTTTTAATTTTTGTCATACTTGTTGAAAGAGGTGACCAGATATTTCTGTCTTATAAATCAGTCTAATGTGCCATTAATGGCACTTCTAGAGAGATCACCATTACTAAATAGAGCAAAGGAAAGTTAATTCTAGAAACCCTTAAGCAAGACAACAGACTTGTGGAATGTATTGCTAACTTGTCCTCCAGATCGCTCCTAAATTGTTATGATGCTATTAACCTTCTGGCCTTATGGAACAGTAGAGGAACTGTGAAGAGGAGGGAGATAACTCATTAACTCCTGCTGCTTATCACCCACTTTAGGATACACTTGTAAATCAAACATTATTACTATTCCCATCACTCCCTAGATTTCAGAGGCAAGTTCAGATGTCATATAGATTTCTAAGTGCTTTTTTTCCAAAAGGCTCCACCCTGAATGATAACTGCAGAAATATTCTGCAATGAAAACCATCTCATGCTCCTTGACATGGCATCCATAGACCAGACTCTAAAAGCAAAAGGTTTATATAGTGCTGCAGAGACAGTCAGACCCAGGATTCTCTTTATCTACCCAGTAAGACATAAAAAAGTACAGCTCTGATGATAGAAATGGACTCATGACAGACCCATGAATCAAAGGGGAGGTGGGAAATGACATCAAACTACATTCTTTTATTTTTATACCACTTTTATATAGTCTTTGCCTCAATGTATATTGTGTTCCCCAGAAGTAAGCCAGGGATGATTTCCAAGAGTTAAAGAAATATGTTCATGGTCTGTTCTGACAGGACTAGTCCTCATTTCCGCTGGTCAAGTAAAAATAACTCTAATCCTAGTACATGGAAACTATGTGTGGCCAAAGTGGTCTGAAACTCAGTGGAATTATGCAAAATTGTTATTTTCTTAAGAATTTTTTTTGCCACATAATGAGCTGTCAGGCTTATTAGTGAAGTATGAGGAATGCCTGTTTTAGCCTGAACAGATTCACACAAGAAAAGCCTTTCTGAAGAAAAAGAGAGAAAGCAAGAGAATAATGAGCATTCCCTGTTGATCTAAGAACTGCTGTGTGTTGGGGGAGTAAAGGAAGCAGCCTTGAAGATGAGCAGGACACACACAGAGGAGGCCTGGTCACTGTAGGAGAAAACCAGAATGGACTGCATCTGTAAGTGCTGGTGTACTTTGTTTATATACATGAGAAAATTAAAGAAACCCAGGCAGTAGAGAGTGGAGTCGATCTCTAAGTATCTCTTCTTTACTTAACTGATCATAAATTACTCTACAGTTTCAAATTAACAACAAAAAAAGATCCAGACATGAAGAACCTAGCATGATTCTATAGACCATATACTTCATGACAGATACTACTCTGAACCCCAAGTAAAAGAATGTGCTGTCCTTGTTTGGGTTCACAAGCAGAGTTGTGGATAGGAAATTTCTTTCATTAGAAATATTTTGAAGTTAATTGACAACTGAAATGCCTGTCTTGAGCTCAATATCAAGGGTAAGAGTCATGATTATGTTAAAATCTCAATCCAACAGTACTCTTTTCTACTCTTACAGCCAGTCTGGATTTGTACCACTGGCTTCAGACTTAAAAAATAAAATAAGATCGCATTTTTTACTCCAAACACCAGCGAAGAGAAATCATAGTGACTATTTTAGAATACTCTGAGTAACATTGTGTATTTATTAAGTCAGTGAAGTTTTTCCGGAATTTTTTGTTTGTTTTTTTGGTATTGAGAAAGGGGATTCAATGCAACAAAAACATTCTCTCCCCTCCTAAAGCTTGCATCCACTGTGGGTGAGGAAGGGGGCAGAAGGAGAAAAAGAAATAAACAAACAAATAGTATTTCAGGCAATGATGGGAAACTAGTTAGGGGCATTGTGATTTAAAAAGGGAAAAAAGAAAAAAAAGTGATTCCATGTAAAGATATGTAGGCTTCGCTACCATAGAAAACTGCAGATGCCTTGATTTTTTTTAGGTTTTTATTTTTAGCTAAGATAATCTTATAGTTAATTTTTAAAAGAGTTATTTTATAATTTTTAAAGTAAAATATTGAGAAATATCAAATACTGTCATTTAAAAAATAAAAATTCCATATGCTAAGAGAAGTCCTTCAGTCTCACTCTATTACAGAGGGATCAAAAAGAGAAAAACAGAAGGAAGTCCCTTGGCTTCTGGACCATCTTTGCCATCTTCTGTGTCCAGGCAAGCCCCTGGCCTTTCTCCCAGCCTCCCATCTTCACACCCTCCTCTGCTGCTGCTCAGACACCTACTGAGTCTTTCATTCCTGTCCCACATAACTTGCAAAACCACAAAGGCTTCCCAAAGTGGGCATGATGCAGAAAAGGATTTCTGAATTTGAAGCCCTGTGTTACCCATCCTGAATCCAATCCTTCTTTCTTATCCTTTCCAAAATGAATCAGTTTCTTCAGTGAGGAAGGCAACTCTTCCATAACACACCATCCACTGTCTGAATTCCAAGTCTGATTATTGAAATTTTACCCATCTTGTAGGAAACAAAACAGTCTCTAGCAAACATAAAATGGCACCATCTTTGGCAAGACTTAAAAACATTCATATTTTTAACCCAGGATTTCCCCAACTAGTATTTTATCTTATGAAAATGATTAGAGAATATACAAAAATTGGTATACAATTATGCAAAAATTGAAGATTGAGCATAATCAGTTTTAAATTTCAGCTCTTCTTCTTTAAAAGCCTTATTACTTTGGGCAACAGCTCTCATTTTTGGTTTCTTTGTCTGTAGAATGTGAATATCTGTCTTGTTTGTCTTGAGAATTAAACAGGTTAATGCATGTAAAGTATTTTGTGCAGTTCCTGCCCTCATCAGTGGTTATAGAGTAAGCCCTATTGACCCTTTAGGATGTGATTTGAGTCTTACCACCACTTACTAAGGTTCAGTGGTGTTTCCTCTTCTGTCACATAGAGCCTTGTATTACTCCTTAATTATTAATGGGTTTGTTCTTGTGGATCTTGTCTAATTAGGTCACTGGCTCCTAGAGGACAATAAGCATCTTTAGACTTCACAGAGCTACTAATATTTGAGAAAGCTAAAATTCTTCTGTCTTACACCATTCTGAAATTTTGAGATCACGGTAACTGAGGCCTGCAGAATTTAACAACCTTGTCCCAGAACACCAAGCTGGCAAATGACAGAGAATTAAAATCTTGCATGTTACAAAGCCTGAGAAATAACCACTATGCCATGCTTCTTGACAATAATACTTAAAAAGTGACTGCAGAATGAGAATTAATGTCAATTCCTCTCTTGAGATAGATGATAGCTTTTATCAATTCCCTTTAAAGGGCTTTCTATTGAACAACATAGCCATCTGACAGGCATTTGCCTAGCCATTTGATTATGTAATGGAAATGCTGCATAATTGTATGTTAGTTTGGAGTTCTCCTGAGAGACAGAACCAAGATGGATGGAGGGATAGAAATTTATTAGGGGAATGGACTACTGTGATAAACTTTCCCTGTTTACTCTGTTCAGTTCAGTGAACAAATTTAATGACACATTCAAGTGTAAAGGGAGAATACTGTCATATTAACCTGTTATCCCTTGATGTGTATTAAAACCTACTGAGAAAAATCTCTGTTGGTAAGTGCTGTGCTCATTTCCATGGTAACTTGATGGAGTGTAAAACCTTGAAAATATTAGAGCTAAGGATTTGTTTACCTGTTCAATCTTGATTCATCTAAACTTCCTGCAAACTAATGTGGCCACACTTTATTTTAATAACCTATCCGAGAGCTATGGGAAACGATTTACTCTCTGATGAAAAGGAAATTTATGCAGACGAGCATTGTTGAGACTAATGAGAATTACTGAATCCACTGATGGGGGAGGGCTGTTTTCAGAGTAATAATGGAATGAAGGCTGATGGAAAAACCAGAGAGTGAACTAATGGTACGGTGATGATATGTGTGCTTAGTATTGTATTCACCAGCCATATACATATTGAGGCTGTTAAAATAAAGTGTTTCCCTGTTTCCTCGTTATTCTGAGTCACTGCTAATTTCCTTTTCCTGTTCTTATCTCCTCTGTCATTTTCTCTTTTCATCTTCATCTTTTCCTGTCATAGGGGAAACAAGGTGAATCAGGAACTAGAGGCCCAAAGGGGTCCAAGGTCAGTAACTGGGTAACATTTTAATGTAACTTGAGGCCTCACGATCTGTCCTTTTTGCCTTTTCCATGGAGAATCATGTTTTAGATTAAAATCTTTCACACACAGGGATTGCAATAATTTTGTCCCTATGATAATATCAAAAAATTATTTTATCTTTTTGTTTTTGTATGTTCTTGTGCTGTAGGTCTTTCTTTGATAAGTTATATTTTCTTTTACTTTTAGCACTTATTTGGGGGAAAAAAGTACTTAATCGTATAATCTTACTTTTCACTTCCTGCCTATATTTATGATAAATATTCAAGTTATATTTTGCCTTTAAATAAGGTGACTTCCTTCATTGCATTAAAATTTGCCCACCAATTAAAGTCCTTTTCTTTGTTGTGTTCTTTATCTTGTCTGCAAGAACATATGCACTATTGGCAGAGTCATTAACAGTTAATTAAAGTACCACTGGCTGATAACATGGAAAAATGGGTACAAAATGAAGAAAGCAGAGATTAGAGATTATTAATTCTCCATTCACACAAATTACATTATTATGAATGATGTTATTAGCATTATGTGGATGGGTAAATTTATAATCCTTTTCCTTTCTTACCTTTCTTACCCATTTCATAGAGATAGGTAGAAAGACAAAAATGTTTTGAATTCCATGTAGGAAAAGGTCTCTAAATTTAAGCTGTTTTCAAGAACCTTCAAATCCATACAGTTTGAAATGTTTTCTCCAAAGTTTCAGTTTGGACTAATTTTGAGGGCTTAGACTATTCATAGTGTCTTCACAAGTGGAGTTCTGACATCATAAATAAAATTTCAGAGATTTTTATATTGGATTGAAGGGGGACGGGGAGAAAGCACTGCCCTGCCCCTGACCTTCATCCCTGCCAACCTGTTCCCACTGGCTGCTGTCCACTTCAGCACCAAGGGTTAAAATGCCTATACCTACAGATGAACTTTGCCTTAGATCTCCACCATCAAAAGGAGGTCTAGTCTGTGACCCTACTTTCCTAATTCTCCCTATAATGAGCTCTCTCTTCCTCTCTGTCCCAATTATCTACATGTTTCTTCTCTGAAAACAGGCAACATAACTGTTTGACTTTTTTCCCCTTTGCCCCAAATCCCTCTAATTAAAAAGAATATAACTCAGTTAGTATGACTTTGGGTGCTTTAGAAACCACTTGCTTTGTTTATGTAGATTCCATCTAGCAGAGTTACTATATAAACTATACTACTGTTCCAAGACAATAATTATCTGAAAGGGAAGTTGTGATTACCTGTAAGGTGCATCTTTTATTTTAAAAATATTTTTAATTGTAGATGCACACAATATATTTATTTATTTATTTATTTTTATGTGGTGCTGAAGATTAGTTTGCCACTGAGCTACAACTCCAGCCCTGCAAGGTGCATCTTTTAAAAAAAAGCATTTGCATTGGTGCATTGGTGGTGATTGTTATTGTTTTCCACATCAGAAGTTTATATTTAAAGGGATGCACTATGGTATAAATACATCCTTAGATTTGAGAAATTTCTAGACTATTGGTCCTACTACTAATTAACTTTTTTCTTTTTTTAATTGGGAAAGGGTGACCGTGGTGACAAAGGAGACTCTGGAGCTCTGGGACCAAGGGTAAGTGAACCCTCTCATATCAACTTTTTTGTCCCCTACAAACTCAGACTTGATGTAGTATGTGTGTATGTGACCTTATGAGTGCCATCTGGACTAATAATGCCCAATAATAGCATTGGAGAAGGGCCACTCTAAATATTCCTGCTGCCTTCCCTGCCCCCTTCTCTTTATTTTTGACTTTTGTTTCCAGGAGCAATGAGTGTGGACATTCTAGCACATGTGGTGAGTGTGGACATTCTAGCATGTTGCAATAAGCTTTATTGAGAAGGTGGAAAACACTTTCCCTCTGCCAAAGGAGTAATAGCAAGCCCACAGCCATACAGCTAATAGAATTTCCCATGTTTCAATTAACCTGATCATAAAGAGAGCAATAGCCCATTTGTTTAGAGTATTTTTTAAAACAGGCAGGGAATTAGGACATGACTAATGGAAATTATGTAGCAGATATAATGAGTCGAGTAGAAATCTCTTTTTGTTCCTTATTTGGCTTCGTTTTCATGGGATTCTATTCCCACTAGGAAAGCCAAGCATTTCCTATAGAACGTTATTCTATCTTCTTAAGGAATGAGAAGGTATAATCTATCAGGTATATACGAGTGGAAAGCAGATAGGAGTTTTTTAAATAAATGTGAATAAAGCTAATAAAATTTTGTAAATCACATCAGATTAGCCTGTATTTTATAATGTTCAGAAAATGATTTCAGAGTTTAAATCATAGGTCTTTCAAAAATCTTTTACCTACCACAGACAAGAAGTTAGAAGTGGTTTGCACTTGGGTCCTGGCGAGGAAGCAATGGTCAGAGAGAGTCACAAGATATTGCTTCTGTGTTTTCTTTTTTAATATTTATTTTTTAGTTGTAGTTGGATGAAATACCTTTATTTTATTTATATTTATGTAGTGCTGAGGATCGAACCCAGGCCCTCATATGTGCTAGGCAAGCGTTCTACCACTGAGCCACAACCCCAGCCTTGCTTCTGTGTTTTCTATAGTCCTATTATACACTAGTCTAACTCCATGGTGTTTCCTCAATTCATTTTTGTTATAGGGTCCACCTGGGCAAAAAGGAGATCAAGGAGCCACTGAAATAATAGACTACAATGGCAACCTCCATGAAGCCTTACAGGCAAGTGACTGCTCCCTGCCCTGAGACACAAGGAGAACACTGATGGGTGCCATGTAGCACAGGCCAGCATGAGCTCCCATACCCCTTTAATCTCAGAGCACTCCATTCCTTAAAGCACACCTGCTCCCTGTCATCCTGAGCCCATTCCTGTATCTGGCCCCAGTAATCTTCACTTCATAGCAATTTGAAATCTCTCTCTCTCTCTTTTTTTTTCCTTCTACCTTCAGACATTCCTAATCCTTATCAAGTATAAAATTTGTGTTAATTTGGTTGACTTTTACTTCTTTGCTTAAAGAGGGTGCTCTGTGGCTCTTATTTACTAAATGCATGACCTAGAACAAGTTATTTCATTTCCCTGTGCCTTGGTTTTTCCATATATAAAATGAGTTGATATCTGCTTCATAGGGTTCCTGAACAGAGCAAATGACCTACATAGCCTATGCTTAAAACAGTGCTTAGCACCTCATAACCCCCCTGTAAGTATTTCTAACAACTGCTACCATTCAATTCTTTTCATTCCATTAAGACAAAAATAAACTAGATGTCTCCACCACCTTTGCTTCTTACTCCTCCTCTTCAGATTTAGACTCCTACACTTGAGTCCCTGTCATTCTGTTGCAACTTCTCTTACAAAGATCAATGGTGACCTCTAGATAAAGCCCATCATATTTGTCATTCTTGACTTTTCTGTGACATTTGTACCAAACCACCTTCCTTTTAAAATTCTTTTTCTTCAGACTCTACTTCCATTTTCCTTCACGGTGCTGTTCTGTGTTGGTGTGTCCAATTTCTCTGTCCACACCCCAGTTTTTGATATTCTGAAGTATCTGATCTTTTCTTAATGACTCCCTCTGTGTTCTTCACATCAGGATTCCAATTCTGTCATTTTGGGATCTGATCTTGGTGTACTTGTAAGACCAGTTCCCTATAAGTGCACCATTGCCCATCGATTTCCACCAATGCCCATGATTGTGCTGGTTACTCTGCCCACCTACCAAATGATCCCCTTTCTTGACTAACCAGTTTCTGTTAATGACACCATGAGACTTTGTATTTCGTGGAGTAGAAGCTTTAGAGCCATTTTTACACTAGTCTTAGTCCTTCATCCATTCTGTTTTCCATCTTCTCCATTCCCAAGGAGGTCCACATCCTGTTTACTGCATACCTAACACCATAAGAAACCCTTGACCAATACATCTTCCTGCTAGTGCCTCCTTGCCCTTCTAATCCAAACTATGTATCATTCCCAGGATGATTTTCATAAACTGCCATTATTATAATTGTTCCAATTTGCTCAGGACTCTAAATGACCCCCTATTGCATACTCTATCAAGCCTAATCTCCTCCATCTGACATTTAAGGCTCTGTAATCTGCCTTTCTTATGCAGAACTCTTTATTTCTTTACAGCACAGAGTTTCCCCTGGCATGGTCATTTTTATAGTATCCAAATAAATCTTCATCCCATTCTTTTTTCCCTTTCTTTCATCCATCTAAATACTATCCTAAAATCTACATTGTCACCCACTTGAGTTCTTTCTCTTAATCCTTTTCCATATTACCAGTGAGGTTCTAACACTACCATTTAATTGTTCTCAAATCACATAATTGATTTTAATTTTCCTCTTACCAAATTGTAAGTTTCTTGATAACAGAAAGCTATGCTTACATTGCGTGGGCATGTAAAGATGCTATAAAGGTTTACCTCCCTCTGCTGATTTTCATTGTGGTTTTTCGCTTCCTCGTCGTGGAATATTTTGCGGAGGATGTTGTGTAGTACAGGCTTTCTATTCTTTTAACTTTTGTTTATAATGGAAGGTTTTTATATCATCAAATCTAAAGCTTAATTTTGCTGGATGTGATTCTTGGTTGGCATCCATTTTCTTTCAGAGCTTGGTATATATTGTCCCAGGATCTTCTAGCTTTCAGTGTCTTGGTTGAAAAATCTGCAGATATCCTAATTGGTTTCCCTCTATATGTAATCTGATTTTTTTTCTCTTGTGGCTTTTAAAATTCTCTCCTTATTCTGTATGCTAGACATTTTCATTATAATGTGCCTTGGTGTGGATCTGTTGTGATTTTGTACATCTGGTGTCCTGTAAGCCTCTTATACTATTTGGTTTTCCAATTCATTCCTCGTGTTTGGAAAATTTTCTGCTATTATTTCATTGAATAGATTGTTCATCCCTTTGGTTTGGAACTCTATGCCTTTATCCCAATAACACTTAAATTTGGTCTTTTTATGTTATCCCATATTTCTTGAATGTTCTGCTCATGGTTTCTTACCATCTTCACTGTGTGATCCACATTCTTTTTGAGATTATATATTTTGTCTTCATTGTCTGAGGTCCTGTCTTCCAAGTGGACTAATCTGTTGGTCATGTTTTCTATTGAGGTTTATTGGTTAAATGAGTATGTGTAATTTTTATGTACAAGTTCCTTTTTTAGTTTGAAAGACAAACTAATTTTAAATATTTTTCCATTTTATACCTCTTTAAATCATTTTTTCAGCCTCACTAATGTGATCTAACTTTGGTAGATTTACACTTCTATGTGTCCTTTTTTACTACCACTATTTTTAACCAGTAAAGTATTTATTATTAATGTGTACAAAATCTGTCTTCAGCTCAGCCATTTTTTTTTTCTGGTTACCTCCTCCCCTCCCTTATTTCCTCCCCCTCCCTCCCTCCTTCTCCCTCCTCCTCCTCCTCCTCCTCCTCCTCCTCCTCCTCCTCCTCTTCCTCCTCCTCCTTCTTCTTCTTCTTCTTCTTCTTCTTCTTCTTCTTCTTCTTCTTCTTCTTCTTCTTCTTTTCTCTCTCTCTCTCTCTCTCTCTCTCTCTCTCTCTCTCTCTCTCCTCCTAAATGCAAAGAGAAGCATGTTTCTTGGCTGGAGAAACCTTGCTCAGACAGTGTATTCAGGCCACAATGTGACTGGTTTTCTCCAATATACGTGGCTTACACATAAGCAGTGGCCTCAGTGTTATGGTTAAGTTTTAGAACCAGAACTGTTCTCTTTTCCTCTTAAGCCAATAACTGCTTATGGAGAGAAAGAGAATACACAAATTTCTAGTGTACCTACTATGTTTTCAAAATCTTAACTTATACATTAAAATACAGGGACACTTTTAAAACTTAATTTATCAGCAATGCTGTACATTTCTCTTAAACTAAATTCCAAGGACAACATAATTCCTACCTCCACCTATAAGAAGTATCTGCCCTCATTGGGTGTGGTGGTGCACTCCTGTAATCCCAGTGGCTTGGGAGGCTGAGGCAGAAGGATTGTGATTTCAAAGCCAACCTCAGCAAAAGTGAAGTGCTAAGCAACTCAGTGAGACCCTGTCTCTAAATAAAATACAAAATAGGACTGGGGATGTGGCTCAGTGGTTGAGTGCCCCTGAGTTCAATTCCCAGTAACCGCCAAACCAAAAGGTATCTGCTCTCTTATTTTCCAACAAAATGTCCCAATGTAATTGATCATTTTCCACAAAATTGTGGAAGAACTTTTAAAGCATTCTTTGCAAGAACAGGGTCTGGCTTTTAGCTACTCTTAGCCTAAAGTGGAAATATTTGTTTCAGTCTTCCCTCTACTAATGAGCAGGGTCATTTGGGGGAAATCATTGTATCTGTGCTTCATTGATCTTATCTGAAAAATGAGGATATCTTTGGAATAGATACTTTGCTAGGAGTCCATGAAATATAATATTATCTCAGGTTGTTTTTAGAAGCTCCTGAACACTTTATTGATGTACCTAAAATCACTGTCCTTTTTTAAAAATCTGATACTTGCTCTTTATTCTTTTTTATGCTCATTTTTAAAAAAAATTCATAAACAGTGCACTCCAGAGAAATGCAGGCTGAAACTGGACAATGTCTTCTGTTTTCCTTTGTCATGGATGTGAATATAAACTTCAGATTATTTTTTTTAATTTTTTGGTCTTTTTAGTTATACATGACAGTAGAATGTATTTTGATGTACTATACAAGCATGGAGTATAACTTCCCATTCTTGTGGTTGTACATGATATGGAATTACACTAGTCGTGTATTCTCATATGAACATAGGAAAGTTATGTTGGATTCATTCTACTGTCTTTCCTATTCCCAGTTCCCCCTATTCCCTTCATTCTGCTTTGTCTAATCCAGTGAACTTCCATTCTTCCCTGCCCTGCTCCTAACATGAATTAGCATCCTTATACCAGAGAGAACAATCAGCCTTTGCTTTTGGGGGGATTGGCTTATTTCACTTAGCATGATAGTCTCCAGTTCCATTCATTTAACTGCAAATGCCATGAATTCATTCTTCTTTATGGCTAAATACTATTTCATTGTGTATATATACTACATTTTCTTTATCCATTCATCTGGTGAAGGGCACCTAGGTTGGTTCCATAGCTTAGCTATTGTGAATTGAGCTGCTATAAACATTGATGTGGCTGTGTCACTTTAGTATGCTGATTTTAAATCCTTTGGATATAAACCAAGGAGTGGGATAACTGGGTCAAATAGTGATTTCATTCCAAGTTTTCTGAGGAATCTTCATACTTGTGGTGAGCCGTTTCTGTGAACTGTGGCCGCCATTACAAGATGGCGCTGGTTTCCCCTGTAGTCTGTGACAAACAACTCCTTATCAGAATGATTTGGCACGCTGTGACTTGGCACCCTATGAGAAAAGTCCACGTGGCAGCTTCGCATTGGGGCTTAAGGTGCTTTATTAAGGCTGGGAGGGGCATCCAGGGGAGAGAAGAAAAAATATCAAGGACCTGAATAAACTGCTGAGAGAAGATTCCCGAGTTGCGTCTTCCTTGCGGGCAAGGGGTCGCGACAAGTGGTGCCGAGACTCGGGAACCAGAACTTTCAGTCAGTCAGGGGTGGTGCACCGGTTAGTCCCAGGTGAGTGGGATCTGCTATGAAAGCAGGGATAGTCCCAATACGTGGGATCCGCGTCCAAAGCGGGGTCAGCTCCTCTACAAAGAAAGAGAGAGCCTCATGTTTATTGCAGCTGCACTGTGTACTTTCACTTTTGTTTTCTGTGTTTCTTTTGTTGTGTCATCTCGTTTTTGTTTTTTGTGGTATCTCTTGTTGTTTTTTGTGCGTCTTTTGTTGTTGTGTCATGGGTGTCACATCTTCAAGTCCGCTCCTCCTGGCCCTAGATGACCTGTTACGTTCCAAGGGCCTGGAAGTGAAACGTAGTACTTTAGAGAGATTTTTACAGAAGACAGATATTGCTGCGCCGTGGTTTGCATTTTCGGGCAGCCTTACTATACCTAGTTGGGACAAATTAGGGAAAGATCTGGATTTCGCTTACAAACAAGGAACTTTAAGGGGCAATACCATTCCGCTTTGGAAATTAGTGAGGGGGTGTATAATGGATGGTAAATGCCAGAAAGCTGTGAGCGAGGGCCAGGCTGTTCTTGAGCAATTGCATGAAGAAAAATCAGAGGGGTCACATAGCGAGGTAACAGAAGGTCTTAGGAGTAAGAGTGGTAAACAGATAAGGGAGTCTGAAGTTAAACAGAGGAGAAGGCTCTATCCGGACTTGACTGAGTTAAAAACTCCCAAGGACACAAGTAGCTCGGACAGTTCTGAGGAATTAAATCCACCCTAGCCGCTCTCAACCCCGCCTTCTCATCTTCCCCCTCCCTATCAGGCCCACAGAAAAGTCTTATTTGACCTTCTCCAGAATGTTCACCATGGCTTATTTTAGGACTTTCAGCAAAAGAATCTCTACAAAAAGGTTTAATGTAGATAAACTTCCTATTTTCATGTTGCCCTGTTTTATTTGGCTACTGTCTGAAAAAATCAGCATTCCAGGCGCTGGACACTCCCTTACTAGTTTTTCACAAAAATATGTAACAAGGCCTCTGGCCTTGAGCTGGGCTTCACAGTGCTGACTACATTTCTAAGATAAGGGAGTTACTAACTGGGCTCCATGGTGACAGCTGGCAGGAAAAAGAACTGGAAAGGGAGATAGGGGAACTGGAGGGTCGATTGTAAAAGTCAAGATTTAAAGCACCTACAGCCCCGATCGCTGTCACGCTCCCTCCTTATAACCCCGATTGGGACAAGGACAACCCCAGAAGGCTGGGGGGTGTTCAGTGGCAGCCTAAGACGGCCCAAACTTCCCAGTAATTGAAAACTTGGATGCCGATGGACGGCCGGCCAGAGTACATGTTCCTTTAGCCTTTAAGGATATTAAACAACTAAAGGAGGCAGTTACTAATTACGGATCCCATGCCCCCTTTACATTGACTCTCTTCGAGTCTTTCTCTGCCAATCAGCTGACACCTAGTGACTGGCAACAGCTTTGCATGGCTGTGTTGTCCGGAGGGGATTTTTTGTTGTGGAAAAGTGAAAATCAAGAGAGGTGTCGCGAGCTAGCCCGAGTCCATCAGGACGCTGGCTTCCCACGGACCAACCCCTTTCTATCTGTAGACTCCCCAGGGGAACGCCAGGAAGTGCAGGATGTACACGAGCTGCAACCGCAGGTCACAGAGACAGAACAGGCTGCTACCGCAGTAAGATCTTGGCCAGGCGGGGGAAAATGCAGACAAAATCAAACAAAATACAATCGGCTAAGAAAACTTGGAGAACTTTTGCCCTGAAAATGGGCACCAGACTCCATGTTGTTTGCATCACCATGGTAACCATGGGGTGCCTGGCCGGCATAGCTGCTTCCTGGTCCCACCTCCCACACTTTTGCGGGCTTCTGATTGGTTCTTCCACAGTCACTCAGACAGGACTTCTGGTCCCGCTTTCCAGCCACTAACCTGTACTGCTGTGTTTCAGGTTTCTACCGGAGCTGCTCAGAGCCTGTATTTTTTTTTTACAACAAAATGCCTACCTGTAAATGCTAATGAAAGATATCTTTCTCAGACAAAATTTAATTCCACAGGTTTCTATGTTACAGTCCTAAATTTAAGCTAGTTCTAAGTTAAATAACCTGACTTTTTCTCTACAGTTGTGTTACTAAATAATGTTCTATTGATGAGAGATATCAAATATGCTTCTTTATATTTTACTTTTAATTTTGAAGGTTATGAGGATGCATTTGCTCACCACGGGAACAAGCCGGCAAAGTTCCTGTGGTGACCAAAAAATCCTTATTTTCATTGCTAACTATAAAAATAAAAATGCATACTCACGGATCTTATTTCAGTTACATCAAGTGACGTCACATAGAAGAGTGCACTCTTAGTTAAAAATAAATTAAAATGGATCCAAATATTTTAAGACCACGTGGTTACATAAAGTTAATACAATTATAAGTTATGTTCTTATTCTTTATATATATATTTTAGATATTTAGATAACCTATATTTGTTAATCTATAACTTAATTAACACATGCCTAATTGATTAGTTAATATATATTTGCCTAATTGTTTTCTTCAACAGAAAACCCATAATTTATGTTTTATATTTACATTTATCAGATACTCTGCCTTTTCAGTTGCAGATATTTGAGATAAACGTGTTTACTATAAATTTGCTTTTAAGTGAACATACAATCAAGTAGTTTCTAATTCTCAAGGTTACTGTTTAAACTCATAAGATGATAAATTATTCTAATTATTTCTACAAAATATCTAAAGGTTTTAACTTTCTTTTCATTGATATTTCTTATCAAAATATAATAATTTGTTTATAGATTCTAAGGTTTTCAAAAATTGTTCCAAAGTATAAAAAAAAAAAAAAAAAAAAAAAAAAAAAGAGGGGCACACATGCCTCCTCCTGGATGAAGAAACTTGGTGTCCTGTGATTTAGAATTAATCAACACATTTTATCTGGGATTTTGGCTGCTAATCAAAGGATAGAGTTACTTCAAGCTCAAGTTGAGGAATTGTCTGACCTAGTACATTTGGGTTGTATTGATCAAGGAGCACATTTATGTATAACCTCTGTCAGATTTTATGATTCCAGAAATGCCTCATGCATCATCGGAGAATATCTATCCGGAACCTGGTCCATGGAAGCAGAAAACTTGATCCAGTCTCAACTAACTCAGATTGCTGTTTTGAATAACACCCATGTCAATCCAATGACCTTGGGTCAATTTACCAATTGGTTGTCATCTGCCTTTTCCTTTTTTAAGGAGTGGATGGGAATAAGCATTTTTGATGCAATGTGTTGCTTTGGTATGTTTCTCTGCTTGTGGTTTCTCTGTCGCCTCAAGGCCCGCAATGCTCACGATAAGGCTATGATCATACAAGCTCTTGCAGCTTTAGAAAATGGCAATTCACCTCAAGTTTGGCTTGCGCATCTTAAACAGTAAATCTTTGACATGGTCGTTGCACCCCAAGTTATTATAACATTGCACTGGGATCGACATGTCTTTCCTCGCTGTTCTCTTAGTGTTGGAAAGCCCTTGCATTCTGCCGGTCTTGCTGCCATTGCACGCAGATGGGTTTCCACACTAGTGCTTCTCTATCGCTTTAAAGTCCGTGCCTTTCTTTCAGGGTGCTGTCAACTTGTTTGTCATTGTGCACAGCCACAGTTCAGCCTCAGCTATCCCCCTCCGTCCACCATCGTCACGGTACAGGATGCGAGGCAAGGCACTGCACTTGAGTGATCCTTGGAGTGGACCTCAAGGAGAGCATGTCCTATTGCATGCGGGTTTGACGTCCTTCCTTACCCCACCTTATCCACGCCCCGCCCCACGAAAAAAGGCGTCGGCTGATATGGCCTCAGATCTGGGGAAGGGCCCTCCTTAGGGCTGAGCCATACTATGCAGCCACTTCTGCACAGTGGGATAGGACCTCTACTCTCGCCTGTATTGTCATACAAAAACAAAAAAGGGGGAACTGTGGTGAGCCGTTTCTGTGAACTGTGGCCGCCATTACAAGATGGCGCTGGTTTCCCCTGTAGTCTGTGACAAACAACTCCTTATCAGAATGATTTGGCACGCTGTGACTTGGCACCCTATGAGAAAAGTCCACGTGGCAGCTTCGCATTGGGGCTTAAGGTGCTTTATTAAGGCTGGGAGGGGCATCCAGGGGAGAGAAGAAAAAATATCAAGGACCTGAATAAACTGCTGAGAGAAGATTCCCGAGTTGCGTCTTCCTTGCGGGCAAGGGGTCGCGACAATACTGCTTTTCAGAGTGGTTGCACTAATTTGCAGTCCCACCAGAAATGTATGAGTGTGCTTTTTTACCCACATCCTCACCAACATTTATGGTTACATGTATTCTTGATAACTGCCATTCTGACTGGAGTGAGATGAACTCTCAGTGTAGTTTTAATTTGCATTTCTCTAACTGCTAGAGGTGTTGAACATTTTTCCATATATTTGTTGGCCAATAGTATTTCTTCTTCTGTGAAGTGCCTATGCAGTGCCTTTTCCCATTTATTGATTGAGTTGTTTGTGGGGGTTTTGTTGCTGTTGTTGTTGTTGTTGTTGCAAGTTTTTTGAGTTCTTTATATATCCTGGAGATTAATGCTCTATCTGAGGCATGTGGCAAAGATTTTCTCTGATTCTACAGGCTCTCTCTTCATGTTCTTGATTGTTTCCTTTGCTGTGGAGAAGATTTTCAGTTTGATTCTATCCCATTTATTGATTCTTGATTTTACTTCTTGCAGTTTAGGAGTCTTGTTGAGGAATTGGTTCCTATGCTGACTAATGGAGTTGGGGCCTACTTTCTCTTCTAGTAGGCGCAGACACCTGCTTTTTGATATAAAAGGATATGTGCTCTGTTTCTTTTTCTTAGCTCAAGTTCAGTGTGACTATAAGCATATGCATTCAATATTATCATGCTGAAGTTCAAACCTTAAGATTTATTATCCTTATGAGGTTGTTAGGGCAACCATTTGTTATGCTTGTAAATAGCATATAATTATTTTTTTTTCACTTCAAAACTATTTATTTGTTTTCCAAACATAGTACTCTGGTGGATTAAGAGCCCCTAATAAAATCAATTCAGCTAGACAGCTATTGGATTGAGAAGAGTTGGTAGACATTTATTCTTCTGATTTTTCTAACTAGTAATGGATGTTTATAGTTTTATAGATATAATTATTGCCTTCTACAAAAAGTTTGCCAAAAATCTCTAGGATAATTAGATAAAGAGGACTATATTACAGTTATAATAATATCATGTGAGAAATATAAAATTTTACATTGCTTCTATTGAAAAATATTCTATAAAATATCAGAATATGAAAAAATTATCAAAAATAGTATAAACTTCTGTGGGTCCAGAACCCAATTTAAGAGAGACAACATTACCCAATATAGTTGAAACCCTATATATACAGTATGCCTGAGATATTTGGTGTTCTGTATTTGATGTTTATAATTCTCATGTTTATAATTCTCATTTATAGTCAAATGAAAAGCTTTCAACCCTTATAACAAAGTACTTCTGTATCATTTTAACTGGAACTGAAATTGTGGAGTGAAATAAAAACCTGAGAGATTTCATTATTTTTTCTTTTGACACAAGGCAAAATCAAAAAGAACCTATTTCTATTTTACTTTCCCCTTCTCTGCCCAGGACTACTCCAAATTTCTTTTTAGGGTGTTTTACTCTGTCCCTCTTCCTAGGACTGAACCTGTTCAGTACTGTTATTATTTTGTGCATTACTCTCTCATACCCTGTTAGAAAGACTATTAAATTGCATTGGTCTATGAAAAGAAAATTGTTATTTATATATAAACATTGATCTAAGTTCTTTATTTTTATTTAAGGTAGTTGAATTTTCACCATTTGCAATAAAACCTGTTTCCTGATTCAGGTTTTAACAAATTCTCATCACCTTCTAAAATAACCCTGTTCTTTAGTGTAAATCATGAGAGATTTTAAGTTGGCATCATTTTCATTATGAGAAATGAAAAAAAATAGGGAGTTCATAGAAGCGTCTCAGGAAATAAGCCACAATGCAGCCTGCTAGGCTTCCCCCATCTGCAGTTGCTGTAAGCCTCGCCTCCCTTGTTATTCCTGTGTCTCTGAAGAAAGTCATATCTTTCTCCACCACTGCCACAAATTCTGTTTTTTTCTTTTACATTATTACTGGAGTTTGAGAGAGAACCCTGATAGGTAGCTTTAACTTAGAGGATTCAGATATAAGACATCCAAAGCAAGCAACCATCTTTATGACTATTCTGTGGGTGTACATGCTGGTACTTCCAAAAGGTGATCAATGTAAGGTGCTTGTGAAGCTAGCTGAGTTTGCTGTGGTGTGTTCTTCTAAAGCTGGATGGAACCTTGGGCAGTTTTTAGGTCTTACAAGGAAATCATGTAAATCCCATCTGTTAGTTCAATTACCATTAATAATGTCCTTTGTTACTTGTTCATTGTAAAACATGTTGTTATCCTTAAGTATTTTTTTAAAATGGACATATTAGCCTTGTGTTTATTTAGATGGAAAAGTGAATTCATACATGGCCCCATGTTGGAGAATCTGAGTTCACATTGTAAACGTGCTTCCCTTTGTAAGTTTTTGGGACTCTGCTTTCCAGTTAAAATATTGGAAGGCAATGATAAAGAAGTTATTTCTGTTCTGTAATTTTCTAATAGCCTTGTTTAAATGACTCATCTTTATAGCTGCAGCTGGACTGCGGCACTATACAAGTGAAGAAGCTTTCTTATAAATGTAAATCCAATTCTTGTTCTAGGTAAATCCCTTAAGTATAAAGTATGTTGGCTGGGTGCTGTGGCACATGCCTGAAATCCCAGAAACTTCAGAAGATTGAGGCAGGAGGATCACAAGTTCTAGGTCATCCTCAACAACTTAGTGAGACCCTAAGCAATGTAGTGAGATGCTGTCTCAAAAAATTAAAGGGGCTAACGATGAGCTCAGTGGTAGATAAAGCGCCTGTGGTTTTAATCCCCAGTACCAAAGGAGAAAAAAAAGGAAAGAAAGAAAGTATGTGTTACCTTACATTACACGGGTATGCTGTTATTAAATTCTGGACCCTTATTTATAAGGATATATATTCCCTACAGAAGACTGTCATATGACAGTCTTCAGAAGCTATTGAATGGCTTCACCTTGCTCGATCTCCTCCAAAATCTTTAATTTTTTAAAATCAGTTTGTGTCCATTTTGTCTGTTGTCTTAGAATTGCTTAGTGTTTTTTTCCTACTGATTTCTCTGAAGTTATAAAGACCATGATTAATTTTATCCTAGAATAAAAATTTTAACCAGGTGTACACATGTATAAACATTGTTTTCTAAGGAATGATGGTACCATGTCATGAAAGACTCAAGTGATTAAAGTAAGATGTTACTTTTTTATTTTTTTTTACAACAACAATAAAAACAACAACAGCTTGAGTCAGAGATTGGAACAGAGTAATGGAAAACAAAGAGATGGTGTTAATCTGATATCCACAAGTTTACATGTAATCAGATAGTTTCTCTATGACCAAAGCCCTTAATGGAAAATGTTCTCCCCTCTCTGGTTTCATTAAAGTGGCTAATAGACCCAGCTGAACTTTTAGTACAAGATGTAAACTAGAAAATAGTTATACAAGAACATGATTCATAGATTAGGAATCATGTTTTTTGTTAAGGTGCTCTAGCACATTAAGAAATTAGATTAACTCACTATTAATTTCTTTACGTATGGCACATATAACAAAAGCGTTAATTCTAGCTCAGCAAATGAGCTACAGACTAAAGGACAAAAGAAATGCAATTGGATATTTCAGTTTTCCTCCTAGAGAGAACACTTTGATCAATAGCAAATTTCTAAGTTCACAACTATGCTGACAGGCCTGTAGTGTATATTACTTTATTATACATTATTTAATCAGATAAATAGAATTTTGACTCTTTTTTCATTTCTAGAGCTGAAACCCAGGTAGGGCCATGCACATTCTAGGCAAGCTCTGTACCACTGAGCTATATCCCTGGCCGGTTTTTTAGAGACAGGGTCTTGCTAATTTGCCCAGGTTGGCATCAAACTTGCAATTCTCCTGCTTCATCCTCCCCATTAGCTGGGATTACAGGCATGTGCCACCACATCCAGTTACCCATGGATTTTTAAAAAATAAAATTATAAAGATTTTTTAAAAAAAATCTTAACAATTATACTCTATTGAAAATAGGATGTGTTCTAAGAATCTTGTCAGTTCCTTATAAGACATTAGATCTGTCAAAATGTTCAAAGTTGATTTTTTGTCTTCAGAAATGTATTATTGTACTTTGACACACAAAATAGATAACTATTTATCAATACATTTTCCCAACAGAGGATTACCACCTTAACTGTCACGGTAACTCCTGTCGCATGATTTCTGTGGTCTGTGTCTTTAGTGTTGATGCATGCAGGGCAAAATGGTACTCAGGGAGCAACTGTCTTCGATACTTAATCTTGTTTTTCTTTATATTAATAACCTTTACAACATTTGCTCTAGTTGAATCATCTTGTTTCATAAAAAATCATGAGAAAAACTATTCATTTTCTTAAGTCTTTGACCTTCTCAAAGCTTTGTTCTTTGGGGTGGAGGGAAAGAAGTATATCTAAAGACACAGGTAATATGAGGAGACGAATTCATCCCACCAAGATGAATGTGGGACATGGAACAAATTTTAAAACCGTCTTACAAAACCAAAAGCATCTTGAGTATTATTTTGACCTAAAACATGTTAATATTTTAGCATATAAGTATAGTTTTAATAATTATGTAACAAGTGAGATATTTTCCCACTTCACATAAATATTGGGAGGAAACTAATTATGATAGAAATAATGGAGGTGTGCTGTGTGCCTGTTATTTAAAGCATGAATTTTAATACATATATACATACTTGCTACTTTTTAATAAAAACTCTGACTTTTTTTGATTTAGGGCCCCCCTGGACCTCCTGGACCTCAAGGACTACAAGGGCCAAAGGTTATTCTTTATGTTGAGAGCCACAGCCAAAGGGGCCCCAGCAAACTTCCAGCTGCCAGCAACCAGCTGCCGGCTGATGATTGGCTCACAGCGGCCCCAGCAACATCTAGCTGATTGGCTTCTCTGCGGTGATGTTCATTGGGCTGTTTCCCTGCCCTTCAGACTGCCAGCTGATGATTGGCTCACAGTGACCCCAGCAACATCTAGCTGATTGGCTTCTCTGCGGTGATGTTCATTGGGCTGTTTCCCTGCCCTTCAGACTGCCAGCTGATGATTGGCTCACAGAAGCTCCAGCAACATCTAGCTGATTGGCTCCTCCACGGAGCTGCTCATTGGGCTGTTTCCCTGCCCTTTCAGACCACGGAGCTGCACATTGGGGGACTTCTTTGGCTCCGCCCATGTGACCCAGCCAATCGGCCTCAAGAGCAGGAGGATTGTGGGAGGTGGTGAGGTTTGTGTGGGTGAGAGGCTTGTGGAAGCCGGTGGTGGCAGTTGGGCTCTGAGGGTTTTTTCCTGAGGAGCTGTTTTGTTTGGCATTTGTAGTTCTAAAAATAAAGTTAGTTTCTTTTGACAAGTGGCTCCTGAATTGTGCCCAGACAGACTGCGGCATTTGGTGGCCCGTACGGGGATCGAACCCGCAGAGAAATTTTTAAAATTTTTTATTTGTTATTTTTAGTTATACATGACAGTAGAATATATTTTAAAATATATACACATGGGGGAAACCCATTTTAAATACATTCATCTTGAAAATGCTGGAGAAGCAAGTCAGCAATATTGTTTCAAGGAAAAAATATTGAGATCTGAACTAGAAGAAGAGGAAAAATAAGAAGGAAGATAATGTTCTTCCCTAAATTTAATGTCATTCCCAATTAAGAAAAAATAGAAAATATCAACCAAGGGAAAAATATGTTCCACAGAAATTACAAAGAAATACTAAACATGGTGTTTAAAAATATTTAAATAGAAGAGGATTGAAGGAAATCTACACCAACACTTCCAAAGATCCTTCCTTCCAATTCTTTTGTAATAAAAAGAATCAGGGAAGCTTTTGCATGATGCATTCATAAACAACAAAGGAATCATTTTGAAGTCACGTTTTTTAACACATCCCTTTATTATGTATGTTCAGACATTCTACCATTTTAATTTTTTAATTTATTTGTTCTTTTTATTTGATGTTCAAAAAATCAAATAACCCTTGTTTGGTAAAAGAAGGAGAAATGCAAAATTTATTTACCTAATTTATTTGTTCTTAGTTACACATGATAGTCAAATGTATTTTGATATACATACATAGAGTCTAACTTCCCATTTTTGCGGTTGTACATGATGTGGAGTTACGCTGGTCATGTATTCATTAAAGAACATAGGAAGGTCATGTCCAATTCATTCTACTGCCATTCCTATCCCCATTCCTGCTCCCTTCCCTTCATTCCCCTTTGTCTAGTCCAATGAACTTTTACTCTTCCCTGCTCTTGTTGTATCAGAGAGAACATTCAGCCTTCAGTTTGGGGGGATTCTGCCATTTAATTCTTTCCTAATGAAACATACCAGTCACAAACAGTAGAAACATGGAATGACTTGCCTATTCCTACCCTTTGTCAATTATGTTAGCTCTATCCCTCCAAACTAAAGCTTAGTCATTTGACCATGTTTGATCAATTAACACATGGCCAGGGATTCTGGGTTTTCAGAACTGAACTACATGTGCTGAAATATGACTTTCATCATTGGATTCTTGTAGGAGATTCAAGTGGTTTCAAAATTCATCTTCTGTTTATACTTCTCAAGTCAGTTTACTGGCTAAGTCTGTCATACACATGCACACATGCATCACTTTTTGTACCTTTTTCTAGATACTTAAAAATACAAATCTAGTACATAGAAAATTTCTCTATTAAACAAATGAATATAAAGTAAAATATGACTGAGGCCCTTGCCTATGTGGGGTGTATTGAGAACATAAATCCTAGATTCAAACAGATTTCATGTGTAACATTCATGCATTTCATATATAACATTAATATAAAGTATGGGATTTTTACATTTTCCATTTCTCCACCATATTCTAGTCCCTACAAGATATAACACAATTGTTTGCTTCAGGCAAACTGTCTATATCCCTGGTGATCAAGTCTGCCTGGACCTCTACTCCTTAAGTATTTGGTGAGCAAGACTGGACACCTTAGATGGAAATCTGGTCTCTCCCCCTTACCTTCTATCCCCACCATCATTTCCACCATCCTATTATTCTCACCCCACCCACCCCACAGTAGTCTTGTAATTGAGATCTTGTGTTAACTGATGCAGCTCTTTATGCTGTCCATGATCTCACCTGGGGTAATTGAGGCAGGATGTGTCTCCAACCATAAGACAGCAAAATGTAGCCTGACTCTAGCACAAAAACGTTTTCTCTCTCTAGACTCGGTCTCAGACTGAGAAATGCAGATTCAGCATTTCTGAATTCGCATTTCTCCTTCCTTTACCAAACAAGAATGATTTGATTTCTTGCACATCAGATAGCTCTCACAAACCATAATTGACAGTGAAGGATAAATGAGTAGTGCATGAATTATGCTCTTCTTTTAAGCCTCTGTGTATCATATTTTAAAGGTAAAACTTAACAAAGCAATCACGATGGGACCCTGAGTGCTGACAAGTATTCAGACTCTGAATGAAACTAGGGCTTAGCCAGGTGCATCCAACCTCAGCAGACTTGTTTGTAGCAAAATAAACTTTGCTGCTACCACAAAGAGCAGGAAGTCTAAAGTGAGGAAAGGGCCTTTTTTTCTGCTTTTTTATTTCATTTGATTAGAACTGTAAAAATCATACCTTCTTTAAACATTGGAAAGCTCAAATTTCATGCTGTGACCCATGGCTCTTAAAGTTTTTACCAGGGAAGGGAGCCCCAGCCATGTCCATTTTGTCATTTATAACATCACCACACAAGCCTTTTTAGAAAACACAGCCTATAGGCAGCTCCCTTGGAAATCTGTCTGAGGCAGGGCACTCACTCTAGGAAGAGCTGTTTTTAGAATTTCTATAGAGTAGGCATCAGGAAATTTGATACAAAATAATATTCTACCTTTCAAGGAATTGTTTTATCTGTACCTTCTAAAAGTGAAAGGTGAATAAACCTGTTGTTTGAATCATCTCTAGCATATTGTTTAAATTTTTTTTCTAATGGAACTTCTTCAGTTTGAAAATAACACATAAAAATCTGTTTTGTTTTGAGTTTGTCAAAAGTTCCAATAAATCATATGAACAGTAAATTTTACTTCATTCCTAGCATAGTATAGGAAATTGAAATGATCGAAAGCAATTTTATGTGGATTAAGATATTATCTGATTTATTATGTCATCCTCCATTGTGGCTTTTCTGGACACAGCACACTCATAGACTTTATGAATTTACTCAAACTGTTCCAGTTAAAATGTTGCTATAAATTCATGAGGCTTGGCATTCTAATTTTACTTTAACTGTTATGTTTTATTTTTTATGAAACTGGAAAAAAAGATAAGCCAACTAGATTTTTATGGAGAAAAAAATTAACTGAGGCACATAGGTGTTGCTATAGGATATGCTCAGTCATCAAATTATCAGTCATCTTTTACCAATTTTTCAAACTGGCATCTTACATGGCAAAAAAAAAAAAAAAAACTGACTCTTAGCTACATATACAACATTTTGAAGGAAGATCATTAGTTCACTTAACTGAAATATATAACAGAGTATTCTTGGGTTATGATGAATTTGGTAAAAGTCAAATTGTACTTTTCAACTAGCATCATTTTTTATTTAGTGTAGCATATTGCCAATGATAATGGAGGCAAGCTATTACTTTTTATCTTAACAGGGAGAACAAGGATCTCCAGGAATCCCAGGAGCTGATGGAGAACAGGTAATTTTCAAAGACATATACCATTTCTAAAAGCATCATTATTGATCACTACTTTTATTATAGATTTGAAGCCAAACATCAAGTTGTCTTCTGCCACCAAGTCTGGTGGGGTTGGCCTGTTTCTCTTCTCTGTCACTAGATTCCTAAAATCAAAGTCTGACTAACCAATAAGATCCAGATCCATTCAGATCCCCACTCATTCACCCAGTCTGAGATTTTGAACTAGCGAGTACAAAATAGGCGGCTAGCAAAGAAATATGTTTCAGTCCCTAGGAAGACAAACAGGTTTATGCAACTCACGGGTCCCTTACCATAATGATTGTGAACTTCACTGAAGAATGGGCTATCTGGTTATATTTAGGATGAAAATGATCAACAATAGAAATTAGTTTCAGCATTAGTGTTACACAAATAAGATTTGCTAACCTTCAAAATACACATTTATCTATTTCCTCACTATAAAAAGAAAATAAAAATAACATCCTGGCTCACCATATAGAAATACCATGAGGATAAAATTAGAACACTAAAAAAGTTGAAGTATTTTTAAGCATTGATTGATTGAATACTAGTGTACAGTAAATGATTTACCTGTCTGTAGGCTGGACCATTTGAAAACTCAAGATGACTAGAACAATTAAGGGGGAGGGGAGCATCGAAGGTAGAGGTGGGAGAAGTATCTTTGGGCCTTGTAATAATATTAGATCTCAATTCTGTGAGAATTAAAGTCATTAAGTTGTCTTCAAGCCTGCTCAGGTAGAATTGCTGCCAATTAAATACATGAAATCAGGAGAAATCGTGTCAAAACCTAAGTTCATGCTTTTCATATTTAATTGGCTAGTAGAACTCAATCCCTTCCACTAGTGGGTAAACAGTATTGATTCAGTGTAGACAGTTGCTGTAAGAAATAGCCCTGCCTAAGAATGAAAATCAGAATCACCCCAGCATAGGACCTACCTAGTGACAAAATTGATCAGATTTCTGTTTTCCCTAGAATGTAACTATTAGGGGTCAGAAGGCTCCTCACATGCAAACCTTCTCATTTTTAGGGACTCAAAGGCTCAAAGGGAGACATGGAGGACCCAGGTATGCCAGGTGAAAAAGGAGGAATTGGACTTCCTGGATTACCGGTAATTTTTTACTTTTTCTTATGAAATGTTCTAAGTTAAGCAATTAAAAAAGAATTATGTTATTAATACTCCAACTGGGAAACTAAACTTTTTAAAGCTTGTAGCTAGATGAATTATGAAGTAAATTTTACCTTCAAGTTCTTCCTAAATTATATTCACTAGAAGATAGTAAAATAAGTGTAATTGGTCACTTTAGTATGCATAAGAAGGTAGTAACCGATTATAAAATAGATAATGAAAAACAAGCCAAAAAATATGGAACAATTAAAGAAAAAATTACTTGGTAAATTGTTCTTCTTGTTTGATATTTTGTAATGGGTGCATTTATAGTTTCCCTCATAATTTTTATTGAGAATTTGGAGGGGGGAGAATATAGAAATTATAAGAAAAATGTATGTTTGATTTTGGGGATTTATTTGTTTTTGCATTACTGGGGATTTGTTCCATGCTAGGCAAGTGCCATGTCACTGAGCTACATTCCCAGTCCACAAGAAAAAAATGTAATAAACTTCACTGCCCTATGTGTTTTGTTAGGTAAGGAAGTATACAAATGTCCATGAAAACTAAGTTAAAAGGCTCTTTGCAGTTTAAAATGAGCACCATCATAAAAGATGCATTTATAACCCAACAGTTGTAAACTTACTGTGTAAGTTTCACTAATGAAACCCAGTCTAGATTTTTAATTCAATTATATTTTACATATCACCCACAGACCTAGGAATCTTATAGTAAGCTTGCTGCTTTAAGCTAAACTACAAGGAGATAAATTTACTTTTTTTTATACAATGTTCATAATATCATAAAATTTCAAGAGAATAATGGATTTGGGGAGAAAAATTCAGTTTTATCTCACACTTTGGAAATAACTTCACCTGCTTAACTCTGCTTGTTGGTTATTTGCAGGGTGCCAATGGAGTGAAGGGAGAAAAGGGAGAGTCCGGATTGCCAGGTCCCCAGGGTCCTTCTGTAAGTTCATGGACCTTGAATTTCTCTCGCTCAAGTTTTAAGCTACAAGGTTAAATTAGAATATGCTACTTCCTGTTCATATGATAAAATTAATTGGCTTAAAGGAATGTTAACCTATTATTAAAATGAGATAAGAATACCTGATAAAGTGACAGTCATTTCCTGAAAACTTAACTAAAGGACAAATATTATTCTAATGTAGACATGTGTAACAAATATCTAGGCATTGCTTGATCAAAAATGTTTTCTGGTGTTTTATGATTTCACTGATGTATTTTTAAATGTTCCTTTCCACAAATAGTTTATTTAAGTTACTTGAAAAGCTTAAAGCAATCCCACAGTAAACTTCCATTAATTTGATAATAAGCCTTTATATTTAGATTGCCATTTTAGAAAAAGCATGTATTTTGTGGACAATCTATGCATGCATTATGACTTACTTCCATTAGTAAAGAATTGTTAGGGCTTTCAAGAATTCCTCCTTGTAAAAATAAATACAATATAAATAAAAATGCTCCTGGTTTTTAAATTGGTGCTGCTACAGGGCCTCATACCCAGCTTGCTTCACCTCACTTCCTGTCTCCTTTAGATTCTTTAACACCTGAGTCTGTAGGAGTTAATGAGCACTGGTACTTAAAAGTAGACCTTTGACAAATAGAATCCCACACTTTAAGTCCTACCTCTATAGACTTATGAAGTATCTCAAATATTCTACCTGACTAAAAAATGGAAATTTGAGAAAGAGAAATAATGTTGAGTTTAAAATAGTTTATTTTTCTCTAATTTTTTTTCTTCCATGTAACTCCAGCACACTTCTCCCTCCCTCTCATAGACATTTAGCAGATAGGATTGCTATTAATGCATTTCCTATTACAGAGCAAAACAAGAACTGGAAGGACCTTTTGGTAGGTAACAAATAACAACCACAGACCCACCTCTCACAATAGCTCAAACAAGAAAATTCTGGTTTTATAACTCTTGCTTCTTGATAAAATATTCACTTCTGTTGGGAAACAGTGAATCAATTCTTCATTAAAAGCCATGTTTCCCATTTATAGGGACCCCATGGACTTCCTGGACCAAAGGTAATCCAACACATTCCTTACTTGATTTCTGTTTTCTTTATTATCCGTGGGGGAAGCATGACGGAAGCATGTCTGTCCTGTCTTATTTATTTGTCAAGTAATCCGTAAGCCTTTAAGCATTCAGATATTAATACAAAATGACTTATAACAAATTTAAGTGATATCACCTACAGTTAAATTATTTCTCATTTTATTTTTTCCTTGTTGCTAAGTAAAAGTTTCCTAAATTACTAATTGTTATATATCCGAATCAACCCCTTATCAGACATCCAATGAGATTCTTAGAGTGCTCCAGGTGCTTTTTTCACCCCCTTCCTGGTGTCTCTAGCTGTAAGTTTGGTTGCTATTAATTGAAATGTCTTGCTTGCCATCACAAAGGACTGCATCTTTTTTTTTTAAGAGAGAGTGAGAAAGGAGAGAGGGGAGAGAGAGAGAGAATTTTTAATATTTATTTTTTAGTTCTCGGCGGACACAACATCTTTGTTGGTATGTGGTGCTGAGGATCGAACCCGGGCCGCACGCATGCCAGGCGAGCGCGCTACCACTTGAGCCACATCCCCAGGCCAGGACTGCATCTTAATGCTTTGACTACCCAACATCTTAGTTCTGTGATCTCCCAGAGGCCAGAATGGTGTAGAATGGGCTGGGGGTGCGCTGGCAGGTGCACACCACATCACTCATCACTCACCTGCATTCTGTGTACTTTGTGTTAAAAGAAATCTGTCCTTGTCAGAATCAGTGCCGCTTCTATTGTGAAGATGTTATCTTCACATAGACATAGAGGACATCACAGAGGATGAAAATGAGCCCTGAAAGGGAAGCTCCTCTTTCCAGAGAGCATATGTGATGAGAACTTCTGTTCTAATCTCAGTTCTGCCACTGACACCTTGAGTAAATTACTGACTCTGTCTGATTTTTAATTTATTCAACCAGATAACTTATCTCCTAGAGTTGTTGTGGTGCTCTAATGAGGCTAATTATAAGACACTGAGCAAATATCTGGTGCAGTTGTTGATAAACACCTGATACATGGCATTTATTGTTACCTTGTAATTTGGTACTTTCTTCCAAACAGAAAAAAAAATCTATAGCTTGTCCTCAAGGTTGCTAAAGAGAAAGTTGGTAACTCTTGAAATTTTCTCATAGTGAGTCATTGCATTTAAAAGGTGGTGGAGATACATAAATGACATGCTGATGCTAGGCATCAGAAAGTCCAGAGTCAGCCCATTCTCTCCTCCGTAATCTGGCCTCTCTCATCCAATACCAGTAGGTATTAGTCAAACTTAGGACTCAAAAATTCAGGGACTCAGTCATAGAGCTTTTGACAGGAAGAAGCACAGTTTCTCAGGAGTTTTGCTTTCTAGAACATTATTTGTTGATTTCAGTGTACCTTTAAATTAATCTTTGAACCAATGCAAGACAAATCAAGCCTGACTTTAAGCACTGGGTCCACTTGAGAGCCAGGGTTTTATAGATAAGGCACAGGAGATTTTGTGTATGTATTCATTTATTGATTAAATGATAAAACCCTATATTAGAAATAGGTTAAGTTATACCAATTAGATCCGTGAACCATAGGCATAAAACCTCTAACATATGTAAGTCATTAATTCAGCATTCTAGGTAGATATCTCACATGTAAAATTATCATTTGGCCATTTATTTTGAAATGTTATAATAAAGCATCAAAGGGTAATAGAAACAAACTATTAACCTGATTTTTTTAGTTTTCTCCAGTTTCAAAATTTAGAGCTGTTGATAATTTTTATGCAATATCTAGCCAAAATCTCTGTGTCTGCTACCATTAAAGAATAGCAATACACTTTTTTTTAACTGTAATCATTAATTATACTATGGTTCATAATAGAATCACCCTGATGGAATTTTGAATTAAAAATTCTAAAAATACCCCAAAAGTATGTTGTTTAGCTTCATTGGTGGGATTTTCAGCTGGATAGAATCTTTTTATCTGAAACACAAAATTGGGACATAGTTCTGAGACGTTGACATAGCATGGTCCTCCTAAACACTCTTGGTCTTTAAGTACTATAAATAAATATTTGGGCGTTGAAGCCTCATCAAATAAGTAATTGCACTTATTGAAACAAACATTGGAAATGTCACTTTTATTATCCTTCACTGTTTTTATGTAGCCTAGAGTTCAAGGTAAAGAATAGCATTCATTGCCTGGGAACAGATTTAGATCTTTAAGACATTTTTTTTTAATTCAGGCTTTGATGAAAGATTATTTGAAATGAATTGAGGAGCAATTTAGTTTGGGAATTATTTTTTTGTCCTGGTCTCAAAGATTCCCCCACCACACCCTGCTCTTGAGTTGTTTTTTTTTTTTTTTTTTTTTTTTTCCTCCTGTTCTTAGAAGTCCCTCTAGTGGTCACTAACATGAACAGTAGGAACCACCTGGAATACAATAACTATCATTCACATAAAATCCAGAGTCATCCTGGCACATTAAAACCCAGCATTGTTTGTCCACAAATAGTATTCTAACAAGTGTAACTCGACCTCTATTTTTTTCCTCTGAAACACATACCTCGATTATTATAATGAACCCTTCTTACAAGATTGCCACTTTTTTCCTTCAGAACCTAAAGAAATATATTGTAAATGATTCAGTCTCTAGAAAATGAAGTTCAGATGGAATTTAGATAGAAGCTTCTTACTGGAACCAGTAACTACTTTGCAGTACACTTTGTAAACCTCATTAACTTGGTTTCTGTAAAAAGAATTTGCCTAATAGAAATGTCATTAAAAATGCCATCATCTGTGGGGTGTTTATTGTCACGTGGTTTGTTGTTGTTGTTTTTTTTTAACTAACAATTTGTAGCAATGTGATGTTCATCCCAGAATCCCGTGACTGTGTATTATGTTGTTGAAGTGCTGCATTTGTTCATTGGCACCTCATACTAATCTCTGTTCTTGTCATTCGTGTTACACCCACCAACCCTGCTACCAACCAAATCATACAGGGAGCATCTGGCTTAGACGGAAAGCCAGGAGCCCGGGTGAGTCAGTCCCTGTCTTGCTCTGGCATGCTTTGTGGCTGTGAAACGTGCTTCAGGTCAGACCCCTTTGCTCCATGGGCTCTCATAAGGCGATGAGGAGGGGTCCTCAGGGGCTGGAGTCAAAGGGGAAGGTGGACAAAATGGCGGAAAATGGGAAAGGTAGAGAGTGGGTTGCAGCTGTGTTTTGAGATCCAATCTCAACTGCCAGAATATCTTTGAAATCTCAAGTTCAAAACTGGATAACTTACTATGTGGGAAGAATGACCCATCCAATTGGCTTCATTATCTTAGTATCCCAGGTGGATTTTTCCATAACCAATAAAATATTCCCTATCATTCCATGAATGAGGTCCTCTGAAGAGATTAAAGTAATATGAATTTATTTTAACTAGCTTTTCCTTTTAGGATTATGCCCATCTTAGAAATGTAACTTCTTCCTTGGAACTAACTTTCAAGTGTCTGTCCATGGAATGATCCATCTGCCTTTTGCCATCTTGACTCTTTTCTTTGGTTCTTAACAGCTCCATCTCTTAAATTTCAGCTGCAGATACTCAGTATTTAGAAATCTTCCAAAGATGAACTTCGAGTTGGGGCAGTAAAGATCATTTAAGATGATGAGAATTCATCAAAATTAGAATGAGTTTGAAACTTGGAATTCTCTCATATCACAAGGCTTTAACCGAATAAACCAGGACAATAGAGGAGAAATGGAAGTACTGTAAAAAAATTGTGCTGGAATAGTTTCCACATTTGCACATATTATAATAAATTATTTGCAAATCTATGAAGAATCTTCCAATTCTTGCCACGTTTTTAAGAATCTGAAAGAAATTCCAATATTTTCAGTTCTAAAAACTTGCTTTGGGCAGACATTGTTTTTCTGTGGACCCCAGTGTTCCTATAGTGATAGATCTCCTATCACAGAGATCCTGAACTAACTGGGAGGCAGAATTCAGTGGTGCCATTAATCACCATGGCTCCCTGGTTTGTGACTTGAGAGCCTCGTGACTTCAGTCACTGAGGCAGAACCTAGAGGATGCCTATGAGCCCCTGCTATTCCCTACAGAGTAGCCAAAAAAAAAAAAAGTTAAATGCTGTTTTTTTTTGGTTTTGTTTTTTAACTTGAATCAGCATTGAAGCCTCCATGTGGCTGCAAACAAAGCTTCTTAGTGTGCTTGGCCAAGGGTGGCCATGAATGTGGAGAAAGGGCTTGAAGAAGAGGTGACAGGAAGGAAAGACGGTTTCATTTTTCTTAGAATTATGGGGGCAAAGTGAAGAGGCTCCATTTAGTCAGTGAAATATATAACTAAACATGATATATGGCTTTTTGTATGTACTCTTCATTGAATCTTGCAGTTACTATAATTCATCCCTTTTGTATGAGTTTCGTGAAAACCACTGGTCTGAAAGAATCCTGTATAAAGCACTTTGAAAGGAGATGAGTTGTCTTACAGACATCCTAAGACATCATTCACCAGAAAAGGTTCAGAATAAATCAGAGCTGCTATTCTTGCAGTACTTGTGGTATGTCTCATTGTTTTATTTTTATCTTTTTTTTTAGGGTACAGATGGTCCTATGGGACCTCATGGCCCTGCAGGCCCCAAAGGAGAAAGAGTAAGTTGTTCCTGAAGTTATTAAGCTTAAACTGTGTATTGAAGGAAACACAGAGCATGACTTTTCCATATTAGTTGAACTTGGACTGTTTACTTTTCAGAAGAAGTAAAGGGCTATCAAGTATTAAATGAAAATAGATAGCATCTTCAGTTCAGTGTCCTACAGCTGAGAGAAGAAAATAGAATAGTATAAAATAGAATATATAGAGTATAAAAATATAGAGAGTATAAAATATATAGAGTATAAAATAGAATAGGGCCGTCTTAATAAAAACAATGCATACATTTACATAGCTAAAATAAATAGCTCCAATTATTCTTCATCTACCCATAAGGAAGATATTTTCATTTGGCCTTCATCCAGAAAGTGGAAGTCAATGGGCCTACAATTTCCAGGAATACCTATGTTTTCTGGTTGATAATCTTTAATATAAAGCTACTGTATTCATTCGGAATGTTATAACATTTTTTTCCAAAGGAAATTACAAAACCCAAGTATTCTTCTCTGCAGTTATATGTGCCCCCGCCTTTTTTATAGCTAAAGAATGGCCTGTTTTTCTTTAGCCATAAGGAAATAATTTCTGTGCATTATAAAACAAAAACCTTTCACTAATATCTCTATTGCTAGGCCATGTTTCCATATCCTTGGGGGCAGCAGGGGAGAAGACATTCAGAATGGAAGATAAATATCTGACACAAAAAAATGTACTGAAGCATCAGCAGCTGATCATCTATCTGGAACTTCTCTCCCTTTTTTCATTTCCTCACCTTGGAAAACTCTGTGTGTGTGTGTGTGTGTGTGTGTGTGTGTGTGTGTGTGTATCTTAATAGGTTTGTATCATTAATTTCTCTATCATCCAGCAAGGATATAAAGAAAGCATCTTAAAAGTGAAGGCCTCAATATGTTAGAATGATTCACTGTGCAAGTTTGTGCTCTTATAAAAACTTGATCATTTTCACCAATCTGGAATAATTTATTTAAAAAAAAGAGAGCCAGGTAGTGATTTCTTTGACATACCTTCCAATTCTCCAATTCTACCTTCTATAAAAGGAATTCATTCATGTGATAAATATTTATCAAATGTTACTATGTGTGAAGCATAGTATGACTTCTAGTGTTAAATGGAAACACTCTTCTACTTATAGAAAGCCTACTTTGCTAATTTGCTCCAGTACATTAAATAATATCATTATAATTGATTCATCATCCCATAGTCTTTTATTAGAACTTATACATACATACTTAGTGCTGGAGAGGTAACAGCTATTTTCCTTCAGCTATAAGAGTTCGCAATCAAATTGAAGAGGTGGAAAAAAATGTATGCAAGAACTAACCAGAGGAAGAGGCCAAAATTAATAGTACAGGATGCACGTGTGTTGTTGAAGGCTGACTTTATCCAAGACTGGTTCTAGATGGAGATGAGTCCTAAAGGAATATATGATCTGAAGCTGCTGTTGTCTTATTTCCAAGATCAAACCAACAACTTCTGAAGATCTCCTTAATTAAAAATATTCAAAAGCTAAGAGCCTCCACAATAATGATGTAGATTCACTTTCAAGCATCATATGAAGAAACTCAGCCCTGGTACTAAAATTGGAGCAGCAAAACTCAAGCAGTCTTTGGCAGAGTGCCCTGGGGCTCAAGAGGGTTTACCGTTTGGTCAATCAGCTGCTACTTCCAATAACTCCACAGTGTCACAAGAGTATCAGGTCTCAGTGCTGGGGCAGAATTAACCAGAAGAGCAAATGAAGTCGCTAAGAATTTTTGAAGGCATAGTTTAAGTCAGATGGCGTGCAGTGTGAAGTGTTACACTTGTATTTACTCAGCAGGTTAACTATCCTGACTGGATCAGGTATCAGTACTCTCCAAGTGCCCCTCACCCAAAGTGCCAAACTGGAGTGCAATTCTCACAGTTAATTGGGGTGCCATCTGGATTCTCATGGAAAAAAAATTTCAAGTTTTAAAGAGGTAAGAATCAACAAGGCAAGGCATCCTGGAACAATTTCTCAGTGTAGATATGCAAAATAAAGACCATAAATGAAATTCGACCAGCCTAAAAGAAATTAGACCCTTGGCAGGCATGGTTACTCAAAATGTCTGCAATATGGCTGACAGCATTAACATTCAGCTTCCTAGACTCCGGGTGCTCCCTGACATTGGCTGATTTCTTCATCCTCGGTAAACTGCTTCAGAACTCTAGAGGATGTTGGGTTTGAGAGTTCAACAGATCTTTGGGAATTATCTAATCCAGGAAAAGAAGTTACCCATTCAAATTACTGGGTGACTGTTTCATTCCTAAAAGTATTCAAGACGGGACTATTATGATACTTTTGACTCAAAGGGACAGAACTTACACTCAAAATGGCTTAAATGAGAAAGAAATATACTGGTTCATGTAGCAAAATAGTTGAAGGAGGATTCTGGCTTTGCCTCAGGGTTCATCTTCTGCCAGCAAGAACATTGGGAACAACAGTCCCAAGCGTCCCAAGGTGAGATGGGCAGAGAACAGATATGATGCATTGGTGTCTCCTTAGCAAAGAAGACACCTTTCCCAGACTTTCAGCTGATGGACTGCCCCCAGTGCCTCATTGGTCAGCAACAAATCATATGTCTACTTTCAAAGAAGTCACTTGCCAGAGAAAGAAAATTGCCTTGTTAGCTTAAAGTCATTATTTGGGGAGGGCTAGTTGAGAATAGGAATTCTGCCAGCAGATGTTTTAATGACAGCTTTATTCAAATAAGTCCATAATATATTCATTTCAATAAACAAAAACAAAGCCAAGTTTCTCGTTGGATGAAGGGAAAGGCCCTGGTGATATCAAAATCTATAATCTGCATCTATTTCAAGCTAGACCTACTCCAGTGTCCATGATCCCTTTTAAAACTCTCACCTTTCACCACACATAGACCACTGTTTTAAAAAATCATGAGTAAAACTGTCAAATCAAAATGAAGGACACTGATTTTGAATTGATGCTCTTCAGGTTGTCAAACCCTATCCATTAAAAACATCACCTCTAATTGTATACTACCAATAACAACTCCCATTTATAGTATATAATTTGTATATACTATTTGCCACCATATAATTTTAATATTACTGTCACCTTTAATCTTTAGAACAGTTCTTGCAAAATGTGCATTATTCTTCTTCCTTTATGGCACAGAAAGTTTTCGCTGGAGGCCACTCAAAGTTCCAGAAGTAGAATTCACATTTAAATCTGTGTCATTTAAAGCCTGGCTACTTTACTGAGCCCAACTGCTGCTGCTTCAGAAACAAAGTAATAATGAGTTCAATAAGTTTTTATTGTCTTCAGTAATCTCACCTTTCCTAGATGTGCCTCTACGTAACAGTGCTTGTTAGCTTCACCAAACCCTTAAATTTAGATTCAGGAAGAATGAGTTGCATATAGATCTGGAGGGTAGAAAACAGGTATGCCATGTCCCTTTGCAGGTAAAATCAGCTGAATCTGGATTTTTTTTTCTTTTTTGGTACTGAAGATTGAATTCAGGAGCACGGAACCACTGAGCCACATCCCCAGCCCTATATTATATTTTGCTTAGAGCCAGGGTCTCACTGAGTTGCTTAGTGCCTCGCTTTTTCTGAGGCTGGCTTTGAACTCACGATCCTCCTGCCTCCACCACCTGAGCCACTGGGATTACAGGTGTCTGGCACTGTGCCCAGCTGAACTTGGCTATTTACCCATGAAAATGCTTTGCTGAACTTTAAACTTTTTCACAAGTGTGATAAAAGGTAATATTTTCTGTTAGGCTACTCATGTTAACATCACTACCTCCTGAATTTTTCATGCTAAATACTAAAAAACATTTTAATTTGGAGATAAAAACACTATTTGAAATGAGGACTATCTCTGTAATCACAATTATTTCTATTCATAGAATAACCTTCAGTAACTTATTTTTTTTTTAAAGAGAGAGTGAGGAGAGAGAGAGAGAGAGAGAGAGAGAGAGAGAGAGAGAGAGAGAGAGAATTTTAACATTTTATTTCTTAGTTTTCGGCAGACACAACATCTTTGTTGGTATGTGGTGCTGAGGATCGAACCCGGGCCACGTGCATGCTAGACGGGCGAGCTACCGCTTGAGCCACATCCCCAGCATCCAAGGTTGTCATTTAAGCCAGGGCAAGTCTATGAAGTAGAAGAGACAGTGAAGAAGACAATGAATACCTGAGCTAGCATTTAATAGAAACATAAAACCTTTTAAACATCTTTTTTAAAGAAATCAAAACATGTATGCCATTATATTGACCCAATTTGGTTCATTCATTCAACAAATATTACTTATGTGCTGGATGTTGTATGGAAGGACGAGAGGGTCCCGAAACCCTGAGGAGCTTTTTCTAGTGAAGGGAGCAGAGAATACATATTTGAGGGTCTCCCAGGGAGTAAGGGCCATGAAGTAAAACACAGCTGGGTAAGGGAAGGAGATGGTCAAAATTTTCTCTGAACAAGAGAGATTTAATAAGGGGAGAAGTATTTAATTACATTCCTTAAAATGTAGTACAAGTGAAGCATCAATAATCCAAAAATTGAAAATTCAAGACTTCTCCAAAACCCTGAACTTTTTGAGCACAGATACAATTCCACAGTGAAAAAAAAAAATCCCATCCCTAATCTCATCTGAGGAGTCACAGTCCAAGTACAGGTATACTAAAAATACTATCTCAAATTACTTTGGGCTATGTGCATAAGGTATATATGAAAGAAATGAATTCTGTATTTTGACTGGTCCCACCTCAAGATACCTCATCATGTATATGCAACTATCCCAAAATCTGAAAGCCAATCCACCCATTGGTCCCAAGAATTTTAGATAATGGATACTCAGCCTATAATTTAAGTAGTAACCAATGTTTCACAATAATGCTGAAGAAACCCAAGCATAGCATCATCACTAGGCAAACCCTTAGCACCACTGGGCAGCAGCAGTCTCTTTCTGTACTACTTTCAAAGGTCATTTTGTAAAAATATTCCATGGTGGATTACTTTCCCTGTCACTGGCAGTAATCCTGTAGGAACCCGAATCTTTGAAATTTTGGTAGGATCGTACGTTAGATTGAGGCTTTGTACATAGACCTTAAGAGAATGTGTGGGGATAAAGGTGTGCATGTGTGATTTGGACTTTCTGCTTTGTGTTTTAGGGGGAAAAAGGAGCTATGGGAGAGCCTGGACCCAGAGGACCGTATGGCCTGCCTGTGAGTTCAGTGTGCACACCCACCGCCTTCTGCATGACTTGTCACTGACACAGTTAACCCTCCCCTTGTGGGGCAGACTAATCACATTAAAAAACAAAACCACTCCACTAATTACATTAATAGAGATAATTCCGTGTTCTTCACAGCTAGGTCACATTTGTCTCACACCCTCTCATCCTGTATAGGCACACACCATGCATTTCACAAGACTAAAGGGCTCAGACTGTCGGTAGGATGAATACTGCTAACCTGAAAGCAGGATTCCAACTGTCAGATAACCCCCACCCCCCGTGCCACCTGACTGGATGCTCCTAACTGCCACCTCCTTGAAAGGTCCCTTTCTGAAAGCAGGTGTGGAAGTTTCATGGACAATGATCTTCTTCACACTTTATTTTTATAGGTTATTGATTAAAAGCACTCTTGCTAGTAAAGATGATCCTTGAAAATAAATTGGTATTTATCATGACCTGGACATTTGTGATCGAAGTTACTAAGGACAAATGGTCTTCAGAGCATAGAAGGTTGATAGTGTTCTATTACCAGAAAATTCACAGAATCCAATTGAGACCTCGGGTTTACTTTTTTGCAGTAATTAGAATTAATTCAGCAGGGTGGGGCAGTGAAGCAGCATATATTGTTTTAAGGTTTTTAACCTCCCTGTACCTTCCACATAGTTTTGGTGAACTGAAATAATAACCTATGATTATTTCAGATACTGAATTTGAGATAGATGTCAAAATCTGATTAGTGGAATCATACCAGCTTCTGGGAACTTTGGGTGGATCCACAGAGGGACACACCAGGGTTGTCACCAAGAGAGCGAATTTCTCAACTTTGCATTTAAGAGTCTGATGACTCCTTTTATACTTGGGAATCATTCATTTGCAAAGCTTGCTTAAAAACAGTTTAAGTTGTGACTTTTACACTGTTAACAGTCATATAGAAGGTGTACATTTGGTGCACATTAGAACTATTTTAACAATAAGAAGTTTTCACATCCTTCACCCATTGAGTTAACTACTAAGTTAGCAAATTAAAGTAGCATTGATTCTCATCCTCTAATAGTGCTGGCATGCCTTGAAATCAACTAAACAGTATTTTTGCTTTTGACTTCACTCTTGAACTGATAGCTTGATAGCACTCCTTAAACTTTAGCAAAATTCCAATCTATTTAACCCAGTATAAAATCAGAAAGATACTTTCATGGCCCTTAACTGCAACACTAACAATCACTTTCCTTGATTTGAACAGATTTGTATTACTAATCAATAGAGAATCCTTTTCCCATTCCAGAAATAATTGTTCTAATATAAGTGGTTGCATGTCCAGGCAGCCTTAAGTAAAACAATAACCTATTCATGAAACTTAGGAACACTAATGTAGCTACTATGGTTCTTTGGCAGGGGAAAGATGGAGAACCTGGTCTTGATGTAAGTAATACAGACAACAAACATCTATCTCCCTATTATAATAGATGCTGATGGTCTCCATCATCAAGGATAGCAAGAATACTTATTTTTTTCTGTGCATATAACTATGCATAGAGCATATATTGCTGTGCATGTGGACAGCAATATAGAATACACTAGTGTTTGCATGAGATAAACAAAGGCAAATACAATTGCCTGGTATAAAATGAATAATAGATAGTAGATAGTGACACTTCACCATATATTCCCAATTTAGGGTACTCAACATCAGCATGACCAATTTATGGAAAAAAAATATGCAGAAAAATCAATACACCTCTCCCATGCTACCCTTATGGAATAATATGCTTATTCTCACAGCTGTCATGCAATATTTTTTCCTCTTAGCTTTAAGTACCTATTTATTATTTTTCTCAGATGGTAACATAATTTTATAAAAGTAGAGAATGTCAAAAAGTAAGTGCTTCTAGAAATGATTAGTGTTTATCCTTATTATGTGAATAAACACAATAGCAAAAGTTATCATGACTGCTTATTGAGCACCTGATATATGCAGGCATCATTCTGGTACTTTGCATATATCATCTCATTTAACATTCACAACAGCCATGTGACAGGTAGTCATTAATCCTTTTTACAGTCAAAGGAATAAAGAGCAGATGTATGTGATTTGCCCAAACTTACACTAATTAGTGAACTTGCCAGGATCTGAATGACTATGCCAATATTCTTTCCATGCTAAATTTTTAAAATATTTTTTGAATTTGTTTTTATTAGTTATACATGACAGTAGAATGCATTTTGACATATTATACATATATGGAGTATAACTTTATTCTTCTGGTTGTACAAGATGTAGAATTACATTGTTCATGTAATCATATATGCACATATGAGAGTAAGGTCCAATTCATTTTACTCTCTTTCCTATTCCCATTCCCCCTCCCATCCTTAATTCTCCTTTGTCTAATCTAAAGTAGTTCTGTTCTTCCCCACCACTTATTGTGAGTTAGCATCTGCATATCAGAGAAAACATTTGGCCTTTGGTTTTTTGGGATTAGCTTATTTCACTTAGCATGATATTCTCTAGTTCCATCCATTTACTGGCAAATGACATAATCTCATTATTTTTTATAGCTGAGTACTATTCCATTGTGTATATATACTATATTTTCCTTCTCCATTCATCTGTTGAAGGTTCCATACCTTAGTTGTTGTGAAGTGAGCTGCTATAAACATTGATGTGGCTGAATCACTGTAATATGCTGACTTTAAGTCCTTTGGGTATAAACTGAAGAGTGGGATAACTGGGTCAAATGGTGTTTCCATTCCAAGTGTTCCTGAGGAATCTCCATACTGCTTTCCAGAGTGGTTTCACCAATTTGTAGTCGCATCAGAAATGTATGAATGTGCCTTTTCCCCCACATCATCATTTTGCATCTCTAGCAATTAGAGAAATGCAAATTAAAACTATACTGCAATTTCATTTCTCTCCAGTCAGAATGGAAATTATTATGCTACATTTCTTAGGAGAAGAAGCAAGAAACCTGTTGTGTACAGATAGAAATAATATATTTCTAGCATCTAAGTGTTATTTGATCTAAGTTGTTACATTGTTAGGTCATTTTTTTGCTATTTTTAGTTCAGATTAATGAATCCTAAAATGTTTATTTCCCACAATGTGATTTTTACCACTGTTACACCAATAGACCTCTTGGATTTGCTCTTTTGTCCTCCAGGGTTTCCCTGGTCCACGAGGCGAGAAGGGTGACCTGGGAGAAAAGGGAGAAAAGGTGACCTGTCCCTCCCGACCCATGTCTTGTGATTCTGCTCCTGCTGCTGTCTGCTTTGCCGCTCCGCCTGTATGACTCCATCAGCCGCTTCCTCCGACTCAGTCCTGTGCTCCAAAAACACACTGAGACCTGATCTAAGAAATCAGGTTTTCAAAGATGAATAAGGAAGTCTACACAGCCAGAAATGAGGGCACTGTCTAGCATAGAAGAAAAAAAATCTAATCCCCAGATAGCCAAGCTATAATCTTTCAACTACCTGACACCAGTTTTTTTTTAAAAAATGTCCAGGGGGTTTTGAATTTTTCTGTTTCATAAAAATAAAATTACATAGCACAAACCTGCAATGGTATTTTGGCTGAGCCCATATAACCCTGTAAAGCCAGCATCTCATTTGTCTTTATGATATTCCCAGGAAATAGACATGTTGTGTATCTTGAATTTATTTATTCAAAAAACAGGACAAGCCATGTGATGGATAAACCACAGTTAAGTCCATTACACAGAAACCAGGACTTGCCACTGTCAGATTCAGAGCTGATTGCTGTGGCGTTTGAAAATGAGGATATTGATGTATTTTATGAGGTGAGCATGGAGGCTCTATCTCAGGACCATCAGCTCAAGTTTATAGGGGCCACTACCAAGCAGGACAGTTTATGATGGAAAGAAAAGATTGGATTAAGGATTATAAAAACCCTCTTTTCTTTCCTCTCCTTCCTTCTTTCCCTGTCTGTACTTGACTTGAATCTTTGACCTGATTTGATCTAAGAATGGTTGACATCAGAAAAAGTGTATCTGTATTATTAAAATAACTGGAATTAGGCCTTCACAATCCCAATTTAAAGGAATTCTGCTTCTCTGATTAATTCACTCTGATTAATTCTGTTATTCTATTTAACACATTGTTTCCAAACCCCAGTGGATTCTCTTGAACTGTAAAGTTCACAGCTGCTGGAAATCAAGGCCAAATGAGATTTGTCACAGAAAGAAGGATCCACAGACGGCTGTGCACACTTTAGTCCTTAAGTACCCCTCAGCCTTCTACTGGTAAGAGATGCCATGCAGTGGCATCCAGAGCGCTCTTGTCACATGCACTTAGCACTCAGGTGCTCTACCTGTGACCAGCCTTTTAGTACTCACAGAACACCCTGAGAATGGTGCTCTTATTTCCCATTTCACAGACAAGGAAACTGAGACCAAAAAGTTATTTGACTCTGCATTACAAATGCCAACTATAATGTTTTGAGATAAATTGTGCATGAAAACTGTCAGCACAAGGTGGTTTTAAAGATTTTACCTAATGTGTTGTATGAGCCCCAAATCTTATTCATTCAAGATATGTCACTCAATTTTTTGATCCTTTAAATAAGTAAGAGATTTTCATATTGGGCTGGGGGTGTAGCTCAGTGTTAGAGAGCTTGAATAGCATGCTTGAGACCCTGGGGTCCATCCCCAACACCACAAAAGAAAGAAATTACCTATGTGATAGATTATTAAAGCATAAAGCTACAGAATATTAATCACCCATGCAAACATATTTCTATGTACAGATTCCATGATTAGAAGTTTTATACTTAGGAAAATTAGATTCTAAATGTGAACATTTATGAATATCATACTTTGACTTGAGGAATAAAAAATTACCAAGTGCTTACCATATGCTTATCTCCACAATGAGATACATAATTCAAATCACTGTTGTACATAATTCCTTGTATAATAGTGTCTCTTTTCCATAGAGCTTGATATTTGCTAAAATATTAATAAAAAATTAACCTCCTAGCCTACCACAACAACAATCCTGAAAACTCTTTTGAGTGGTTAATCTGAGCTAATTTACCAATCAAATAGAACTGAGTTCTAAACTAACACCCAACACACCTGGTCTCAGTCACACCTACTTGAAGAGGAGTCCATTGCTTTCTGGGAGGAAAGAGCTCATGCAAACAAGCTTATATCAATTTTATGCTGTGACATTCAAGTAATTTGCTAAGGAGCAACACCTTACTTCCAAATGCCCCTCCCATCTGACTTCCTATCACCCCAGCTATATCTCACTCTGCCTTTCATGACTTTTTCTCTTATCCCAATCAACCAAACACAACGCTTTGCTCTCTTTCCCAAGATTCAAGAAACCCAAATGTTTTTGATTCTGCATCTTCTGATGCAATCTTTTTGGCACACAGGAGATGAATGAGGAGTTTTCACTTGGTCTGTCAGAATGAATGTATTAATTTGAATGCATATCTCATGTTTCTGTTCTGTGTATGTCTCTTCACCTTTGAATATTCATGTTGTTTTGCTTCAGAGATTATTCAGTTTTATTGCAACTGCCATTCTGATTGCAGAATGAATATACTAATTTAAATACATATTGTATTTTGTATTCTGTTGAGCACCAATTCTGTCCATAAATATACAGATGTTTATGTTAATGTGAAACAGCTGAGGTGCATTCCTTCCTTCTCCTTTTGCCTCCTTTCCTTAATTCCTCCATTCCTGTGATCCATGCAGATTTCCCACAACCCTTACCTTGATTCCTAAATACTAATTTCCATGGCTACATTCCCACTATGTAATTATCCTGCCTCCCTCATTTTTACCAAGTTCAAACTAGTTTTCCTTCATCAAACAGAATTTGGGGGTCTTTTATTACCTTGCAATTAAGCTGGAAACTCATTTACCATTGTGAATATCTAGTATGAGATCAGTGAAAATTAAAGAAGACCCCTAGGTTTACAGAAACTTGTTTCTACAATTGGCATCTATGCAAAGTATTAGTACTTTGAACATTTGTTTACCTGGCTTAATAAAAGTCTTTGTTTTGGTTTTCTTAAAAAAAAGCTTAAAAGAAATAAAAGTATATTTTTAATACATTGAATTTTTTGATCAGAGATTCAGAAAATAAGATTGGATACATTTCAACAAGGTAGAAGCTGCTGATATTTTTTTCCTTTTTCTCTGGCTCAATGCAGCTTTTAACTGTTAGAGGATTTGAAAGGAAGAAAGTTGACAGGTATTGAAAATGGGGTGCAGTATCCATTATTCCCCTGAACTCTACCTACCCCACTAGCTTCAATACAATTGGTATCTGTCATCCTCGATAGATCCATGGCACAAACCTCTAATTCACAATGACTGTGGCATTGTGGTGGGAGTTGGCACTGGTCTTCCTTGCTGATATGTGAGCCTTTTGGGTCTCCTGCCATCTTTTGAGTTATCTTAAAAATCCCACAGACTGTTTCCCGGAGACCACTGTTTCTCTCCAGGTATGTTATGTATTATAATATTCTTTATCTAAACCAGAAAACAGTGGTAAATGCCCTTCCAGATTTTTCTTGGCTAAGCCATATTTTGAATCACCTTTACTTCCCTCCCAAGTAAAACCTGTCTTTTATTTAAATCCTTGTATCCACAGGGGGAAAAGGGAAAGAAAGGCAAGAAGGGGCCTAAAGGGGAGAAAGGAGAACAGGGTGCTCCTGGATTAGATGCACCCTGCCCGTTGGTATGTCTGACTCATGAACTGTCTCCAGGTGGCTTGTGTGAGGGGATGACACAGGAGAAGAGCAAGCTGGAGGGACCAGTAGCCTCATTTAACACGGACTTTTAGATGCTAAGAAGCATCTCAGACCATCTTGGTTTGTTCCCACATCTTGTCTCTGGCCACAAGCTCTACGTGACTTCTTTAATCTCAAGTATTGCTTGTACAGCTGGAATCTGACTATAGGCTCTGAAGGGGAGCCTGTGCTATTGCTCACCCCTCAGGAGAGAAGGTCACTGTTTTAAGATGAGCCCTTGTATGGGACTATGCCCAGTGCCATGTTAGTTTGTTCAACTTCCCTGGGTGTTACTTTTCCCTTCCAGGCTACTCCTCTCCCGGGCTTTTATTGTTCTAGTTATTTCTTTAGCAGAATCTGTGCTTAAGTGAATTCTTGCATTAGTAACATTATGAGTTAATCTTCACAAACAGGGATTCCGAGGTGTTAAGGGGGAAAAAGGGGAGCCAGGCCAGCCTGGCCTGGATGGGCTGGATGCCCCTTGCCAATTGGTACAGTATTTCTCCTTCCTACCGCCCTGCATGCAGTTCCTTTGTTGATTACGTATTCATCTCTATCAGTGTAAAGTGGTTCTTTCTGGAGCAAGCTTTACATGATAAACATACTACATGCATGTGCATGAACAGGCTCCTTCTGAAACTGCAGAGGGAAGAGCAAAGCATGAGTTATCAGTGAATGCAAATTAATCTCACCACTGACATGACTACTGTATCTGTGTTCTTTGAAATATTAATTTATTTGATAAATATTTAAAGATTAAGTTATATAAAAATATTTGATGCAGAGGGCACTGTTAGGCCATAACTTCTGCTTTACCCCTCATTTTAACTTTTTCTTTTTCTCTAAAAGTAATGAAGATATTTTTTGTCTCTTGCACAAAATTTTTATCAGGCCATAAAGAAAACCAAACTACAGAATTAAAGCTTCTATGGTCAAGAGTTAACCAATTTGAGGGAATGCAGTTATGAGACCATGTGGAAGAAACCCAAACTTCTGAGATTACAAAGATAATAGTCTGCAGCCCAAACCCTCTTCTTTGTCACGTAACCTTTTCAACTTAATGGTCTCTCCTTTTGAAACTCACTTTCCTAAAGTAGACAGAACTCCCTTCTCTCCATTGGCATGAACTCAAAATCTTCCTTATACTAAAATCTAAAATTCTACTGGTTTATCCTCCTCCTTGTACCAATCTGGCATTACCAATTTTTCCCAAATATTTTATAAAGCTATTTCAACATTTTTATACCTTTAGACAATAAGAATATATTTTTGTAAAGTAAAAAGAAAAAAAATGTATGGTTATGTTATTATTGATCTGCATGTTCTTATGAGTCTTCGGTTCTAAGCATGATTCTTTAAAGGTAAATTCATGTTTCTCAAGCCTTTTAAGAGGTTGTATGAATAGAAAACAAAGTTATTTGGGCAATAATTCCAGTTATAAAATCTCAATATGAAGTGCCTAGTCTTATTTTGTTTGCTTGGAATTGATAAGTTGTATTTTATAACCACTTTATTGTAGAAAAATATGAGCATGCCTTCATACTATGTCAACTTTTCCTGTCTCATTGATATCATTTGTATCTGAAGAATGCTGACGCTTTAAGTTATAATAAATTTTGCAACATTTAGGAACCCCATCTCTTATTCAGAATGTTAACTGACTTCTGAAGAATTTAAATAGAGAAATAGATGAATGCCCTAGATAACACTTTACTATAAAATCTACCTCGTGGCTGCCTGTCTTGCAATTATGTCTTGCAATATCTACTTTCAGTACAGGAATATGAAAAGTTATTGACATGTGAAGAGCTATAAACTTCAGATAGAAATGGTTTATCGTTGATTATTTATCATTATGATGAATTATTATCATTATCATGGTCCATACTGACCAGAAAGAGAAGTTATTTTTTTGGTCTACTTAATAAAGATAATTGTGAATGTCTTTAAATGAAATGAGGATATATAGTACAGATTTCTTATCAAAAGATATAAACTGAATACATCCTAAGACCACCATGCTTTGTAAATTGCTTCTCCAACATTAGGCATAGCTTTTTCTGTAATTTATATATTTTTAAAACATGTTCTCACTGGAAAAAAAATTTGTATTATCTTCCTTTTAATTGATACTGGGTAATATATTGGGAGATAGTAATTAGTAAAAGATGGCTATGACTAAAGCCACCTAACAGATAGAAATCTTTTTTTAAGCCTGTGGGCATGTGAACTATGAAGTTTGATCATTTTTGAGGAGTCTGAGGAATTCTTTCTCTTTTTAAAACAGGGCCCAGATGGATTACCCATGCCTAGCTGTTGGCAAAAGGTAGGTGTTATGAAATGATTTCTGAAGGAAGCACTCTCCTTTCTCTTGACCTGGCCTGGCCCTTTTCATTCAGAACAGATCTTTTGCATTTGACACTCATGAATGATTCCACCTTCACAATGTCTTGATGAATATACTTATTACCTATTTCCTTCTAAGCTGATGTGTGAAAACAGTTCTTCACAAACATCATGATTTGAAACCTTCCCGACTTGATCCTTTGTTTGGAATGGAAAGGGGCAGTGGGTCTTAATGGTTTGCAGGTCAAATTCTTTGTTCTCTACTGTTGAGCATAATCTCCAATGGTGATTCTTTTTCTACTTATATTTAGTTACTTAGACCAATATGACAATATATGGTAGAACCCTGTCAATTTTAGTCACAAAGCTGAGAAAGCAGAAAATATACACTATTTTTTTCAGTGATGCCTTGATTTATCTAGGAGAACCTGATTCAATTGGCACCTTCCTGGCACATCAGCTTATTCTAGCCTTTTCATCCAGCTGCCTTTATTCACTGCATACTCATGTCCTATATAGAGGGACCATGTCCTATATAGAGGATGTTCTGTGTACAATGGCTGTGCCATAGGCACTCTCACACGGGGGAAATCATTTCATTTAATCCATGCAGTAACCTACTAATGAAACAGATTTAGAGAGGTGAAGGAACTTCTCAGAGCACAGAGCTGGTATGTCTAGCTCTCCACACACAGAACTTGGAGGCTAGAGGGTAGAAAACAACAGCAAAATCTGAAGCCAAAAAAGAGAAGCATATGCTGTGCTTCTCAGAAAATACCTAGTCTTCACCTAGTAATTGTGTGAACTCAGTTATAAAGGATGGTGTGCTACTGAAGGACCGAGGGAGCCCATTAAAGTGAAAATGATCTTGGTGCAGTATAAGAGCTGCTCTGATCTTTTTAGATTTTTCTCCAACACTTTATAGCTCAGTTGGTATTTTTGGACAGGCATGCTTCTTTGACAAAATCATGTACAATTACAAAACAAAAATTGGCAAAATTATGTAAAAAAATTTAAATTAGATAACATTGGAAAAATTTTGTAAGTTAACAAAACTATGTAGGATTACAGAAACAGGAGGAGACACTTGACTCTTGGTTGGCTCTCCTCTTAGCAGTTCCACCACTGAGAAAACCTATGCACTGTCTTTCTTAGAGGGTTTCACCTACTTGGCCAGGGAAAGAAAAACCTCTCAATAGTGGCATTTATTTAGTAGCTTCTCATACTCCACTTTCATCCTGTCAGATAATTAGTGGGATCACTTCTGAGGTCGGATAGGTCTCAGGACATGGACCTCTTGTTCACCTAAGAAATCTATCCTCTGGCCACCAAAAGCCCTGTTCACACAATCGGCAATACCATCCAATTGCTGGAATCACTATTTGCTTTCTAACCTTTGCCCTGTAATCTAATAATATAATGATTTTTTAATCCAGTCATTAGTACACTTAGAGGGAGAGGCATCCGTTTATTCTACCCTCTTCATACAGCTGCCCTTAGTCACTATGTATGCATGCAAACCGATTTCTTTATCCAGTTTCAGAGTCCGGGGTCACTATTGGTTTGTGGCTGTCTTTTGAAGCCCTTCCTTTCTTGTGAAGGCACAAAGTAATGGCAAGAGGCGAAGGCCTCATCATCATTCGGGTTCATGAAATGAAACACGTGCTAACAAGATGACTGGTATCGGAAAATCAGAAGTCTCCCTTGGAAAAACACATTTTTCCATAAGACACTGACTGTCTCCTACATACGATTAAGTTTTTTATTAATCTATTACACAAAGAAAAAAAAATCTCAGTGAAAAAACTTCAGTATTGCTTAACTCCCCACCCCAACACACACTCGTGCAAGCCACTTTGACCAACCTCCTTCAACCCTCCCCACCAAAAAGAAAAAATTAGAAAAGTGGAATGTTCTCAAATTTCTTATGTGGTTAACTCAGCTATCTCAAATAGTCAAGTCCAATAATTTTTAAGTGATATTTTAAAAATAAGTCCAGTCGAGGATGTTCACCAAGTCCTGTTTTCTGTGGACCACCCTCATAAACACTGTTGTGTTTATTAGACTGTAAACACACTGGCAAATGTCTGTGTGACTTAAAATTCAGATTGTGGCAGCAGTGTAAATCACTGTGCCTAACAAGTTTTCTTGGCATGCCACATTCAGTGTTTTTTCATGTAGAACTATTTGATCTTTGCTCAAATTGCTTTTATTTCTGGATATAGTTCAGTTTTCTAAAATTTGTCAACACAGAAAGAGTTGCTAAGCTAGAACTGAAGTACAATGCATTAGTCCAAGTGTTATTTGTATAGTGAGTAAATAGCAGAATGTATTAAGAGGCTATTAAGCTTATCATCATCCATCATCATTCATAGGTTGGAAACTACTCACTAGGAGAAATACCTCTAGCCCTGTGCTTCATCTGATTTAATACTTCACTGAACTTAACTTTTCAAGGTAGGGCTAACAGAATCTTTTTAACACCAAGTAAGAGATGTTTTTTTTTTTTTAAAAAAAAGTGAAGTTTTAAACCCTGAAAAAAAAAGAATCTTTAAAATTCTGTAAATTATTTGCAATACATTGGTTTTGTTACCCAAACTTGCATCAAATTTGAAATCTGAGAAAAGTGAGTTTGGAGAAAAGAATGCTTCCTACAGACAAAATTTTGGGCATTGATAGGATGGTGTGCATAAGCAGAGTGAATAGCATCTCTCAAAGACAGAGAGCACACAACCTGCTATGCACACCTAGTAGAACATTGGTGTTTCTTAGAAAAGCAAATGTTGTTAATGAATAAGCTGAAAGATGCCTCATGCCTGTGGAGCTGCATGAGGAGACTGCCATCATTTCACTCTCCTGCATTTTACTTTTCCAGTTTTTCTTTGGGTCAATGTCAAGGAAGTCTCCCAGAACTTCCCTATGAAATCACATCTCAACACTGCTCCTCAGACTCTCAGATCTTATTTCTGTTCTAGGAATATCTTCAAATAATGGCTGCTCAGAAAGAGGGGCTTGGGCTCTGCGGTGTCTTAGGACATAACAATGGAACCTGTCATACAGCTTGAGCCCTGAGAGCAGGAAGGTCCACCTTGCCCAACATTCCAGCGAGGCAGAGAGACCCAAAGGAAAACACAACCTAGAATAGTAGGCCATTATACATAGACAGGTGTGGGTGAAGTGAACAGCATCACTGAGGTCAGAATCCTAAACTTTTTTCCATTTTAATGCTGGAAGGTTATGTAAAGGCACAAATACAAAATGGAATTTAATAATTACCTATGTGATAAAATCCTAAATTTTCTGCTTTCCCAGAACAGTTACCGAAACAAACATCAAAAAATTCTTAGTGGTGAAGGAAAACAGGGGTTGAATTTAATATGGAATTTGTAATATTCTAGAGTTCAGAAAGTTAGATCCGGGACACACACCATATGATCCATTAGCGCATTGATAAACACTGTAGTCAAGGTTCTACCAGCTTTCATAAATGTTAATTTGGAATTGTTATCCAAGACTACTAATGCCATGTATTTGTCTTTTTTTATTGTCTGCTTTTCTGCAGTGATGATTCTAACCTTCCAAGCATGAAGTTGTGTATATAATGGTCCACTTTCTATATTTATAGTTGAAAACAGAATTGCAGATTTTACAAGTCTGAGATATGTTTACATAGAGCTGCTTCTTCCTGTCTGCAGTAGTACACGTGTCCATCTCTTTTCCACTTACATCTGAAATTGGGCAATTTATGAAACCCGTGAGAAGTCTGCAAAAAAATATAGATCAGTGTCTCTTTATCTTATATGAAGATATGTATTTATATGGACATCTGTGATAGAGAATGATCATTCTTGCTATTTTCTTACTTTGGGCTTGTGAATTGCATGGACATAAAGTGCCATGACATAGTTTACATGAAATTGTGACCAAATATGGACTCGAGTCTATTAACATGTACCATACTGACTGACTTTGGAGTTTGCCATCACTTCCCCAGTCACCTTCCCTGTTAGCAATGATTCATGCCCACACCACCTACTGAAACTGACTAAAAAAGCATGACTGTGTGCCAAACCTGCCTGTCCTTGTGCAAATTCAGATGCTAGCATTCTGCTTTATGAGTCCTTTGATTACATCTGAGCTTTTATTCCTTTTGTCATCTCAAGGGGGTTACACCATGGCTTATTGCCAAAAAGAGATAAGTTGGTGGAAAGCACACAATTGGTCTATCATTTTGAGGGAGCTGCAGTCCCAGCTGCAGATCTCCAGCTTCCAGTATTGAGAGCTCATGGGGCCACCTTGGCTGAAATACCAAGGGGGTGAGCTGATTGCTGCCCCTGGTTTTCCTGGTGCTGCTCTTGGCAGTGAAGTCATGGGAAGAGGACCGGTTCAGCATCCTGAACCATCTCTCATGTGACCAAGTAGGAAAGAGGTTTACAAATGTGAACATCCAGAACAGCAGACTTTTTTTTCTAATAAATTGAATTCCAGTGAGTGTTAATCTGGGTGATTTTGGAGAAAGAGCCATGCAGCACTTCTTTTGCGACAGGAGATCCTTGGAATGGCAGTCCCTGTTCCTGAGGACAATGGGTGTGTACATTGCATCTAAGCCGAGATTGCTGAAGAAGTACCATGTCCCAAGAAGGGGCAACCAAAATGTCCTCTCCTGGAGGTGCAGAGGAGCTCACCAGTACAATCTGAAGAGAAAAGCAACTTTGATTTCAATTTAATCATTGTAAAGCATGAAAGTTAAGCATTTTTTCAGTATTTTTTGACATTTTTTACATGATGAATGTAACAAATTATCAGTTGATAGACAAGGTTTTAGAGCATTAGCTCACTTCTATTTCTTATGATTGTTTTTTCTATAGATTTCTTTCTTTTAATATTTTTTAATGTTTCTTATTCATAGACCAAACCCAAGTTCTCAAAAAGCTGTGAAATACAGTTGCAATAAGTATGTTTTCATCTACTTGCTCAAAGATTACCTAACCATATTAGACTGAGCACTTCTTTGAACAGTAAGAAGTTGGTCGCATGTTTTGAAGTGGCTTAAGTGGAAAGGTTACATGAGGAGAAACATTGTTGATAGTAGTCACCTGTTAGCTCAGTAGAGATTTTAATTTCCTTCAAGAATTCAATGCCATTTTGTTGGGAAATTTCTGGTTTTGTGAATAAGTTGGGTTTTTTTTTGTGGTTTTTATTTTTAAACCACCAGAGGGGAAATTTGCTCATTGGTAATTTGAATGATTCAAAATGGTGTCTTTTTAAATTAATTTATCTAGTTTCCAAGGTTAAAGGCATGTTTAAACTATTAGATTAGTCTACTTGGTAGTATTTCTTGTAACATTCCACATCCCAAGCCAACTTAGCATTTTGAAAATAATAGAGTGCCTCATATGGCATAGGTAGGATAAGTTATTGCTCAATGTCTGAAATGATTTGTCTTAAATGGTTTGGGAAAAGTGAACTGGAGTGGAACTACATTCTGTTTAGAAAAAACAACTAACATCTTGAAAAAAAGTCGGGTAGCTATATTTCTATCCTCCTTTCTGTTCCTGTAGTAGAAAGAGGTATTGAGATCATTACCTAAAACTTACACAGCTTCAGATAAGAATACCTCAGCATCAAAAGAGAAGCATTTCACATATAAACAAAGTTTTAGAATTTGGCCTTTTAAGAAATACAGGGCTGTCCTGTGTGTATATTGGGTTTTTTGATTTGGGTTAAGTGATTTGACAGCATCGACTTATTCCATGATTAAAGGAAGTTGTAAACTTACATTTCATTTATTACCTTGAGAAAAACAATGGGATGATGTCACTCCTCCTGATTCAGTGGAATTTCGAGGTCTTAAACACCGTAGATGATCTGAAAGTTTTGCATTATTAAAGTATGTTCATGCATCCATTTTGTCATCAGTACAGGGAGTCTTCAGATAACTTCCGAATGAATAATTATGATTGTTGATATATGTTGATAAACATCTTTCTTAAATATTTCTTTTAATTTATATTATTGGATATAGGATTGAGAAAAATATATGAAAGACACATTGGGAATAAATCAAGGTTTACTTCTGAGAAAACATTTTTAAAAGATGCAAATTGTCATGTTTTGGCTTTAAAACTTTTCCATTCACATTGGCTGGTGCTAATGTATTTTATTCTTTCTTTATGGACAGTGCAACTCTACTATGGATAATTTCATTTCTCTGATTATTAGCATTCCTAAACTCATTGTGTGATTTTACTTTTAAAATTCATGAATTTGCTCTAATTATGGTTCAATGACCATCCTCTCTTAAATGTAAAGTGTGCATATAGATAATGTGTTTTTACTTGGATCATGGGTCCCTTTGTTTCATGTTAATTTTATACATACTGTGCCTTTATCAATTTTTGTTCTTTTTCACTGACTCATCTTTTCAACTTATATAATTTGATGAAACTTGATACAATCAGTGATAGAGGACTCTGCACACTCCACGCGGTTGCATGAATACACCTATACTACTCTTCCAGATTTCACTTTGCATTTTCAATAGCAAGCCTGGAGGAGTTTTCTTTATCATCTGAGTTTATAGATAACATTGGAATGCCTTTCATTTGAACCAATAGAAAGGTATTATTTTTGAATTTGCAGTTTGTGCAAATGATGTTCTAATGGGACAAGAATTTATGCATCCTGTAGTTTATACTACATGTCCTTTGTCCACAATGTGTGTGTTTGGAAAATGATCAAATCAGCATAGCTTTACCTATTTGGAACCTTGTTTTTCCTCTATTTCTTAATAATCAAATTATATTAATATTTGAGACCACTAAAAGTAGAATTTTCTAACTTCACCAAATAAAAACCCTGCTATCTCTAGGAAGTCAAGGTCTACTAGGAACCTTATCTTTCCAAAAAGAAGAAATCACATGTGATACAACCTGTCAAAAAATCACACATCCTAAACATGCTTAACCAATTATGATTCTGCTGAATTATTTTAGAATATAAAGACCTTCAGTCCATACTCCATCCCATTTTCCCCTAATGTGTCTTCATATTGGCTGGATTTGTTATATGCCAGAATAGAAATGCTCCTCGAACTTGAAGTTTTAGTAGATTTAGTTTTTTGCCAATCCAATACCAATAAACATATTAATGGCATTTTCATTAAAAATACATTGAAGAGAATAAATTATCTATGCTGCTTATTGATGGAACTGTTCTTGGGGAAAAGGAAGACTTTTTCAACCTGACCTGTTATGTTTGACTTATTGACAGATTACCAACGTTTCTCAAAATGCAGTTGATATTCTCTCATATCTCAGAAAAATTAATGAGTTGGATTCACAAAAGAATGTCTTACATATTGTTGACATTTATGTGAATATACTTTATACTGTTGTAAATGTTTCATTCAACTTGACATTTTAAAAGATGTATGTATCTTATTTTTCTTTAGGAAATATTATATTTTTATTTGTGTTTTTTACATTTTAAAGTTCATCTATACGTGCAGCTATTTTTATATTGCCAAAAACTCACATAAACACAAAATAAGAGCAAAATGAAAAAAACATTGACAAACATTACATTGCATTTTTTGAATGTTTCATGGGCCAGTCTCATGTGATTGATTATTTTAAGAATGTGTCGTGGGGCTGGAGATGTGGCTCAGCGGTAGCGCGCTCGCCTGGCATGCGTGCGACCTGGGTTCGAGGTTCGATCCTCAGCACCACATACCAACAAAGATGTTGTGTCCGCCGAGAACTAAAAAATAAATGTTAAAAAAATTCTCTCTCTCTCTCCTCTCTCACTCTCTCTTTAAAAAAAAAAAAAGAATGTGTTGTGTCTTATCACTGTAAATATGGCACAGACCTGATTATCTCACTAATGTAAATATTTGAAAGGTTGAATTCTCCCCATTTGCTTTTTTATTTCAGTTTCATTGTAATTTCTCCAGCTGACATTATTGAAGCAAAAGACACAAAGTTTTCAACTTGCAGTTTGGAGATAATTGCATTGTTTCAGAGAATTGTTCAGTTTCTACTTTGTTTTTATTTGCTTTTTAAACTTGTTTCAGGGTTCTTAGTTTGTGAGAAGTTGATCTTCAGAATTATTCTTACACTATTTATGACTTATTTTCATAATGTAAAAAGTGTGTAATTATTACATATTAATCCAAACAATGATAATGAATTGTATTGTTATAAAGCTTTATTGATATTCATGACAACCCTGGCCTGTTTTCTTTGATTCCGACACAGTCCACACAGAATTTTATTCTGCTTTTCTACAATATCATACCACCACCATTCAACGATGTACACATGCCTAATTATGGTGGTCTTTAAGAACTAGTACTTTCTGGGTTTTTAAGTAATGTTATCAAATTGACATTTCCCCTCCAAATTCACTTTTCTTCCAGAATTTCCTATCTTGGTGAATTGACTGACTTTACACTCAGTTGTCTCTTTTATCCACCCCATCTAATTAGTCATACTGTGAGATTAGAAGGTAGATTATAATAATCACTTAATAGCTACTTAGTGAATGATGGTTGACTAAATGCCTCCACCCAGCCACCAATTATTTGCAAGTCTCAAATGAAAGCACCTTCCACTACTAATCTTTCCTGATCTTACCATTAGCGTTAAGTCCAGAGAACCAGAAACACTGTGACCCTCCGACACTCTGCTGTGTTTTCTTACTTTTGGTTCTACTCTGTCAGCTCTTCCTCCTTTACCTGATCACTAAATAATGACCCTCGGGGCTGTGGCCTTGATCCCCTCTTGTGGCTTTTGTTCTTTGCTACACATTCTTTCTCCAGGACAGCTCATTCAGTCTTTTATCTCCATTCAGACTTCTTCTTCCCTTCCTGACCACTGCCTTAGCCATGTCCCCCTGGCTGTCCCACAGGGGCTCATCATCCTCACTCTCTCCCTGATTCTCTGCTAGGCTGCTGTATCATAGTGAATGGTGCCCACTTCACCCTCTGCCACCCAGGCACACAAGATGGAAATTTTAGAATCCTTTGAGATACCACCCACCTCTCATGGACCACCTGATCCTCTCACACACAGCGTCTTATCCATGACCATGCCCCCTCAAGTTCAAATCCTAAATTTCAGATTCCCCCATTCTCTCCATTTCTGTCACCAACATCCTTGTTTATGACTTTAACTTCAAAAGTCTTCTAATCGCCCCCCCATAACTAATAACCACCTTGACTTCATACCCTGTATCACCTTAAAGATGATGATTTAAATAAAACAAAGGAATCAAATTGAAAAGATTTTTTTCATTTGAGATTTCTTATGAAGGGCATTTCCTTTTAGGGCCCCACTACAATAAATACAATAGACATTTTTGATATTGTTTCTCAATATAATCCAAGAGCATGTGCCAAGGCACTTTTCCTAACAACAGCTCTGCAGGGGAAATTAATCAAGTTCCTTCCCTTGCTTAAAAGTCCTCCAGTAGTTACCCATTCTCATGCAGCCACTTCGGTGTCAAGCACAAAGCCTGCTGTGATCTGATGTGTTGAGCTTTATAGAGCATCCTATCTTGCTGGTCAGCAACCCTCACCCAAATGTTTTCCCAGGTTAAACCACTCCATGATTCCTTTAGCTCTGCTTGCCTGGGCCTGAAATCCTCTCCATTCCCACCCCTACTACCCATCTGAAGAACATATGCTTTTCTTTGTGCATCAACTTACCAACCACCCCTTCCTGCCAAGTTGAAATACTGCTCCACTTAAACAATTTCTTGTGTTTATCACTGCTAAACTCTTATCAGATTATTAATAATTATATGATTTCTCTCTCTCTCTACTAGAGAGTAACTAAAAAATGAATTCAAATCACAGCAGGTTCTCAAATATTTTTAAGCAAACAATGCAAGTTCCAACAGCAACAAAATCACCAGGATTTAGGAAATTTATTAATGTACACAATAGGTCATGGATCATGCCCAGGTAGTTCTCAAACCAAAGGAAATGTGTTAAGACTTTTTTCAAGTTTAAGACTATGTTTTATATAAAGTGAGTAAAATCACTTGAAAAGATTTTTCATTTGAGGTTTGCTAGATGTATGATCATCTACTAAGTGGCTAGAGAGGATTAAAAGTTTAAAGACACAGCAGGTGATGCATGCCTGAGGTCCCAGCTACTTGGGAGGCTGAGGCAGGAGGATGGCAAGTTCAAGGCCAGCCTGGATAACTCCACGAGACCCCACCAAAATAAAAATAATTTTTAAAAGTCTGGAGATATTGTGAAGTGGGAGAGCATTTCTGGGTTCAACCCCCAGTACTGGGGAAAAGAAAAAAAACATTTAAAGAAATTAGAGGGGGTCTGAGTTATCCATGTGGGGAACAGGAGTACACAACAAAAGCACATAATGATGTTTGGGCAGTTTAGAGCAGGTCTGTGAAGCTGAGGACCACAATTTTGTCAGGGTGCAAATCTGTACCTTTGCATAGTAAGCATGGAGTTGCCATCCATTTAAACATCAAGTGTTTACCTTCTAAATCACCTTCCTCTCTTACTCATGTTGGTTGGATTTTCATAGTCCTTCCATGTTAGAAGGCTGGATTTAGTTTAGCAGTTCTTGAACTTAGCATTCAACAGAATCACGTGGAGAGCAGGTCAAAACACAGATTGCTGGGCCCTGGGACCTGAGTCTCTGACTCCATAGCTTTGGGATGGGATTTGAGGATGTACAGTTCTAATGTACAAGTGGTGGTGATGTACTTGATCCAAAGTCCACACTTGAAGAACTGCTAGTCTCTTCTATTTTAATGGACTGTACATGGCATTAATGCAAAAGTGGTGAACTCCCTTTTTAGGGTGACCTCTTCTAGGAATTTCCCTTTCCTTATCCATGCTTTATCTCTCTTTTGCAACTACCCTCAGGTGGAAGCCAATTCTCCCACCACCGCCTACCTTAAGGCTGGAAAGAGTTGATCATCCATGTGGCTCCTTATTGCTAGTTCCACACAATTCCTTCTTCATCCACACCTACAAAGCCCTGTGGTTCTAGGGTCATGTGGACTGATGAGTAGCACCTTCTTCCCCTCCCCACTGCAGCCATCTACTGACTTCTTCAGCCTCCATTCTGCTCTCATCCTTAGAGGTGACTCGAGTGTCAGCATGGGCAATAGAGCCAACGGAATCCATTATCTTCTTGGACTTCATTCCTAACGATTGTTTGTGTTCTCTCCACTGCCGCCACCCACATACCGATTTCAGAAATCCCCAGAACCACTCTAACTCTGCAATAATGAATCGAAACATCCCACGCTTCATCTCCTACCACACTTTCTCACCCATGACTCCCTCTGTGCCTACCTCTCAGCATTCCTTGCCAGGCCCTGCACAACTCCACCTTCTCCCCATTCCCACTTAGATCAAATTTTCATCTACACCAATGCCACCCACCCACTCCCTTACCCCATCACTCTTCCTTTTGCCCATTTGGCCAAATTCAAACTCTATAATAATCCACTTGTCTACTTTCTCTGTATCTGTATCTGGTCTAGTTCACTCAACGTCATGAGAGAAGTGGGGGAAATTCACTCGGTGGTCCAGATTGGTCCCGTCACAAATTCAGTCCTCAAACTCACCTACACAGGTGACAACAATCACATAGTTAGGGTGACAATTTAGGTTTTTTCTACTCTCCTCTAATTTCTACCTTTCTTATTCTCAGTAGATCATCTTTAATTCAAAGAAAAAAAAATCCACAGATGATACAACTTCAAACCCTACCACACTGAAAATGTGCACACAGTTAATGCCCTTATTTTTTCCCCTTCTCTCCTACTATAATAGAAATTGATGACATTCTTTCTACCTAAAGCTGACCTCTGCCCTAAATGACCCACATCCACTACAGGTTTTTAGAAGTTATCAGGTCAACTTCTCTGCTGCAGACCCTGCCTTAAATACACTTAAACACATTCAGGTATCTTCCATTTGTATAAAAAGTCCTTTCGCAATCCCTTGTAGCCTTATAGCTGCCCTCCTATTTCTTGCATCCCCTTGAAGACTAACTTCTAGGAAATTGATGTAATATTCACTGTCCCTACTTCCTAACGTCCCGTTTACTCCTCAATCCCTATCCATCCCTGTCCCACTCAACCAAACTTCCTCTTCTGTAGGAAACTCCTAAAAAGATTAGGGACTAAGATCCCATTGGCATGTCTGTCTGTCTCTCCCTTCCTCGACCCCACCACTCTAAGTTCAGTTGCAACTACGTTCCTATGATGTGCAGGAGGCATCTCAAAACCAGCATGTGCAGAACCAATGACCTTGTCCCCTGCTCCTCTGCCACATTACCCCTCCTGGGTCCCTATCTCAGGGAATGGTGTCACTACTCACGCAGCTGATGAAACCAAAACTTGCCCAACATATCCTTCTCATCATCCCCAGTCACAATTCAAAACCAGCACCTTCTTCAGGCTCCATATGTACAATAGCTGCCCCGTGGCCACAACCTAAGGCCAGGCAACTAGTACCTTTGTCTGGCTTACTACAATAGCAGGTCTCATGATAGTTGGTCCTACCCTGCACAGAAGCCAGAATCGTTGTTCCCTGCTTATAAGTCTTTAAATTGAAGTTCTTCCTTTTTTTCCAGGGTAACTCTCATGGTTTCCAGCCCAATCTGTCTCAGTCCATGTCTACTTTTCTTGCCTTACCTCTCATCATTTCTCTTGTACTGAATCTAGACAACCTGTATTTATTTTTCAATTCTTTGACCAGGCTCTTCTCTATTGCTCCCAGATTTGTTATCTGCCACTTTATCATCCCTTTTTACCTAACATCCACTTTACCTTGCTAACTTCTTCCAGTCCTCAACTTTCTGCTTAGCCATTGCTACCTCTAGGGAAAATTCCTCTGGATCCTCAAATCATGGGCAGCTCTCTCTGCACCATGTACTTCAATTATCATTACACCCTTACATGAGGTGATTCCAAAAGGAGAAATGCCTGTGTTGTCGCATTTATGTCCTTAATGTCCAGCACATAGTTGGTGGTCAATATGTATTTGTTGAAGAAGTAAGTAAGCCACTTGAAGTGATGATCCAAGGGTATACAGAACAAGCCTTCCAGAAATAATATAAGCAAGCACATGGGTAAATAGTACAACAGTAAGCATAGAGTTTGTTAAAATCTGCATGGCTTTTCCACTGACTGAAATTGATAGCAAAGAGTCCTTTACAAAGCACACAATTCCATGTGCATCTTTCTTTCTATTCTCTTTAAATTGTAGTATCAACCTCAAGTAATGACAGCAAAAAGACCTAGAAGGGCTGATCTGAACTAAATTGTGTTCTCCAGAAAACAAGTTTTCTTAAAATAGTAACAGTTAGTCCACAAATAAGGCCATTCAACATAAGAATGTGACCAAGAGGGCTGGAGATGTAGCTCAGTGGTAAAGCACTTGAGCAGCAAATACGAAGCACTGGGTTTCCCTGGGAACAAATACGTGCACACACATGACCTGAAATGTCTATGAAAGGGATAAAGGACACAGTGTGCATAGAACATTTTGGAAATACTCTACAGTATTATTGGTTCTAACTCAGTCAAAACCTGCCCTGAGGTACGCATGCAAACAACGCTCCATGTTGCTCAGTTGGCCTCCCACTCACCAGGGTTTTCCAGGGAGTCATCTACCCAGAGCGGTCTTCGCTGGTAACTCCTTACTCTTGGAAACTCCTTTTCACTTCAGATTTTCATCTCCACTTCCACCCTCAATACTCATCTCTCTACCCAAAAGGCACTAGGATTCAGTCTTAGTCTGAGTTGGAGCCTGATCTCAGCAGCGACTAAAATCCACTTTCAAGGGCGATGACAAGATCTAAGAGTAATCAAGTCCCATTTGGGAAACACATTTCAGTGGAGTATATACTAGGCAGTGATCTAAACAAACTTTTCTAATTTATGAAAATAAGAAGATTCAAATATGGGAACAATGCAGAATAAATTCTTTTAAAAGCATATTATGTGACTATATAAATATACCACAGGGAATTTCTCTTTTATGCATAAGTAAAAGGAACTAATCAAACATAACTAAATAGATGAACAAAAGGAGTAGAGTAGAAGGAGGAGAATGGGAAAGGAGAGGGAGGATGGGGGGGAAAATGGTGATCATGAATTGAAATAAAATTCCATGCATACACCAGTTTGTCAGGATGAAACTAACTACCATGTAAACTATAAAGCTCTAATAAAAAAGAAACAAACAGGTTGAGAAACATTCATATACACTCAGAGACAGAGACAGACAGACATGGAAAGACAGAGACAGACAGAGACAAAGAGAGACAGAGAAACAAAGAAACCGAGACCAGAGAGCTTGCTCTTAATCTCTCTCAGCAAGGAAATGACTATCCACCACCCGAGTCCTCACCCAAAAATGATCATGCTTTCATCCTGATCTCAAACTCCCAGCCTTCTCTAGAACTATGAGAAATAAGCATTTTCTAATAATAAAAAAATATGGGAACAAGCAAAGAAAGTGAGCCACATTTACATTGGACAAGTACATCAAATCTTTGAGAAGATAGGAATATTAAAATGGTTGGACTGGGAGAAATTGTCATGGATTCCATCTGTGGCTAAAATGTTTAGTAAATAAACAAGGTATCAAATTTGTAAGTCATTCTGATATCAAGTAACTATGGAGTTTTCTGAGAAAGCAAAATCTAACATAGAAGCAAATGAGAATGGAAAAATCAGGCAATGTTTAACAACTTATTCCCCAAGAGTTTTAGTCACCTATTTTGTGCTATTTGCTGTTTAAAACTTAACTGTTCATAACTTAGGGGATAACTAGCTCTCAGTCTCTTTTTAAATTCTTCTAACAGTTGTGGAATTGTGGTACTTCTCTGGGAATGCTACAATAGTAAAGGTATATTTTCTGTTTTTAAAACTAAAAGATTCAAATATATACCAAAGAGAGGGAGAAATACATAAGAGAAAATTAAGATATAGAATTTGATAAAGTTCAAAACAGAATGGAGTTTTTCTTAACCTGATCAGGATGGACATGCTAAAGACCTACAGCAAAAGTTAGAAACATTTATTTTAAAATTAAAAAAATAAAGACAAAAGTCATTCAATATCACTGCTGCTATTACATAGTATATTGAAGGTCTCAGACAACTCAGTTAGAAAAGAAACACAAAGTAAAAGGTTCAAAAAGAAAGAACGCTGCCTGAAATCATTTTCTATAGCCACTGTAACCGATTAATAAAATGCAGTGGCTTAAAACAATAAAAATATGTAATCTTTCCATTCCATAGTTCAGAAATCCATATCTTACTTTTCTAAAAATCAATTTGTGGTAGGGCTGCATTCCACTGGAACATAAGAGTCCATAGAGGATGAGTGACTTAGCTAAGGTGGCCCAGCTGTTAACAGCAGACTTTGGAACCAGAGACTCCTCTCAGAACTTTGTCCTTTTAGCAAGATGGAACATGAAAACCACGTGTGTGTGTGTGTGTGTGTGTGTGTGAGAGAGAGAGAGAGAGAGAGAGAGAGAGAGAGAGAGAGAGAGTAATGAAATCTAAGGTTATCAATATTTTGAATGCTTTCCTAACACATAATTTCCATGTGATTCTTTGGGGCAAGAAAAATTCCAAATTCTTATTATTTTCTTCTGAGTTAAGCTCGTCTCCCTTCCATTTGATAGTGAATTATTTCTAAAATGTTCTCAATTGATGTTTGCAAATTTTTTTGCCACTCCATAGACTTCCATGTTGAAAAACCCAGTTGCTAAAACCAAAGGGACTAAATTTTAATCCCTGTTCAATCACTTACTAGGGCAAGTTATCCAATCTTGATGAGCTTCCATTTCCCAATTTGTAAAATGGGAATGATAAAGTTACCTACATCAAGGTGTGAGTGAATACAAATATTAGTGAGTTACTATATATTTGTGCTTAGGTAGAACCCAGCCCATAGTTGGGATTCAGTAACCCCCTAGCTGTTATTCCCTTTGTAACAAAGCCCTACATATCTATAAAGTTTTATAGAAAGTTTGCAATGATTAGAAGGTTCTGCTCTAAATTTAGAAAGAGACATCTGTTCCTTTTTTTACTAATTTTTTTAGTTGTCAATGGACCTGTATTTTATTTATTTATTTGTGGTGCTGAAAATTGAACCCAGTGCTTCATACATGCTAGGCAAGCGCTCTACCACTAAGTGACAACCAGACCAAGACATTTGTTCTTCAATGCTGAATGCATTGCTTACACTTCTTGGAGTATTTCACTCTCCCCAAAGTATCTAAAGACACAGATTCTGATATAAAATCTAATGGGAAAGGTAATTTTCTTCTGATCACTTGAGTTCAGAAATAATGTTATCTCCAGCAACTGTCAGCAAGTTTCCTTGTAGAAAAAAATAGTAAATTACTGACAGGAGAAAGACACATAGATGAACAATGAGAGGGGAAAGACAGCTGAATTTAGAAACATACAAATAGAGGTATTTTCTGTATCTTCACCCATGTTGTTTATACAACCTAGTCCACCAAGATAGAATTCCAAATGCCCTGCTCAAGCAATTCCACACTCCAGAACACTTACATAACCCAGAATTTTTTGTTTCTAGCCTGGTACTATGCTGCATATTGTAATATTAACAAAAACAAAGAGATTATTCACGCTTAGCTTGGGGTAAATGGGCTTTTCTTGAACTAGTCTCTTCCAGTTCAACTTCAATGGAGCAGAATTTTTGTCAACATGCAAAAAAAGATTAACTCATAAAATAAATCATCACAGATAACTGCAGAACTCTCTAACTTTCTAACAATTCCATGTATGATTGAGTTTTTGATGATACTTAATTTTGACCAAAGTACAGGTTGTATTATTATATAAAATAGGGCACTGCAAGAGGTTGTTGAGTAACTGCTCCTTAATCTTCCACCCCAGAAGTGATGCCTCTGGCCCATGAGCATCCAAATTGTTTTTCAAACATGAGTGATAGATTTTCAATGAACCAAGAAAATGTTCTTGTTCAAGGTCCTTTACGGCCAGTGGCATGAATTTAAGTGATCCACCAAAACATCCATATCTAACCAGTTGCTTGGTTCTATGCAACATGGGCACTGTATAACCAAAATCTGATGAATCTGTGCAACTCAAAAGTGAGAGAGGGCTGCCCCTAAGCTCTGTGCAGATAAGAAACAAAGGAAATCATGAGCTATCCCAGTGAAGGGCTAATAGTTACAGATGTCAATTAATGAACTCTTATCACATACCATTATGCTGAGCATCATTTATATTATCTCATTTAGTCATCACATTTTATCATTCTCATTTTATACATTAGAAATCTGAAACTTAGAAACATGGAGTCATTTATCCAAGCCCACATAACTAGAATTTGAAATCAATCACCATGTTTTTGCCCACAGTTCTAGAACTAACAGCCTCTCAGTCGATACAAAGTTAAAGATAGGTTCGGGATACAGTGTGGCACAGGGAGAACTGTTGGCCATCACAGTGTCTTGGGAGGCTGAGGCAGCAGGGTCACGAGGCTGAGGCCAGCCTGAGCAACTTAGCAAGACTCTGTCTCAAGATTAAAATAAAAGGACTGGGGATGTATCAAAGCCCAGCGGTAAAGCATCCTCAATACCAAAAGTGGGGGTGGGGTATTTGACCCTGTAAACTACATTTCTCATTCTACAACTCAAAAATGCTAAAAAAAAAAAAAATAAAAAATGTGAATGGATTCATGATAGGAAGTTACAAATCCACCTGGACCCCGAAGGCCACCCCACCAGTCCCCAATGTCTGTTCTTGGAATTGGCCCATAGGGATCAGAAGGGTGAACTCTTTCCTCCACTGTAAGACCAAACAAAAACTGGAATCATGATACTTGCTAAACATGTTCTCTGTCCCTCCATCGTTCATATTAAATCCCACAGTAAACTGGGTCACCATCTCTTGATAAGTTTCTCATTTCCAAAAGCCAGCCATAACCCAATAAATCTCTTCTTTTATAAAATACAATGTTTTTCAGAGTAAGCAGCATGGCAGGAAGAAGCCAACTGTAGTGATTAAACTGACACAAACTTTAAGTGGGACAGCAAGAACCAATCCTATATTACAGAAGCAGCAGATCCATATTCCAGAATACAAAATGATAAAATTATGATTTAAATAATGAACAAACCTTATTACATGATTAAAGTGCTATTTTGTTATATTTGTTATATTGAGAATATTCACCCATTTAGACTAACATTGCTAGTGAGAAATATGAATCAGACAATAAAAAGGGATGACTAAGAAAAGAACTGTCAAAATAAATTCATGAATTGTAAGTATTTCCAGCATGAATTATTAAATTAACGTTAGAGAACAGTTCATGGTGGAGTGGCCTTAAGATTCTCTTCAACTGATCAGCCTCTTCTCTGAGAAGGAGAAGATAGGAATGAAAATGCATACATAATGCAAGGTATCATGCAAGACTGATAACTATGACGAAAGCTTCCATTTAACAGTACTCCATGGCTTAGAGCAATTCTTGTGTAGTGTTACCCAAGAATAATTAGTTACTGAATTCATATTTCACATGTCTTCTGAAATGTGAGGGCAACTTCACTCAAAATTCAAGCAGAGCCAAATCTAGGGCAGGGATGGGGGTTATATAGTCAGTGAAATAAAAGTCGGAAGTATTACATCAATGAAACACAAGAAGCAACAGAATCGTTGAAACCTAAGTGGGAAGTAAAGCGACACTGTGAACTTGAGCATCTTTAGGACACTAACAGATGCAACATTTGGACTTCCAGCAAAACAAGATCTGATTCAGAGAGAAATGGAAATGGCTCTGAGGTAGATAGGAAGGGATGTTGGGATCCATTCAGGTAACCACCGAGTACACATACAGAGAGATGACAGCTTGATGTGGCTAAAGGTTCAAGGTTTCTAGCAGCCTCTGGTGTTCCTAGTAAATTGCCTTCTCCCTGTGTCCTCACTTGTCAGTTTCTATGATTTGTTTCATTTTTATAAGGAATTAGATTAGGACTCACCCTAATGACTTCATCTTCACGTGCTCATCAGCAAAGACAATGATCTTTTTTTAGATAAGATCACTATGCACAAATACTCACTCGGAGATAGGATTCAACATTCTGTGGGAACACAGTTCAACAACAACAAGAAATCATACACACAAGTTGAATATATGTATAGTAAGTGTCATTGGAAGCTTTGATTTTCTGCCCCAGCCAACTGCGGTGAAACCAAGAGTAATTTTTCTGGGAGTGAGGGTGATACTCGAAAACCAAGCATTCAGCATACAGGACATTGTTTCTGCAAAAGACTTATTTTTAAAGAGAGGCCTTCATAATAAAGCAATTTTGATTTCCATATTCTTTTTCTGATAGTAAATTTTATGTAACAAATATAGGAATTTATTTATACTTCAGACTGCACCAAAGATCTATAAGCCCAGCAACTGGAATGAATAAGTAGATAACTCACAACTTTAAATTGTAATCACCAAAGTCAGTTTTTAAATTATGAAAATGTCAATGTGTAAACAGTTACCTGGGCCCACTTGAGTAGCATTTACTACATGCGGAAAATATATTAACATTTGTTTTTAATCTCCAAGACTTATCACACAAATTAACTTGAATTATTTTATTTTGGTACTGAGGATTGAACCCAGGGTCATTCTACACAAAGCCACATCCTCAGCACTTTCTATTTTTTTCTTTCAATACAGAATCTTGCTAAATTGCTGAGGCTGGCCTCAAACTTGCCATCCTCCTGTCTCGGCCTTCCCAGTTGCTGAGACTACAGGCATGCACCACCAAGCCCAGCCTTAAACTTTAATTTTGCAATGAAGTTGTAAATTTGTTTCATAAATACATAATTTCACTATAAATTAATAACACTTAGGTTGGGGTATTCTGCAATAAACTAAACATTTTATATTTCATAGTATATTTAGAGTCTCTGGATAGGGTGTGGCTCATTGGTAGAGCAACATGCAGGTAGGACGTTCTGGGTTCAAACACCAGCACACAAAACCCCAAAACAAACAAAAAAAGAACAAAAGCACAATACATTCACTAGTACACAATACACTAATCAGTAACAAGAACACTGGGTTAACGAGGGAGTAACTGTTATATGAAAAGGTTCAAGACACACTTATGTAAAATTAAATAGCATAATAGATGCATGGTGAAATGGAGTAGCCCTTTGTTCTGCTTCAATAAAACATGTGCAATTCATTATTTGATTCAAGTAGATATTCTTCTGTGAAAATGAAAACTGCACATAATTTGGCTATTTTCCCTTAGCATTTCTCAAACTTCTTACTGCATGAACTACAAATTCCATACTAAGAAAAATCATAATCTGATTTAGTTTTTAAAGGGTATTCTACCTTTTTCATTACCCTACTTCACACTAACACAATTCCTAATCAAAATTTATTTCAAAAGTGCAGAAATGGAGGGAATAAAAGCATTTTATGCACACCTTACCAATAGAGGGCAGACCCTGAATGCCCAGGAAAGTTAGGTACCCTTAACCACCCTCGAGCCTAATATTCTTGTGGACTACACATAAAAAATTACACCTTCAAGTACTTCTGCTTATGTCAGTAAGTCTTACACTCATTTAAAAATGTATTTCCTCTACATATACAACTTTCAAATAGCATCCTCTGTTTTTAATATATCAAAGGCACCAAATAAGCAAACAAAATATTTCTGTGAGCCTCAGATCCAAATTTTAAAAGGATTAGAATAAGACCTAATAGGTACAGTTATGTTTTTTTCCAGTAAATCCATGAAAAAGTGTAGACTTGACAAAAATCCAGAAATAGGGGTGTTGATTGACAAAGATTTATATTTCAATTTAAAATGAATAAACTCCAAAAATTATATACACCCCAGAAAAACTGGCAGAAAAGACTTGCCTGAGTGTTAATGGATCACTGATGCTTAAAAATTAAATGAATTGGCTGGGCACAGGAATACATGCCTGTAATCCCAGATACCTAGGAGGCTGAAGCAGGAGGATCGCAAATTCAAGGCCATTCTGGATACTCAACAAGACCCTAAGCAACCTAGTGAGATCCTGCCTCAAAATTAAAAAATTAAAAAGGCCAGAGATATAGCTCAGTGTTGTAATGCACCCTTGGGTTCAATCCCCAGTACAAAAAAAAAAAAAGAAAAATTTTGATCATTTACATAGGTGCTTTTCTCAACCTATCCTCCCAAACCCCACACTTAAGTGAAAAACACTTTAGCACATATTTAGAACATATACAAAGCATCAGAATTAAATTAATGAAACAAAGCTGATACCTTGCTATCTCTATGGGTGGAGCAAGAGGGGGGGATGGATCAATCATTTGGAATGCCCAGGCAGCAAAATAAAAGTTCCTGGTAGTGATACAATGAGAGATATGAGGGAAACCAATGAGGAGTATTAAATAGTTCTTGAATTGATGTTTCTTAAACTGAAAAGTGCTTTCATATTATCTTCATGCTTTTTAAACCCCGAGTCAGGGTTTTCTCACCTAATGAATACATTCTGACTGAAGTTTAAGAGAGGTTCTGGTACATTAGCAAATGAATTTGTTACTGCAAATGGATCTTTTGTATGTGTAAATATTTTACGTATTAGTAAAGGAATAAAAATACATTAATGATCGACAAGCAGAGTGGTGACCTTTCCAGCAATGGAACACAGCGCTAGGGCCAACCTCTGAAATATAGTGTGGCTTTGGGTCATGGTGAACCTCTAGGTGAGAAGGACTCAAAAGGGGGGCTTCCCAGAGCATGGAAAGACTACTTGGTAGTCTTACTGGGATGTATAGACACTCTGCAGAGAATGTAATCAGACTATGAAACACAGCTTGCACTTTCTCCTTCAATCTCTTGATCCCTGAAAGTAGTTTAAGGGTTACAAAAAGAAGGGACATTTAGAAATAAAGTGTATTTCCATTCATTCCTGAGCTTTAAAGGATCTGAAATATATAGCTTTAAACCCTTTTTCTATGTCCCAAAGTTATCCAAATTGAAAGTACCTGAAAAGTTTTAAGCCACATACTCTCCCAGAAAACTATTTTCCTTCTTCAACTCATATACTGTGACTAATAATTAGCAACATTTGACAAATGTGCATTTCACAACCTTTGGGAGATGATTAGGATGAGATAAGGTCATCAGGGTGGAGTCTCCATGATTGAATATTGGTGGCTTTTTAAAAAGGTGAGATCTGGACAAAGTGACCTACACCTATAATCCCAGCCATTTGGAAGGCTGAGACGGGAAATCCTAAGTTCAAGGCCAGCCTCAGCAATTTAGCAAGGCCCTATTCAAAAACATAAGAAGAGTTGGGGATGTAGCTCAATAGTAAAGCACCTCTGAGTTCAATACCATTTTTAAAAAAAGAAAAGAGAGAGATAAATGTGTGCTCCTGTTTCTTGCCATGCAAGATACTGCTTGAACTTGTGCCTCTGTCAGCAAGAAGGTCATTGTCAGATGCAGCCCCTCAGTCGTGAACCACCAGGACTGTGAGCCAAAATATACCTTTTTTTAAGTATATAGTTATTCAGTTATAGTAACAGAAAACAAACTAATACAAGTACCTTGTCCAAATGCTGCCACCACTATAAATAGGAAAGAATCAGATGCCTAAGATCCCCTGCATTGTAAGTGAAAGGAAACAAGCTCTAGGCAAGTCCAGAGGACTCACCAAAACAAGCAGATCTACTATTTTTTTTAACATTTACTTTTTTTTTTTTAGTTTTCGGCGGACACAACATCTTTGTTTGTATGTGGTGCTGAGGATCGAACCCAAGCCGCATGCATGCCAGGTGAGCGAGCTACCACTTGAGCCACATCCCCAGCCCCAAAGTTGCTCTCACTCTAAAGAAGCCCAATGAATTAGGGGCAAGTTGTACGGGGCAAGGAAAAAGATTGATTTGGTAAGCCATTGAGACCGAGTATGGTGGAGCAGCACTCTTCTGAAAGGCCATCTTAACACAGGTTTCAAGCTTCTTTTACCTTCAAGAGGAAATGATTGAGGAGATCTGGCAGCTGGTCATCTGTTGATCTGTATCAGTCTTGAAGGGGAGAGGAGACAGATGAGGGAAGTTTCCCATGAATCAACCATGTGCTGTTAGTTTAAGTGATTAAATTAATTCAGGGGAGGCATAGGATGTTTCTAGCAAAGGGTCAACCACAGGGTCAGATTTTTATACACAATAACAACCATAATGGCTAACACTTATCAAGCACTTGCTGTATTGCCAGATACTAAACATTTTCCTGTGTTTTCATGTGACCTTCCCAAACAACCTAGGAGGTAGGTAGCATTATTTGCTCATTTTTCATAAAAGTTGAATAACTTACCCCAAATCATGCAACCAGTAGATGGTGCAGCCAGGGTTTGAATCAAGCAGTCTGACCCCAGGACCTGAGCTCTTAACCCACATTGACATGTCTTTTCATTTAAGCTTCATCCTAAGTCTGTCCTGTGAGATTTGATGGCTGACAAAAACGTGGCTCAAATGAGTTCAACAATTGAAACAGAGTTCAGTGTCAAAATTTTGGTCAGCCTGTCTCCAAAACCCCTGTTCCCTCAACCCTAATTGTACTCAAAGGACAAGAGGTGCCCAAGATGAGGACAAGCAACAGGCCTAGGAATCCAGCTCTCCACCAATCCACCCCAGATAGCATTTCCCTGCCCCTCAAACCTATAAAATAACATTCAGGAACCTCCTGCTACATTTTGGGAGAAGTCCAGCCTGGTCCAGAAGAACTTTATTCCCACCCGTGGTCCAGGGAGTGGTTTCTCCTTAATATCTCCACCTCACTTTTCCACCTCTGCTTAATTCCAGTTCCCACTCTTGTGGTGGGCTCTGTTATGGAATAAGCCCCATTCCCAAGGTTTCCACAGCACTGTGCCAGGGTAAACACAGTGTGCAGACAGCACACGAGCCTAAGGCCCAGTGGAATGAAGTGTCCAACAAAAATGCACAACAGCAAGCATCTCAAAATGGAATACTGGACAGTCTGGTTCTTATTAAAAAAATGAAAGGTCTCTTGGCCTTACATGCAGGCCTCAGTTTCCCCTTTTGAAATCCATTTCTCTTTTTTCCCACCTTACTTCTTCTTGAGCTTACATCTTCAGAGCAAGAATGCACATCCCTTCCCAGAGGGGAGAATGGGTTCATCATCCTTCCTGCTCCTCAAGTCATGCAATTTCATAACCAGAAACCGCAAGGTGTATTGGTCTTGTTTCTAAGGTAGCTCTCTTTCCCAGAGCAAGCGTGATGATTCTGGTTTTTACAGTAGCAATTTCCCCTTCGGCAAAGCATGCCACAGATCTTTATAATCAGAAAAACTAAGGGAGGAGGATGGGCAATTTCGGGGTTCAAGGCTACAAACACTGAATGAATGCCATGAAACCTCACTTACTAACTCTTTCAAGTTCATAATACCAAATTTATAGTATCAAATCAGATGACACTATATTTACATTTTAAAGAGTGGAACACACCTACTGTACAACTCTTACTGATCCTCACCTATTCCCTTGAAGATAGCAAGCTGCAAAGAAAGGAATCTTAAGCCCAGCGCAGTGGCATGTGCCTGTGATCCCAGTGACTTGGGAAGCTGAGACAAGAGAATCCCAAATTGAACACCAGCCTGGGCAACTTAGTTGAGTTCAATCCCCAGTACCACAAACAAAACAAACAAAAACATGACACCTTGCTGGTTAACCAACTGGCAGCCACTTGGCTTCTATGGTCTGCCAGTCTCCAGTGAAGCCACGTCTCCAGACTCCTGCGTCACAGTTTATTCTCACACTGTCTCCCTTTTTTTTCCTGTATTTGGCAACTAAAGACTTATTGGTATTTCTGGACTTTTTCATATAAAATGTACTAACACACCAATCAAATTCTGCTACACAGATGGCTTTCTTTCTTTCATTTTTTCTTTCTTTCTTTCTTTCTTTCTTTTTTTTTTAAGTTAAAGAAGAAGAGTGAGCCATGGCACACACCCAGTGGCTTGGGAGGCTGAGGCAGGATGATCACAAGTTCAAAGCCAGCCTCAGAAACTTAGTGAGGCCTAAAGCAACTCAGCAACACCCTGTTTCAACGTAAAATATAAAAGGAGCTAAGGATATGGCTCAGTGTTAAGTGGCACCCGTGGGTTCAATCCCCAGTATGAGAAGAAAGTTTTTTGTTTTGTTTTGTTTTGTTTCTAATGCCTAGTTTGACTGTGTTCCTCAAACACACTTTCTCTAGGAAAAGCAGCTGATGATATATCAATCTCAGCCAAACCTGCAAGAGTTTTATCTAACCCTATGTTAGCAAAGACTAGATTGGCACTGCAAGAAAAAGAATAAACACATTTTTTTTTGGAAGAAAGGAGTATTTTGAAGGGGGTGGGTAATGATGGCCTACTGGTAGCCCTAAAGTAGTCAGGCAAAATGAAAGGTTTAGGCTTTAGAGTAAAACTGACCTGGGATCTTGTTCTGCCCCAAAGCAGTCCTGCAGCCTTGAGTAAATCATACAATCTTCTGAGTCTCAGTGTCCTTCTCTAAAAATGGAGGTAATAATATTTACCATGCCAATATGAATATTAGAGAGATAAATCAGAATACTCAGCACATGCCAACCATGTGGAGAGGGGCTATTAATCTGACTACTAAATTTGATGCTTATTTTTAAAGTATTTATTGAGTACCTATTATGTGCTTGACCTTGGACTAGACACTAAGGATACAGTGGATAAAGATCAGACTTGGTCTCATAGAACTTTGATTCTAGAGAGGAAAAATAGACCTTCAACTTCTAATGACACCGATAATTTTTTTTCCCAGTGCTGGAGATCAAACTCGGGGTCTCACAAATGCCTGGTAAGTACTTTACCACCAAGCTCCACCTCCAATGCCAAGAAAACTAATTTATGATCCAATCCCAATCATGAAAACTCCTACAAAGGCACGGGATGTTATGAAAATACTAAATAGAGGCCAGCTAGAATGACTCCTTTGGAGGGCTGTGAGGTCACCATGAATAAGCTCCAATGAAGCCAAGGCATGAGATTGCAGGGTTAAATGGAGACAGGTGAGAGGAAGGGGACAGGGTGCCAGGGAATTTCACAGCTGAGAACACAGATGAGGACCAGTGTGGCTGGACTTGAGCAAGCCAAGGGGAGAAAGCTAGAGGGGAGGCCAGAGGACATAGGGTTGGCAGGCCTTGTTCAGGATCATGGATTTTATTACTAAAGGGAATGAGAAGGTATTCAAAAATATGGTATTCGCAAGGGAGTGAGATGATCTAGTTTTTCTATTAAATGTGTCACTCCTGTTACTCTGAAGAGGAAATACTGGAGCAGGAATTCAGTGGAAAACCTGGAGCCACAATTAAAAGACTATTGTTATAATTCAGGTGAGCGACAGTGAGATTAGAGAGTAGGAATAACACAGATAATGATGAAATAGCCATGTAGCTCCTATTACAGTGCTTTTCAAACTTGCCTGATGATAAGAATCTATGAAACTTGTTAAAAATACAGGTTACCAGGACTCTGGTTTGAAGATTCACTCTCTGTGGATCCAGGGTGGAGCTGGCAACTATATCTTAAACAAGTTTCCTGGCTGATTTTGATCCTTAAGCAAATTTGTTCAGTGTTAATTTGCAGAGCACACTGAGAAACAGAACTTCTTTTTTCCTTTATAAACTAAACCCATATTCTTGTCACTTTTCAGAACCCCCACCAGTCAAGGCAAGTGTAAACTTTTACTTCACATAATAGCCTTTCTATTTAGAAGTAAAAGCACTTTGGTTATATTATTTCTGATATTTGGACCATCAAAATCCATGTTTCTTTGCATGTTCCTTGAAATATGTTTTTTTTTCAGAGTTAATAGAGGTGTGATTGCTGGATGAAGCTTGAACGGGCTCTCCATGACTGCCAGATCTTGACAAGGAGCAGCTGGATTGGAAAGAGACAGCATGGAGGGTCAGTCTCATTCTGTATTCTGCAAAAGTCTGGCAGTGGTAAATGGCACCTCCCCAATTCACTGGTCATTGAACTTGGGACTTTGTTATTTGCCCCAAACTCTAATCCTGCCTCTGGAGAAAAATATTAGGACCTTATGTGGATAGTTTCCTTGGAAAATTCTATGTATTCTCCATTTGGAACATTTTTTTTGCAGTGTATCTATCCAGCTGTTCCTCTGTCCACTCATCTCCAGAAAGACAAAATGGCATAGTGGTTAAGAGACCATGTCTAAGAAACTAGTGTTTCAATCCTGGCTCTTTTGCTCATTTACTGAAGAATTTACTTAATCTCCATCTTCTTCAGTTTTCTCATCTGAAAAGAGAAATAATAGTGGTGTATTAATATGTGAGGGTTGCTAGAACAAAATTCACCAGACTAGGTGGCTTAAACAACAGAAACTTATTTTCTCACAATTCTGGGACCTGGAAGTCCAAGATCAAGGTGTTGGTAGAGTTGGTTCATCTAAAACCCTCTCCTTGGCTTATAGATGGGCATCTTCTTAATGTACAATCACATGATTTCCCCTTCTATGTGTGCCTGTGCTCTGATCTCGTCTTTTCACAAGGAACCCAGTTAGATAGGATTAGGGCCCACCTTAATGACCTAATTTTTCTTTAAAGCCTCTATCTCCAAATACGGGTGGTCCCTGACTTGCCATGTTTCAATTTATAATTTTTCAACTCTACGATGGTTCAAAAGTGATATGCACTGGTACTGGACACATGTACCCAACATACAGTGAGGGCTCAACATATTTTTTTTTAAAGAGAGAGAGAGAAAGAGAGAGAGAGAGAATTTTTAAATATTTATTTTTCAGTTTTCGGCGGACACAACATCTTTGTTTGTATGTGGTGCTGGGGATTGAACCCCGGCCGAACTCATGCCAGGCGAGCGCGCTACCGCTTGAGCCACATCCCCAGCCCAGCTCAACATATTTTGAATTTTGATCTTTTCCCAAGCTAGCAATATGTAGTATGATTCTCTCTTATAATGCAGGTGGCAGCGCCATGGTCAGCCACACGACATGAGAGCAAACAGCTGCTGTTCTACAATGTACTATGTTGCTAAGCTATGATGTTTGGTAGGTTAGCAATATTAATGCGATATTTTCAATTTATGATGGATTAAGAAGTGACCCTGTCATAAGTCAAGAAACATCTGTACAGTCACATTTTAATTTATTAAGGATCAGGACTTCTTGGACACATGAGTTGGTGGTGGTAGGGGCAGTGCAACTTAGCCTGTAACAAATGATATCCGCCCAGCAGTTATTGCCAGGATTAAAAGACTGGACACATGTACCCAACATACTGTCAGGGCTCAACATCTATTTTTATCTGCTCATTCCCAATAAAAACTGCTATGTGAGGTACCATGGTTATAGAGCTGAGATGCAGTAAGATCTTTGCCCCTGGGTAGCTTATGTTCTAGAGAAAGCAGATCAAGTAAGTAAACAAAAACAGAGACAGCGGAAAGCACTATGAAAGACTAAAACAGTCGTGGGATAGAGGAGAAATGGAACTTTTTCTATAAAGGTCTGGAGAGTAAACATTTTCCATTTTGTAGGACACAGCTACTCAACTGCGGCAGCCCTCTTGTTATGGATGTCCCCCAAAAGCTCACATGTGAGACAATGCAAGAAGGTTCAAAGGAGACATAACTGGGTTGTAAGAGTCTTAACCTAGACAGTGATTTAATCCTCAGGTAGGGGGAGTGGTAACTGAAGTGGTAGGGTGTGGCTGGAAGAAGTGGGGATCGGGGCATGGCTTTGTATATATTTGTTTCTGGTGAGTGGAGTGTCTCTCTTTCTTTGCTTTCTGATCGCCATGTGCTGCTTCCCTCTGCCACACTCTTCCTCCATGATATTCAGCCTCACCTGGAGCCCCAAGGAATGGTGCTGGACTTCTATGGACTGAGACCTCTGAAACCATGAGCCCTCAAAAAAACAAAAAACAAACAAAAACTTTCCTCCTCTACAATTGTGCTGGTTGGGTCCTTTAGTCAAAACAATGAAGAAACTGACTAAAACACCTCTCATCTCTCTCTGAGCTGCAGCCATTAATTAAGGAAATACCAGATGAGCAGGAGCGACGGGGGATGAATAAAGGACCAGCTGAACACACAGAAAGAGAAAAAGATGGGGCCAAACTCTGGTGGAGTTTGACTGACCCAGAGCTAGCTCAGCAAGCTTGTTACAGAGGTGTCATCATTACATCAGGAAAGTTTCAGGAAAGCAGGCTGATTGAAGGACACAGGACTGGGAGACATGGAGGTTACCTTATTATGCCCAGAATTCTCTATCCCTGGGAATTGGTGACTGAGTTCAAGTTTCCAACCGATAACTCTGAGCCTTTGCAGTTTCCTTGGGCCAGTGTCACCATAGCAATTGGGCCATCTTGACCTGTATCTTCACACAGGCAGTTCCCAGCCCAGTGCAGCCATGAGAGAGTCAGACTGTGATTCAAATCATGGCTTTCCACACTCAGCGGTGCCATGTTATAGAGCAGAAGCAGACATGCACAATATATAAACAAATAAGCATGGCTATGTTCCAATGAAACTTCCTTTATGGATACCGAAATTTGAATTTTATTATAATTTGCTTATATTTTGATTTGTTTTAACCTTGTAAAGATTTAGAAACCATTCTTCGTTTATGGGCCATATAAAACTAGATGTTAGAGCAATAGATTCATATTCTGATGTGATATCAGCAGGTAGTAGGGACACAAATACACACATGGGTGGTCAAATGGCTCCTTTAAAGTGGCTTTAAACTCCCAGGGATGGAATGGCTTTTGTAGACCTGTCAGGCTCCTCCTGATCTGAACAAGAAGCTGTGCACACAGGATAGGCATAAGGTGACATCAGTGTGTTCACCTCAAGGGAACTTCAGACATAGGACAACAATAGGGACAAACCTGCAAAATTCCTTCTGGAGACCCTTTTAGGTATCCTGTGTCATGTCTGAAAAAGCACCATATCTGGCATTTGTCCCAGGTAACATGAGTTTCAGACAAGACAAGTCCTTGTGGTGGGCAGAGAGGTTAGGGCAGGGGAGGGAACAGGAAATAGGAGCTACTCAAAAGCTGACATTCCATCTTGAGTATTGTATAATGAGCTGGACCATCGCTCTTGTTTGGAATATACAGTTCACCCACCTCTGCATGTTTTTTTTACCCAGAAGAAAATTAAAACCTGCCATTCATAGTCTTTCCACTGGATAACCAACTGGAATTCTAATTGTCCTGGGATTGTGTGACTCCTCATTTCAGTCAAGTACACATATGGTTTATTTGGCCAAGCCTAGACTGTTGAGAAATCTGTGACCTTCACATGAGGACTCACTCAATAGGATGAGCCAATCAATAGGATCAGGACCAAAATTGAGAGAACATCAACCTGGGGAGGAAAAAAAAAAAAAAACACCATCATGTACACTCCTGCCAAATACATGGGAGACGTTCATGAAAAAATGTACCCCCAAATCCCTTGAATTTTATTTTTGACAAAGCCTTTGTAAAGATGGATGTCAGCTGACTTTCTTTGTACTTAGTTAATATTATCTATTCCACATTGTGAAATAAATTAGGCAGTAGGGAAATGATCTGTTGTTCAAGCAACAGTTACTTGCTTTGTCATAAAAGATGATGATCAGGAGCCTGAGGCTAGAGGATCATGAGATCAAAGCCAGCCTCAGCAACTTAGTGGGGCCCTAGGTAACTTAGTGAGACCCTGTCTCTAAATTAAAAAAAAAATGGAGGGGGATCAGGGAATGTGGTTCAGTTGTTAAGCCCCTAGGTTCAATCCCTAGTACCAAAAAAAAAAAAAGATAATGAATCAACATATGGTTAAAATACAAATTAGGAGTCAACACATAAGTAAATGGAACCATTTCAAGGGCCACATAGCTCATAAGAACTTTCATCTTTAAAACCAGGTATTAAATTTTGAGATGTGTTTCATTTCAGTCCATCAGTCAACATATACTTATCAAAACTTTCCATGTCCCAAGCACTGTGCTACTGGGGTACACTGATAAAGAGACAGATAAGAATGAAACAAAGAACAGATTAAGATGGAGAAACAAGGGAAGGACTAGTTGTTTTATTTTTAATTAGCTGAAAACTATTCATGTGATAGAGTAATCAAGAAAGACCTCTGCAAGGCCACCTGAGACATTTAAATTGAAATCCCAGGCAAATGCTGAAGTGACTAAGGACAAATGAAAGACATGTGCAGAAGATCCAAGCAGAACCTGGAGAAGATAGCTGCAGTCACTGGTGGGTTTTAAGAAGAGGAAGGATGTGATAAAGCTGCAGAAGGTGGGAAATGGAAGTGAGGGAAAAAGTTACAGAAATGGTTTACACAGGGCAGCAGCATATAGATTTAAGATGTAATTTGAAGTGGCATGAATGAGGCTTGAAAATAATTTGACACACAGATGGAATTGAGAAAAAGAAAGGAATTCTCCAGGACTCCTGTGTTTCTGGCTTAAGGTCATTTCTTCTGTTTATTTTCTTGAAGGTGCTTGTCATAATTAAAGCAAGTTATCATCTTGTTAAATTAACTGTTTACTTGTTTATTTTATCCATCTACCCCATAATGCTGTCCAATAGAATAGCAATCGAAGTCAATCTATGTAATTTAAATATTATAGTAACCACATTCAAAAAAAGAGAGGTGAAATTAATGATATATTTTTATGAGATCCAATACAGTATATCAAAAATATTACTTCAACAGTAATCAATATAAAAACTTAATGAGATCTTTAGTATTTTTTGAAAGAAGTCTTTGAAATCTGGTGCAAATTTTATACCAACAGCTCATCTCAATTCAGACTAGTCCCATTTCAAGTCCTCAATAAGCCCCTGCAGCTAGTAGCCTTATATGGGACTGTACAGATCTAGAGTATGAGGCGCTGGGGGCTGGGGACTGGGAGCTGGGGACTGGGAGCTGGGACTACTTGGTCAGGTCCACTGTTGTATCTCCAGCAAATAAAACATTCACTGGCATGCAGTGAGCATTTGGCATATTTTGAATGGGTGAGTAAATGCCTGGTGATACAGGACTTATTGGAGCAATAGTTTTGAGAGTGAATAATGAAGCTTCCATTCTAGACTGGTTAAAACTAAGGTGTGTGTGAGACATCTAAGTGAAGATGTCAAGTAAGGAAGTAAACATGAGAGTCTGGGACTGAGAAAATAGGTCTGGGTGGAGATGTAATTTTGGTATATTGACATTGGTACCAAATTCTAAATCCAAGGTAATCACTGGATTACTTTGAGAAAGAATGCAGAGGTCCTAAGAAATAAAGCCTAATTGTAATGCTTTCAGTCACAGAGATCATTTCAATACAAAAAAGTGTCGCCCCAGAGAAGTCAAGAAGCCCACATGGTTTATGGAAAAACCCCCTCTAGAACCCAAAATTCTCCATTGAGGATTATTTAAAGAACAGTTTAAAACATGAGGAATACTCATAAGGAACCCTGGAGGTTTGTGGAGGGAGTGTGACCCTCACGACTTCACCAAGCTTAGATGGTTTGAAAATACACAAACAGCTGGAAACATCTTTCAAATTTGGAAATAGACCAAGATTACATTTGAGATTTCTTGCAAGTCTCCAAAGTACCTTCTGCCTTTCATTTAAGTTTCGTGTGTGTGTGTGTGTGTGTGTGTGTGTGTGTGTGTGTTACTGGGAACTAAACCCAGGGCCTCACATTCACACATGCTAGGCAAGTGCTCTGTCACTGAGCCACATTCCCCAGCTCTCTGTCTTTCTACCTTAGCCCCCCCCACCTGAGTACTGGGGATTGAACCTAGGGGTGGTCAATCACTGAGCTACATCTCTAGCACTTTTAATTTGGGACAGGGTCTAGCTAAACTGCCCAGGCTGGCCTGGAACTTACAGTCCTTCGGCCTCAGCCTCCCAGGTAGTTGGGATTACAGGTGTGCACAAACCTCCCCAAATTTAACACATAGAATTCTTTTCAAGCGGTCCCTGCTAGAACTCTGTTTCTCTACCTTAGAAAACAAAATTCAACTCCTCCAGCTGATGTAAATTAATAACCACTCTATTCAAGAGAAAGGTCATTTGCAAATATTTATCAAATATGTCAATGCAGGCCAATTAAACTTCTTTGTTGCCCTTAGGAAATACAAAGCAAATGAAATGATCTAGTTTTAACTCTATAGCTAAAATGACCTTGAATAAAGCTGTCCCTTTCCAGGGCCTCACTGTTGTTATCCATAGAAAAGAGCAGTTAAACCAGATGAACTCTACTTCTTAAAATAATTTATAACTCAGCATTATATAGGTCTGTCCACATATTTAATTTCAATTTTGAGAAGTCTTGAGAAGAACGTTTTAAAGGAAATCAAGAAGCTGAAATAATCTCACTTCCCGAATGTTATGTGGGGTAACTATTACATACCCCACTCAAGGTTATTTTGAAGACTGTATTAGATAAGCCATGTGAATGTGTTAGAAATTAGATATGTAGTGATTGTTCAAGTAGATATTTGAAACAATGTTCACAAACTTCCCAACTGAGGTAACTGGCCCTCTTATTTAGCGTTAGGGCATATGACTTGTTACTTGTGCTGAGTAAATGGTAAGTTATGTTATGTGAGAATGAAGAAAGCTGTACAATCTTGGAATCTCCAGAGAGCCCTTATCTTTGAATTTTAACAAAAAAGATAAAGGAATACGCCAAAAAGAAGGCACAAAGGATGTGGGAAGGAGGGAATTCACAGGCAAAGGAAGGAGACAGGAAAATAAAAGGCCAGTTAAAAAGAATTGCAGAGATGGGGAGGGGCAGTGGGCATCAGCAGGGCAGGGACAGGAGCCAGTTAGACTGGGGGCGGGGGTGGCTGCTCCCGTGACTTGCCAAGCTGTCACTAGGCGGAGGAGGGGAGCAGGAGGGAGGGACTTGGTGAAGGGCAAAGGCAGAGCAAGACTTAAAAGGGGATTACCCTAGCTAGCTGATGCCACCAGTGACCTCCCACGCCCAGGGCCAGGGGACCCCTTGAGGGATACACGGGAGGAAAGGCCAGAGAGCTGAGACAAGTCTCCGACTCCTGAAAGAAACGCACTGACCTCAAAGGGGAGACCCCTCGAGGTGCCCAGCACTCCGCTGCCATGTGCGAGCAATACAGCAAGCAGGACACGCTGGCGCTGAGAGGGAAGTACATCGGGTAAGGGCTACCCAGCCCGAAGGAAAGGTGCATGGGGTGGGAAAGCGTGCAAAGAGCCGAAGCTGTACAGGAGAGTGAGAGAGAGACCTGCGCACCTAAGCTCGGCTGGGCTCAGGCCAGCGGGTGCGACGCCGCCCGCCTGCGGCGCCTGCGCACTCGCGCCCCCGCCTGCCTCTGCCCGCGCTGTGCTCCCCGGCGCAGCAGGCCAGCCCAGAAGCACCCGCATCTGGCTGCGCTGGCGGAGGCGATCGTGGGCAGGAGGCTGACGACAGGCGGCTGGAGGAGTTGGCGACCAGAGTTTACCGCCACTCGATGCATGGGCGCCGCCACGCCCACCCAGCCAGAGAGCTTGAAATGTGTGAACCCAGAAGTAGTTTTGGCAAGGAAAACGAACTAATATTGACATTTTTGTTTGAAACCAAAGGAGTGTGTGTGTGACTTGCATGCTCAGTTAAGCAGTAAAGGGTTATCTAGCCAGTGGAAAAACTTGAAAAAACTTGAAAGCGGGCAGTTCAGTTACCAGATGCCCATACTCAGCACCACCTAGGTCTCCTAAGCTGTGCCCTCACTTCGAATATCAAATGCTGTGTTCTCCCCAATCTTCTTTGTTTTGCCCACATTATAAACGACTAGTAATATAATGGTGAGTCTACAAGATTGACCTGAACTCTGGTCCCACTTGGGTGTCACGTTACCTCTGTGAGCTCTGTCAAATTCATTTCCTGTTTTATGAAAGTAGGTATAACATTCTGCTTTCGAGGAGCGAGCAAATGAAAATCAGGGTTAGCATTTGTGTATTTTAAAAAAATACATGTAAATATGAATGATTGATTAGTGGTATTAGCACTAACCTAGTAAGACCAGTTGTCAGCAGTATTGCAGTTGACTGCTGCAGCCGACTGGTGGGCATGAGAGGAGGAAAAAAGAACAGAAGGACACAAAAAAGAACAGAAGTAGTGTCCTCTTTGGGGGAAAACTGTGCATTTTCTCATACTGAAGCTTCTAACCTCAAGCAGGGAAATTTCTAGATGGTTTAGGAGACTAGTTAGAGTTCAACCCCAAAATGGGATAAAAATGGCCAAATCCCCCCCATAGCTGATCACCACCCACTTTTTCTAATCACCCATTCTGTTAGTTTTCAATCCAATGTAATTAGATTCCACTGGAAATCTAATAGTTTCTGACATGATGAGCAGAACAAGTTCTAGGGTGGGAGGAATGTAGCTATGAACTGACTGAAAAATTTTTACCTGAAGTCTGATGGACAAGGTGGGAAACTATGTTTAAAAGGCAAGGTGAAGTCTGCAGCTTTCTGTTCACATTCATTGAAAAAGGTTTTCTGTAGATCTTAACTAGTAGGTATAAACTAATAGTTGAGCTTGAATCAACAAGAAATTTCTCCTTAAATATTATTTTCATTTTAGATTGTTTTAAAACTATCCTAGCTACTTTGGAGGCTGAGGCAGAAAGATTGCAAGTTGAAGGCCAGTCCTGGGAATTTAACAAGACCCTGCCTCAAAGTAAAAAAGAAAAAGGGCTAGAAAGGTAGCTTAGTGAGTGAATGCCCCTGGGTTCAATCCTCAGTACTGCAAAACAAACAACTACCTCAATGAGAGACTGAGGATGTAGGAATTCAGTGATAAAGTGCTCTCCTTGTAACTGTTAGGCCCTGGCTTTAACTTCCAGCACTACAAAAATTAAAAATAAAAGCAAACTCTCTAGTAACAAATATACCAACCTGAAGCAATTTTAAAATCTGAAGTTTCTATACACAATAATCAATATACTCTCTTATTTAAGAATAGAAAATCCATTTGATATAGGACAAATTCCCTCAAAATATGTGGAAATAGAAGTTATCTACAAAATCTCCTTTATAATACTAAACTCTGTTTTTTTTTTAGTTTTTTTTATTTCCCATATTGGTACATTGTAATTATACATAATAGGAAGATTTTTGTTACATATTCATACATGCATATAACAATGTAATTTGGTCAATACCACCCCTCAGTAAGTTATTTTTAGTTAGCTTTTAGTGCTGTTTACCTCTTTTTGGGGAGTGTCGGGGGTTACTAGGGATTGAATCCAGGGCACTTAATTACTGAGCCACGTCCCCAGCCCTTGTTTTTTTTTTTTTTTTTTAATTTCTTACTGAATTGATAAGGCCCCACTAAATTGCTGAGGCTGGCTTTGAACTCAGAATCCTCTTGCCTCAACCTCCCAAGATGCTGGGATTACAGATGGGCACCATCGTGTCCTGTCTGTTTATGTCTTTATAGAGTAGATTGGAAGGAAAAAAAGAAGAGGCAAAGTCTACTTTCAATTTTTTTTTCATTCACTAACTAGCTAATAAATCTTGATCAAGTTTCTTAATTTTTATGTGCCTCAGTCTTCTCACTAATCAAAATGAAGACAACAATCCCTATTATATAGTGTTGTTGGATTAAATGAGATAATATTTGTGAAATATGTAATAGTTTCTGCCATACAGGAAGCATCAAAGAAAAAAATTACTTTTTTTGTTTTAAAACAAAATTTTCCAAAGGAAAATTAGTTATTGATTTGTGTGATTAGAGCTATCTGCAAGTTAATGATTCTTGTGCCTCTAAACTGAATTGTCAAATCATGGCAAATTTAATATAACTACCATAAGAAATATGAGCAGTGGCATGAATGGGGGATTATGATAAAACATTTGCAGGCTGATAAGAAATGGAAAAGAAAAATTGCACATCATCCAGGTTGTGTTTTCCCTTTCTTTTATGTAATGGTAATTTTCCATTTAGAAGGACAAATACTGAGTTGTTCTGCCAGACCAAAGTATTTCCTTTGATTATTTCTAGGTCCTCTTTCGAAGTTTTCTTTGCTGCAGATCCCATAAAAATAGTGCGAGCCCAGAGGCTGTACATGTTGGATGAGAAAGGAGTACAGTACTTGGACTGCATCAACAATGTTGCCCATGGTAAATGTCCTGTCTTTGTAGTTCTTTGGAATAAGTGTTTATGAAGCAGTTATTTATCTCAGGAATTGCATAGCTGCAGCCTCTTTGCTGAATGGGCGAATAAAGGGAAAAGTTACAGTTAAGTGTGGAAGAGAGAAGAGCTCAACTTTTTGTCTTGCTTGCTTTAGAATTCCCCTCAAGTCCTGAACACTTACAATTGTCACTTATTTCTTGGGCTTTGTCTAAATTTTAGTGGGAAATTGTCACCCAGAAGTGTTCACAGCTTCCCTGAAACAGATGGAACTGCTAAATACAAACTCCTGATTCCTCCACGACAACATTGTTGAGTATGCCAAACGCCTCTCGGCCACCCTGCCCAAGAAGCTCTCTGTTTTCTATTTTACAAATTCAGGGAAAGTTTCTGGTTTCCTCTGCATCCTCATTTCAGTTAAATTCTACCTTCTCTCAAGTACACCTTTCCTTTTGATTCATGGTGGAGCGTGGATGTCTGAAAAATTTGGGTGAGATTCTCACCAGTCACCAAGTGACCTCACATTAGGAACTGGACTTTCTGTTTCTTTTGTCTCTTGACTCTGAATCTTACTGGTCAAATGATGCTCCCCTCTTCAGGCAGTAGAGTAAGTCGTTAAAGAAGCAATAGGCCAGGATCGTTCTTTCAAAACAATAATGAGTTTTAGCAAAGAAATAAATCTACTAAACAAGTTTTAACTTTTATATGCTTTTTGATTCATTCATTTTCTTACAGAAGTTGGGTGTATTTCCTCAACATAAATGGAAGGAAGGAAGGAAAAAGAAGGAGGGGAAAAAAAAAACAGAAAAAAGGAATGGGGTGGGGAAGGAGGAAAGGGAAAGTTCAAGTGAATAGGTACATTCCAACTTTTAAATTCTGTGAATTAGAATTATCATGTATCTATTTGCAAACTTGGAAAAGCTGTATATGCAGCAGAAATCCCATTTTTTAAAGTTATCTATCTATCTAACTATCTATATGTATGTATTAAAATTAACTATTGTAAATACTATAAATGTTTGCTTATATGATTTTGTATGATTCACTTTTCCATAAGCTATTTTAAAACCAAACTTATAATCAGAATATTCTTTTTTTCTTTGTAAAGAATTAAGAAGATAGTTTAGGATCTATTGTTATAAAGCAATCTTGCCTCTAATAAATGTGATATTTTTACTTTCATTTACAAAGCATTCCATGTTATTAAGTGACCTTAGTCATAAAGAACACTGTCCCCAAAGACTGGATGCAGATCTAGGACAAAGAATAATGGCCTTGGGGTTATACAGGCTTTAATCTGAATCCTGATTCTACCTCTTATTAGTTGTAAAACCTTTTTCTGGTTGCTTAACCTCTTTGAGGCTCTTTCCTCATCTATATAAAGAAGACAAAGAAACTCCTGTGGAGTTGTTCTGAGAATAAATACTGGTAAGTATTCAGCATAATAAAGCAAACAATAAAGATTCCCCAAATGATTTTTTTCTTCCTCCCTGTATGGGTACTATATTTAGACTCTCTGAACCAGTTAGGGGGGAAATGACTTCCATGCCATAGACATTGAGCCAATACAAATTTGGTAGCCAGGCATGCACCCTTGGCCTCCTATTCCTCCTCCTGTGATCAGCTTAGTTCAGGCTTCCTAAGAAGTCCTCAAAGATGGTCACCTAGGATAATGAGTTCCATCTCATTCCACCATCTTTCCTCCTCTCATAACCCCTTCCCACATGTATGATTGCTGAACACCATGTATAACCATAGAATTGAAATGTTGTGTTCCATTTGTGTATGATGAATTGAAATGCATTCTTCTGACATGTATAACTAAGTAAAACAAATAAAAAATAAATAAATATTTTTAAAAGATAGTCACCTAATGATGGGGCTGGGCTAGACTTGACATGGGCAGCAGGTCTGTGATTTTTACTGGGCAGCTTCTGTATGTCTCATTCTCTATTGGAAACCTCTGGGAGACTTGGATTAGAGAGTGAAATGAGCTCAGGGTGGGTAAGATTGAAGAGGAAGAAAAGGACTTCTTACTACTTAATAAATTTCTGAAAAAAATATAACCTTACAAACTTTCGTAATTAACATTTTAAAATATTTTATAAAGAGATCATCACATTGCCCCCTCTCTATACTCTGTTATCTTACTAGATCTGAAGCCAATGACTTAGCTTTATGCCTGGCTCGGCAGTTCCGAGACCACCAAGACGTGATCACTCTGGACCAGTAAGTCTCAGACAGATTTCTAATCAAGAATCCCCCCAGACATAAAACTGTTCTGATCATATCTATACTAATATCATAAGCACATGTGGAAGAGGGCAGACACATGGGACAATGTTTTTTAAATTCTGTATGAAGGTGTCAAGGCCAGCTTAAATCCAGAGGATAATTCTTTTCATACTGGCACATGGGGAGGGCTGCACTTGGTGCTGGGGAGGCTGTAGCCTCATGGGCTTTGCATGAATCAGGCTGAATTTTCGCACAGTATTTATTCTGCCACTACTACATCTAACTTAGTCTTCTTTAAAAGAAAAATGGTATTTGTTTTGTTTTCATGATTATCCATTGTAATTGACTTTAAAGGTAACAATTTAGAACAAATTTTTAAAGGAACCCAACAGCCAAGTAAGTTTGTGACAATTAAGTCACATTTAATCTTACCTCTCAAACTTGATTTATTACATTTTAAACAAGAAATTTGACAAGTTCTATATTTACTAGGGAGGTTTTTATTTTATTTTATTTTTTAACTTCCAACCCACAATCTTCAATTGCAGACGGGGGAACTAATGATGTCCTTTATTTTGTGCCCATACTCCCATACCTATAGACAACTAATAATGTGTATCTTTCATTTTATTTCATATAAAATGTGTATCTCTTTTAATTTTATAAAAATCAATTTGGATCTCTTTTTCTGTTTCCACCTTTTATCCCTTGTCATTGTGTTTCAAGAACTCTATGTTGCTAGGTGGACATCTGTTCTATTCTTCTGAGTGCTGTCCAATAGAAATACAATGTGAGCCATATAAGCACTTTAAAATGTTCTAGCAGCCATTATAAAAGGTATAATCCTTTCAATGTTCAATCAATATAAAAGATACTAAAACATCTTACATTCTTTTTTGTACTAAATATTGGAAGTCCAGTGTTGGTTTTGCACCCATAGGACATCAGAAATCAGACTAGCTACATTTCAAGCACCCAACAGCTACATGTGGGGAATGACTGTCACAGGAAATCTCAGTGCAATTCTAACTATCTGACAGCAGTCCCCAAATACAGATACTGTAACTGCCACCTACCTCCAGCCACCTCAAGCAACAGTGCTGCAACAAACTTCCTCATACCTGTGCCCTTAGGACACCCAGAAACAGGACTGCTGAGCCATAGGGTACCTAGAAATACTGTTAATTTGACTAAATACTGTCACAGTTGTCTGAAAAGTGGTAGCAGCATCCTACACAGAAGAGTTCCTATTTTCCACTAAAATTTATCACTAAAAATTTTCACTAATGTTTATCCAGCTAACTTTTTAAAATAATTTTTACCAGTCTAATAGGTATAACATATTTCTCAGTGTCATCTTACTCTACATTTTTCTAATTATTAATCTGAGACTCTCTTCACATGCATCTTGTGGTTTGGGTTTTTTACATATTTTTAAAAAATGTTTCTCCCCTTCTTCCCAATCCCCATCTCACCCCCCCCCCAGATTAGAAAGATGTTCTTCTATTTATCAACTATTTCTCATATTGAGTCAACCTGGCCCCCACTTCCTTATCGTTTATGTATGGATGTACCTCTGAGCTCTTTTTCTGTTCCAGTGGTCTATACATCCTTTTTCTGATACCATACTAATTTTATTATGAAGATATTATAGCCTGTCTGATCTATGTTGGGGCAAGTTTTTTGCTTTATCTGTTCAAGCCTTTTGTAATTTCCTTTCCAGATCTCTCCATTATATTTCTGCAAAAAAAAAAAGCAAAAAATATCATAGCCACTTGTGTTTTAAATGAATTTCGTGACCATTTGGTCACCATAATCTAGGTTTCTCTTGAACACACCTCCTGTTCCTTCCTAATTACTGTTTGCCTAATATTTGCAACTGGACATCCTTCAGAAGTCATCCCAAACAGAAACACATGCCCATTCTTTGATATAAAGCAGTTTGTCATTCACTCCCCAGTACTCCAAAGAAATAAAAACAAAAAAAAATAAAAATAAAGTTGTTCTCAAAATTTACCAGTATACAACTATCACATATATTTGAAAAAATACATATGTATAGAATTCTGCATGAAGATATAGAAAATAATTCTTTAGACAATCTAATTTAGCACTAGCAAAAAAATAATGTGATTTTCGCTACTGAAAAGAAATTACCTGAGGCCGTCCATGTATGAACAAATTAAATGGCCAGAGTCACCATGAAAACTTAGAGTTAAACCTGGCATCAATGTGGATGTATGCATAGGGTTAATAAGCAACACTATTTTTTTATACATTAGAAAAGCATCCTTTCAGAGAAATATTGGTTACTATTCTTTTTCTTTTCAGTGCTTACCATGGTCACCTATCATCTTTAATTGAGATCAGTCCATATAAATTTCAGAAGGGCAAAGATGTCAAGAAAGAGTTTGTTCATGTGGTAAGTATCTGACAATCCTAGAATCAGAACACTAGTACTAGAAAAATGCCTAGTGATAATCTAGCTCATCATCATCAAAATGAAACCAAGGCCAGGCAGTGTGGTACATGCCTGTAATCTCAGCTATTCAGGAGGCTGAGGCAGGAGAATATCAAGTTCAAGTTCAGCCTTGGCAACTTAATAAGACCCCGTCTTAAAATGAACATTTTAAAGGACTGGGGATACAGCTCAGTGGTAAAGCCCTCCTGGGCTCAATCATCAATACTGCAATGAAAGAAGGAAAGAAGGAAGGAAGGAAGGAAGGAAGGAAGGAAGGAAGGAAGGAAGGAAGGAAGGAAGGAAGAAAGGAAGGAAGGAAGGAAGGAAGGCATAAAAAAGAAAACTAAGATCTAGAATAGTTACATGACTTGCTAAAGTCTAAGGACTAGAGACCAAATGTGGCTTTAGTTCACTGGTGAGTATCATCACAGGCAAGTTAGTGCAGTAGTAGAGTATGTTGTTCACAGCTGTCATTTCATTTTACTTTCTCCTTGATCAATTCTTTTTTATACCACTCATGCCAATTTAAAATTCAGAGTTAAATTGAGTTTGCATGACTTATAAAATTTATTCTATTGCTACATTATTATACAGATTAATTTAAAAGTCAAATAAAGAAACCAAGTTGAGAAACAGTGAAATCCATTTGGTGTGTTTGTTAACCGAGGATCCGTAGGCTTTCTTAAGACTATTATTCACATTTGAAGACAGTGCTGAAGCACTCTTTATATTTCTGAATGATTCATATGAATAATATAGTTGATAAGTGTTGATTCATTTTAAATATAGAATGTTTAATATGGTTTCCATTCATTGACATTTTTGTGTGATATAATTACACTTGTTGATTTGAATTTACTACTTATGTGAATAGAAACAAAGTTTCATTTATAAAGTTCTGAAAGCAAATCCAAGCTCCTGTCCATAATTCATGAGGTCATTTCTTCACAGAATTCAGAAATGCTAAGGAAAAGAATAGAAAAACCTAGAGTCACTTAACTCGACATGATCAACTTACTCCCATGCCCTTGTGGGGAAATGCTTTTTCAAAAAAGTTTATTCAAGAGGTAAATGATGAGAAGCTGAATCATGTGATGTTTTCAGGCACCAACTCCAGATATTTACAGAGGAAAATATAGAGAAGACCACTCAGACCCAGCCAGTGCTTATGCAGATGAAGTGAAGAAGATTATTGAAGAAGCTCATAACAATGGAAGGAAGGTTGGCTTTTTCAAAACACATTAACACTTTTTATAAAATGGATTGAAACTGTAATTCACAGTAGAGAAGAGAAAGGATTAGATCTGAATTCCCTTTCTGTGCTTCTCTGGCTACATTTCCACTTGGTTCATGTTGAGGGGGAAAAAAAAAAGCATGATTACAGTCACACTCTTACTGTCTACTAATATTTATTCTGGAAATGCAAACACCATCCTCATTGAAGAACTAGTAGCTACTTCTGACCTCTTCATGGTATGCAGGGTGTGGTCCAGAGGAATTGGGGATGAGAGAATTAAGAAAGGTGATAAACCAGAGAAGACTCTTCTGAGATGAACATAGGGGTTAACATAGGGTGAAGGGGCAGAGTGGCCCTGGAGTCTCAGGATCAATGTAGACTTCCCACAGAGCTCTTCCATGGACATAGTTCAAGCTTCCTTAAATTACACTGCCTGGGCTTGGTCTGCACCTGGGTAAGCCAAGGCAGAAAAATGTCCTTCCAATATGGGCCTGAAATTCAGAAACAGAGTCCTCAAAGGCTTTTCTTTCTTTCTTTTTTTTTTTTAGTCTTTATCCTACAAATTCAGCTTCATCTTCAATTCTCATCCAATTTGAGGGTTACTTATGTGGGTATTTGATGCAACTTGATAATACTTTGCCTTAAACTGGCTTATGGCATAGATGTAGCAATTCAAAAAGAAAACCCCTTAATTTTAAAAAAAAATAAAAATGGTTTACTTTTTCCAATTAACTTAAATATTTTCATTATGACTAGAGATCTATTCACATTTCTTCACTATTTCTTCTTATCCATCCATTTTCCATATCCTCTTTTGAGATATATCTATGCAGATATACCTAAAACTCTAGCTATGCTGGGGAGCTTTATATTTTCTCTTCAAATAAAGCCTATATGTAATGGTAGTCAATGCTTTCAGGGAAAAAATTACATTATAACTATAGGCCTTTTGTCAGTAAAAGAGAATCTGGATAAGTTTTTGAGAATATTAGCATTTGGTAGTTTGGGGGTTAATGCTGTTGTGTTAACAATGCTAAAGACAATGAGAAAATACAAGACTGGTGCTTCTGAATGATGTGCTTGCAGACCCATGGAATTTTAGGTTAGAAATCTCTGGAGTCCAACAGGCTTATTCTATAGCTAATACCTGACAGTGCTAACAAGTGAAGACTTAACCCAAGAAGATACAGTTGTAAAGGAGTAGTCTGAACTAGACCCTTGGGTCTCTTGATTTATCTGATGTTCTTCTTGCATATTCTCTTCTTACTTGAGCAGTTTCTATTTCCTACTTTTTCCTTAGTCTCTAAAATACTTCATATATAGTTCCTATTGTGAGTTGCCTAACTGTGAGGGAAATGTGGCTCAGGGCAAGACCTAGAAAATATAGTAAAGTAACAATCACATATGGCCACAAGCCACCTTTAGGCCAATTCTAGCTTCAAGAAGTCCTATTTCACCAAGCTGGCTAAAAAGTGCCATGGTGATGCCTTGGAAACCTTGGTAAAATGTTAGAGGGTCTTCTCAAAGCATCAGTCTTTTTCAGATCATCCTAATAATGAAACCACTGCACTTAATTAATGATGCAGAAATGGGAGTTCCCTCTCATCTTCTCCATTTCTCTTGGTAGCTTGATGGGTACCCTAGAATTTCAACAATTAATAAGATCATTTGCTTTTCTAGCATAGACACCTTTTGTTTTTAATCAAAAGGCTGACCTGCCACTTAACAACAGTTCTATTCCTGGCCACTTTTTAAATAACCAGCTCTATAAGCAATCCTCTTTCTTAGGGGGTTAGAGGGGGACCTAATGGACTGTGACTTCATCTTCTCTTGTATAGATTGCTGCCTTTATTGCTGAATCCATGCAGAATTGTGGCGGACAAATAATCCCTCCAGCAGGCTACTTCCAGAAAGTGGCAGAGTATGTACTTGACGTGGGCACCATTGGTCAGACTGAGGGCACTGTGACAATTCTCTAGGGCCATATTGGTTGCCAATACACTAAAGTACTCCCAGGTTAGCTGATAAATAGCCACTCCTGAGTGCCTGCCATCCCAGGACTCTCGGATGCCCCCCTTTTCCTTCCCCAAGATCCAGAAAATAAAGGGTTTGCATATGGCCCAGCAGAGCTGTCTCCAGAATTCTGTGCAAGTCCCTCATCTGGCATCCTGTCTGATCGGCTGGCACCTAAGCCTTACCAATTAGTAAAAATGTGAAGATTAACCCTGCTAAAAACTACTCATTCAATTCTTTCTCTTTCCACTTAAAACACTGCAATATAGCTTACTTTAAGCAGCACACGTGCATTAACAGTGTGGAATATATCCAATCTAGAAATTGTATTATTATATTGTAACATATGTGTGGGATTCTGAATAATTTAATACAAATCAAGGCTTCAGGTTAACAATGCTTTTTTGTCTTAAATAATCTACATTTTTTCCCCACTATTTTAAAAATTATTTTTTATGTTTATTTTTTGTAATAATCTATATATTTATGTGTAGGTCTGGGGACACTTGGTAATCTGAAGGCATTAAAGTACACCTTTGCTTTTCAGATATGGACACAGAGCAGGGGGAGTGTTCATAACTGACGAAGTTCAGGTAGGCTTTGGCCGAAAACATTTCTATAGCTTCCAAATGCATGGTGAGGACTTTGTTCCAGATATTGTCACAATGGGAAAACCCATGGGCAATGGCCACCCAATGGCATGCATAGTGACAACCAAAGAAATTGCAGAAGCCTTCAACAACGCTGGGGTGGAGTATTTCAATAAGGTAAATTTTGCTCTACCAGTTTAACTTTTTTTTTTCATTTAAAATTTGTTTTATTAAACCTACAAAAATTTCAACTTTGTAATTAATCAAAGGACACAACTTAAAACAGCAACTAGATACCATTTGTTCTAATCCATTCATTACAATATAAGAGATTATTATAATACTTAATGCTGAGCAGAGTGGGATAAGACAACTGCTTAACACACTATGGATGAGAGGATAAATAGTAGATAGATGATTCTACAATTGGATTTCCCAGGAAGAAACAAATGTTCAACAAATGTTACAAATGTTCAAACCATACTGACTCCTGATCTTAAGTCTAGAAATTTGTACTAAAAATGCTCCTTATATGGCTATTGACTAAAATGTAAAAATGTGAGAAAACTTAAGTATTTAACAATAAGGACATGACTAAAAATTCTACAACTTTAATTCTAAGAGGGAAAAATAATGCATGTTCCTACACTTTTTGCCAGTGTAGTAAAGACTAAGACTGTTTCACCAGTAACCACGTGAGGACCCTCGCCAAACAAAATTTTATTGTATATAGCACAGCATTCCTATATTTTTCTGATGTGTCTTTTTCTTCCTAAAACAGCCTTATTAATTTTTCTAGTAATAGCTGGCTATCCTGTTAAACTTTGTCAGTTAAAATATATTCACAAACAATATAATCTTTTTGTATCATGATTAAAATTCCCAAGAGACTTTTAAAGTATTTAGATGATTCAGTATTATAAATGTTATACAACTATCATAAGAGATAGTAAATTTTTATCTTTGGGAAATTTTATTTTCATGGCTTTACTCCCAAAAGTTTTTAAGCTTTAGCCTTGGAAAAATTATTGTGGATTGTACAATATGTATACAAAATTTGTGAAAAGCTAAAAGTAAAAATCAAAGGACATAGATTATCCAGAGAAAATAACATTACTTAGCTATTTTCACTCAGCTCTTCACGGGTAGAAAGCTCAAATTCCTTCAATGAATCATACTCTGAAATCCTTCATTTATAATATGATGTCTTTTTGTTTTTGTTTGGATGAAACAATACATTCCTTGATAATCCTTCATACCAGTTATGCAGCATGCAAATAAATTCTGGAATGGATTTCCACTCAATCCTAAATAAATAGAATCATACTGTATTCTAAATCTGAGAAATTAATATTGTAGGAGAAAATGTTATTAAAATCATATTTTCACTTATGAATGTGGAAGCTAAATTTCTCATAGATGAAGCAATATCACTAATTCAATGGTTCTGTCTTTCTTCTGAAGTATGGAGGAAATCCAGTGTCTTGTGCTGTTGGTTTGGCTGTCCTGGATATCATTGAAAAGGAAGACCTCCAGGGCAATGCTATGAAAGTAGGAAATTATATTATTGAGTTACTGAATAAGCTGAAGGCTAAGCACACTTTGATAGGCAATATTAGGTATGTTTATTATGAAGTTGTCTTCTAGTTATTTGTTTTTCCAAAATAGAAGCTTATATTTTACATTATAAATTTAAAATAAAGTATATAAAACTAAATCTAGAAAACACTGAGAAACAGAATGCAAAAATCATTCTTCTTTCAGAATACAGATATCATCACTGTTAACATTTGTGTGTATATCTTTCCTTTCATCCTGTTTCTTTTTTATAAATCTAGCATAATTTCAGCTCCCCCCAAAATGAAATGAAGACATTTAAGGTAATTCTAAACAATCTATGCAAAATTATTAAAAATATCCTCCTAGAAATTTGGATATTTTTCAGATACATATGGATATCTACCATCATAAATATCCCAAGAAACTAAATGGCATGAAAAGGTTGTTTTAGGTCCTTTCCTTTTATAATTGAGAAAAAATTCATGGAAAAACTGTTTCAAAAACTAGAATTAACCATGAACACTGGGTTGATTAAAAATCAATAACAATTCCACTTCAAGGGTATCACATTCAGCTTTAAAGTAAACTGAATTTGGGGGCAGTGTTAACTTTTTGTGACAGTGCAGTGTTCTCTAGAATGTGTGTGTCAAGTTTTTCTTCCCCACCTGCCCGGGGCATCGGCCTTTTTATCGGGATTGACTTAGTGAAGAACTATGAGGAAAGAACCCCGGCCACAGCAGAAGCCCAGCATGTCATCTACAAGTAAATTCACCTCCACATCTTTTGGTACCTTGGCCCACTTGAAAGCTTGTTTCACTTACTCTTACCTCTCCAAAAAAGGAAAATTTAAGACACATGCAGTTTATAAATGCGGGCTTCTTGAATTCGGAGTATATGTCTGCACTGTGTTCCTTAAGCAATCTTTAGCTGTCATTCATATACACTCACACATATTTTCTACACTAATTAGGATGAAAGAAAAATTAGCACTGCTCAATGTCGATGGACCTCATAGAAATGTGCTTAAAATAAAACCACCAATGTGCTTCACTGAAGAAAATGCAAAGTTTATGGTGGACCAACTCGATGGGACTTTAACAGGTGGGTACACAGATATTTAAGATGTCTCCTGGCCTCCTCCTCAAAACTCACTGCCTCCCCACAGCCTCAGCCTCAGCCATCCATGACTGTGAGCATCTTGTGTCCATGATGGAAGTGAGGGAGGACAAATGTATAAGTTTCCATTTAGAACTAGAAACAGCTGAAAAATAACAACTACATAGGCTCTTAGTTAAATCAAAATTTTCAGATTATACTCACACAACTTCAAATCTAAGTTTTGACTGAAATAGCACACTTCTATTTTTATTATTTATTTTTACTTTAAATAACTAGGATATTAGCCAGGCACTGTGGCCTATGCCTATAATCTCAACTAATTGGGGAGGCTCAGACAGGAAAATTCTAAGTTCAAAACCAGCCTGGGTAACTTAGACCATATCTCAAAATTAAAAATACAAAAGGTTGGAGATGTAGCTCAGTGGTAGAATTCCCCTGGGTTCAATCTCCAGTCACATACACACAAAGGGGAAGGTGAAGGAGAAGGATTTTAAAACTGAATGTCTTCATTACATCATGTACTACAAATACCACAGCATATAGTTTTCAGCACAGTACCATTAAAACACCTAAAACATTTTAATAAAAATTATAGTCTACAGGTTAGCAGTTTTTATTACATGCCGAATTGTTTGACTTTGTGTGTTTAAGGTTTAATTTTTTCTTTTCATTGAAATAATATTTGAAATATTTGTTAAAATATCTTGGTTTATTCCAACTTAATTTTTTTACTTTGGTTTATCATTCAGAATTATAGCCTATCATGGGAATTTGTCTTTATTTACTCATATTATGCTATTAGGTAAATTTGTTTTTCTGTTATGAACATAAATTGGGTTAGAAAGTAAAAGCCCTGGGGCTGAGGTTGTGGCTCAGTGGTAGAGTGCTCAACCAGCATGCATAAGACCACATAACAATAAAATAAAGATATTGTGTCTACCTAAAACTAAAAAATAAATATTAAAAAAAGAAAGTAAATAAGCACTGTAAATCCATGTTGAATATCATAAAGCACTATTGAAAAGTTCATTCATTTCTGTTGTTGCTTTTAGTTATATTTTTAAGATTCAACTTCCTGCTTACTTCTCACCTTTCAGGGTTAGAATAAGGCTGAGAATCCAGGAATCAATATAGCATATGAAATCGATAATTAATGTTTGGAAACTTGAGAGTTAGCCTGTTCACAATAGGATAACTCTCTGGGCTCAGAAACTGTGCTCACACCCAAACATGGCAAGCATTCCTTAGGAGCCTGTGTGTCCTCAGTCCCCCTAGCACCCCTGGAAGAAAGGATATAGGTTGGGAAAGCAGAAGCCAACTCAGGGCTTGAGTATCATTTGCAGTGGGACAGAAAAACAATTGTTCTAATAAAAATTTTAAGCCAGAAGTTTTAATAATTATATATATATATATATATATATATATATATATATATATATATATATATATATTGATATCACAGATCAAACCTAAGGGTGCTTAACCACTGGGGAACATCCCCAGCCCTTTTAATTTTTTTTATTTTGAGACAGGATCTCACCAGGTTGCTTACAGCCTTGCTAAATTGCCGAGGCTGGCTTTGAACCTGCAATCTTCCTGCCTCAGACTCCTGAGCCATTTGGAATACAGGCATACATTACCATGCCTGGCAGTAGTGACACTTTTTAAAACACACTTGCCTCTGCATTCTTTAGAATAAAGATATTCTGATGGACACCAAAAGTTTTTTTTTTTTTTTTAAGGATTTTTCTGTTATCTGTCTTTTCCATGATATCTTCCTTAATTTAGCTATAGAAGAAGCCATGCAAGCCAAAACTCAAAGTGTGGTCTCTGAGAATACCCTGTGAAGAACAAAGGTAAGAGTTGGCTACTTTATCTGTAGGGGAAAATTGGAAAGCTTTGGGAATTTAAGAAAAAAATTGCAAAACTTAAAATGACTTGTATAGTGGCTATTAGAAGAAAACAAGCCCAGGCTAGGATTGGCTTGTTGTTGCAAATTTGAGTGCACAATTAAATTTCCAAAGTCTATATCACAGTATTTGAGAGAAATAAAGCAAAAGATCCATTCTTACAGGATCATTTCTATAACACACACACACACACAAAGAAATATCCTCTGCCTGCAAAGAGAGCTTTTTTTAAAATATATAGAGAGATGGTAATAAATGACCTAAGCTGCATAACTGCCTCTGGTTCCCACGCATTGCTCTTTACCATCAGCAGAGGCATTTGTAGTGTGGCTCCACAGTGCCAGAGCTTGGTTCTGAAATGAACTGAAGTGGAAGCTTCTAAACGCAGCCGGGGAATCATCTGGCACTAAGTGGCCTAGTTTCTGCATTTGATGTGTTTCTAGCACAGGGGCCTTTCCATTCTCTTCCCAAGCTGCCCAGGGTGTGAGAAAGAGCACCCTGGGTTAGGAAACAAAAAGTCAAAAACTCGAGAGGTTTTGTTGCATAACTTGTTATTTGTTTGTGGCTTAGATGCGTGAAGGAACACTCAGTGCCCAGAGGCCGCCACATCCAGTGCAGTCACCAGTCTTTTCCATGATGAAAAACACTGGGCTGTTTGAGTGAGAGCAAATGATTTGCTAATGGGAATGTTTCTGTCTCTTCACTCAACACAGGAATATAGGAATCCATTTTTATATAAAGTTCAAGAGCAGTTTTTCAAGTCTGGGATAGAATCATAGCTGCAAAAACACATTGACACAGCACTGAAAAGCATCCTGCAAAAATAAAAGTTCACCACAGGAAATCCCTTTCCAGAGTTAGCAAAATCAACACACATGTATGAAATTTTGACTTAGAGTCCCAGATCTTATGTTGCCATCACATTTCAAATGTCTACTGAAGATACTAATAAGGGAGTTAGAGAGGAACAATCAATATTGCTTTGTCTTGTTCTTTTTTCCCTGGGGTTTGTGTGTGTTGTCTGTGAACTAGGTCTTGCAAAGGTTGGGCTGGTGCAGCGGTGAGAGTTTTGTATGTCTGTCTTGCAGATGCACAAGGATGCACATGTGGAATTGCTCAGTGACAGCATCAATGACCCCAGAGAAAATCCCAGCAGAAAGAGAAATGGAATGTGCACAAATCAGCATTCACTGCTCAGTAAAAGGCTCAAGACATGAGAGATTAGCATTATGAAGTCATCATTTTCCAGAGTTGCAGAGAATGAATGGATACATCTCATCTCTTTGTAGTTCTACTGTACTATCTACAGGTAGAGTTTTCATTTAGTTTAGATTTGTAAGGAAAAAGGTAAATGAGTAATAAGAATAAACCAAGTGCAATTAAACTGAGCCAAGATTACTAATTCATTCTCTAGCCTATTAATTCCTTACTTGAGATTTCTGAAGTTACTTAACTTGTTCTTCTAAATTTAAGTTTGGAAATACAAAACTAAGATGGCAGTTTTACCTCTCAGGTTTCAATGTTTGAAATTAAAGAACTGAATATAATAGATTCTTAACTTTGGAGACTTGTACATTAAATATGAATTCTATAATGGTTTAACATAAAAATATATTTATGGACTGTAATAAATAAAAGATGATGTACATTTAAAAATTTACTAGGAAAGTGTTTACCCTTCTTTTGCAGAGAATGTTAAAGGTTGGGGTGCCAAAAAATCAAAGTCATGTAGAAAAAAATCATATGCTGCAAATATTAAAATATGAATGAATAATAACCTCTGGTGGGAGACTTAGTTAATCATCACCCTGTGGAGACAGGGAGGGGAACAAGAAGCATACACAAATGGTCATCTGAGTGTTTCTGGAACAGCAGCAGTAGCCAAAGCACAGCCTTTAGAGTCTGGAGACTTCAGCTCTGTCTACTAAAAAATTGTGTTACCTTGACCTTTTAACCCATCACCTTCCTCTATGACAAGTTTATCATCACATATACCCCCTTATCTATCCAAGTCGCAACATGTTATAGGCATACACACACATACCCTAGCTTGACCCGGATAAAATGAGGTGAGGAAACCCAGGACTTCAAGGGTTTCTTTGTTACATGATGGTCACAGGAGACATTCACTAATGTACTGAACTGGAAGAAATTTGAATTTTAGAGTGGACTTTTCACATTATATCCTTACTGCCTTCCTAATAGCTATTCAACTTTGTGCTTTGTTTTTTTATTTCATAAAAAAGAGACGCTAACTTTCCTATGACTCTTTCCTGATAACAGAGGGAGATTGAGAGGAAAATTAATTGCAAAAAAAGCTTTCTTTTTGAGTACATCATAAAAATGCTATAAAAATGTCTTTCTCATTATTACCTTTTGGCTTCTAAAAATATTATCTGTGACTGTGGATTCTGGCAGGATAACGCTGAGGTTGGCTCCCAGGAGCTGGTGAGGAGAAAGAATAGAGGTTTGCTTTGCTTCTGGAGGCAAGATCATTACAAGACAACCAGACCTTCCACAGCCCAGATCCACACTCCTGTGCATACATCTTGTTAGAAGACTCAAACAGCTCCCATCTCCTTCCAGCACTAGAGCTGCTATTTGTGCTCAAGAGCAGGGCAACAAGAAAGCACATAGTTGTGTTTTGAGTTTTCTGAGTGTAAAGCTAAGACCTTCCTCTGACAAACTCCTCTTCATTAGCTACAAATTCAGCTTAAATAGTAAGGAGAGAAGGTATGGAAATAAGTGACTCCCTCCTGAATGCGACAAACACTACCTGTGTGTGGGGTCTCAGGTAGCTGCCTCATTTCTGTGGTTTTAAAATACAGGTGGTGGGGCTGGGGTTGTGGCTTAGTGGTAGAGCCCTCACCTAGCACATGTGAGATGCTGGGTTCGATCCTCAGCACCATGTAAAATAAATAAAATAAAGGTATTGTGTCCAACTATAACTAAAAAAATATTTTAAAAAATACAGGTGGTAATAGTTTGGGTCCTCTGGGATCCAAGATAGAGCCTCAGAGATATATATTTAATCCCAAGATGGAGTTGGAAGTACAGCTTCCTCTCTGAGCTCATCAGAATGGGGAGCTGAGCCACGCCCCCCTGTGGCTGTGGCAGTATACCCCTGTACCCCTTGTGCTACACAGATCCACTTATGCAGATGTTTCAGGGAGCAGTTTTCCAAGGTTTCTGTAGGTGTCTCTTCCTAAGAGAAAATTTAAAAGAGCAAGATTAGCAAGGCAAACTACAACTCCTGCCATTGCAAATACTTTCTGAGCCATAGCTAGCCTATCGTCTCCCTCTCTACTATCAGAATTCTAGTCACCCTTTGTTAACTTCTGAACATCCTCTTTCCTAAGGAGTCTGAGCCCCTGGTGACCATGCTGTTCTTGGGCCAGGGCTGCTATACCTGTCTATACACAGTTACAGATAGACTAGGAGGACCCAGGAAAACCAGGGTGTATCCTCTGAGTCCCCCACACACCTTCCCTGCCCTACTGTGATCATCTTGCTGATTGAGGTCAGCTAACCCCGCCAATGTGGTGTCTCCTAATTGCTACTTCCAAGACACAAGAAACCCAAGGTGCCCAGGTGTCTACTGTAGTTTAATTGGACTCTTGCTTTGTCCCTTAGAAAAAGGGCACCTCTTTAGGGGACCAGGACTTCCAACCCTGCAAAGCACACTCTTGCAGGAATAGGAAGAAAAAAAATTCTCCAATGAGTCATTGAAGATGAAGGGGGCAACTAACGGCTTTCAGCTCTTGAATCCAGGATCCCATTTGGAACACAGTGCCATATGGAGATCTCTGATGCAACGTAGATACTGCATCCTGAAAGATGGCACCCCAGGCTTGCAGGGCATTACCTCTGAGATGGTGCCTCAGATCAGCATTACATTCCAAATCCATCAGGCTGGCTGCCTCTGAATGGTTTGAGTATGATATAACCAGTCAATCTCATGGTCATGAGCCTGCTCCTGTACATTTTCTCCTTGGTCCCTCCTTTGGATATGTTTTTGGAATCCCATGCCTGTCGATCAGGTCCTCTGTAAAACCCTGGATTGTGGTGTTTGCTGAAGATCTACAAATAGCAAACACAAAGGAAAACTCAAACCCCCAAAAGGTGTCTATTTGTAGGGGAGCAAACCACTGAACTTTCCAGGATGGAAGGGGATTAATGTAGTCAGCTGGCTGCTAAGTGGCTGATTGGCCTCCCCAAGAAATAGTGCCAGTATTGGTCTCAGTTGTAGGCAGTGGGTGGGGGCAATAGCAGAATCTGGCTTGACAAGTGGGAGCCCATGCCATTGGCCCACATACTGCCTTCATCTGTGCCACTGTGTGTACTCTGCTCATGAGCCCATTATGCTTGTTGTGTGGTGACTGAAGACAAGAGCCAGCAAACATCATCCAGCCAACTCATTTTGTGTACTTGATGGCTCAGTACTTTTCTGTGGTGGATGCTTTTTGGTGGAAATAAACATGTGATACAAAAATCTTAATATGTGGTATTTACTCCATAAAACTACTCATATGCCTGTGCCCTCCTCTGTCTTAACTATTCTTTGTCTCAGATTTTTAGTACTTTCAGGCTCCTGGTAACTAATCAGACCATTAACCACTGTCATCACACACACACACACACACACAAACTACTTCTCCTTCTACACAAGGTGGATGGCCAGGTATACCACTCAAAGCTCTGCCACCAGAAGAGTCTCCATTGCCATTCCTTCAAAGCCACCATTGAGTATGGCTGCAAAGCAACCATCATCCATTTTACTTTGACTCTTCATAGGGTTTATCTCCACCCCCTTGAGCACATGTCTTCTCAAGGCCTCCAGCATACTCCCTCCTCCTGCTTACATCTCCTGAGTCAGCACTGTGCCATCCACGCAGTGGATCACCGCCATGTTGTGTTCCATGGGAATACAGACTGCTTCTGCGGAGCCTAATAATAAGCATATTCTCCAGATTAATAGCCACATATCATGTACCTAAGACCTGACTAATCCTAGCCACAACATCATATCTGACACTACAGATACAATTGAGGTCCCTGCTTGGCTATGTTTGCAATAATATAGTATTCTGCAATTGTCATCTACTTTCTGTGCCATATTGGCACTTTAAAAAGTTAAAATAGGAAGTTTAGATTAGTATTCTTTAGATTCTTAACAGTGGTCCTAATCTCCACCATCAATCTAGAATGTGATATTGTCTTTATCATCTTGGTTGAGTGGGACACCATGTGCGTGAAGGGGAAATGTCAGCGGCTTCTACCTGGTCTTCGCTATGATGTCACTTTCTCCACAGGCCAAGAACTTCTTGGTCAGTGCAAAAATTTAGCATTATTTATTTCCTTCCCATTAGGCATAATGGAATTGTTACTGTGTAGTGATTTGTATTCCATATTTTCTTTATGGGAAGGTCTTGAATTACAAATTCAACTGTTTTCTCTCACTTGCTGCATTTTGGTCAGAGAACAGTCTCTCTCTGTTATCATTCTTTGAAGTTTGTTGAGATTTCCTTATGGCCCCACATATGGTCAAACATGTACTTGAAAGGATATGAATTCTACAATGTTCTATGTGTGTTATTTAGTCAAATTTTTGATCATGTTCAAATTTTCTATATCTTTATTAGAATGTTTGCTTGTTCTATCAGTTAAAGGGAGATGTGTATAAAAATATACATGTTTGTTTCTTTATAGTTTTTTGTTTCACTTTATATAATCTAGAGATATTACTTTATGCGTACAAACATATAATTGTTGAATATTCATTCTTAGGAAAGAGTTTTTCTTTCTACTCTTCTGACTTTCTACTCTTTCCAACTTTGCCAAATCCATAAGTTAGTATACAGAGTTGTAGTTTTTATTCCATCGGACAACCTTTGTCTTTTAATTCAAGTATTTCTACTTAATATAATTCTGACATATGAGGATTTTAAAATATTTTCTTAATGACCATTTGTTTTATTGATTTCTTTCCCCTTTCTCTTTCCTTTCTTGTTGTCTTTGGAATATGCTTGAGCATTTTTAATTATTCTATATGCTCTTCATCCCACCATGAACTTAGCAGACATGCAACATTCTTAGGAGTTATCCTAGAAATTATAGCATACGTCATTATCTCATAAAAATCCAATATTGACAGAGATTTTTTATCCTCTTCCTGGTCAATGCAAAAACTTTAAGAATATTTTTACTTCATTTATCACAACCCAACTGGAATGTTATTGTTGTGTATATCTACCTTAGTGTCATTTTATATAATCAGTGTTAGACTTGAATATATTATAATTGCTTTACATTTTCTTTACTTTTAATTGTTCTTCATTTCTTCCTTCTCTCTTAAAGAACATCCTTTCAGTATTCCCTCTGGTATGGGTCTGTGACTCAGCTTCTTGTTTGACAGATGGATAAACTGAAGGCTACAGATGTTAAGAGACAGAATAAGGTGCCCCACATCCTCAGTAGCAAAGCCAGGGCTGGCATCCAAAGACTGTAGCTTCTTGCCAGTGCTTTTTCCTCTACACCCTTTAAAAACATCAAAATCAGAAGCATTAAAAGTAATCAATTGGTATGGATGGTCAACTTTGCTAATGAAATGCTATAAACCCAGTTATTTTGATGAATTGGCTTTGAACTACTAGCAAGCATAAGGCAAAACACTGTTTATCAATCAGTGACAGACACAAAAATGTTAATTAAGAAAACTCACCCAAGTGATACAGTATCAAATACATAATAATTCTACTGGGTAATATTGATGTGAACATAATGAAACATTGGCCACCAACTGCCGACCTATACTTCCTTTATCAATAGCAATATCTTTTGTGAAGTGAAATAAATAGCTACCCCATTAGAAATCCAGAGCTCATTATCTGTCCCCTGAAGAGAAGAAAATAGCCATAACAGCACAGGATTTAGAGTGGAAATGGGACTGTGAGAGCAGAAAGTACAGATTTAGAAAACAGAGAGCTATGGTCCTCTAACAAGCCTTCTTCAGAACACCCTGAGGAGTCCTATGATATGACTCATAAAATACCTTATGTTTTTGGTGTGAAAAAAAAAAATTAAAAAGAATGAGGGATACTCATTTCTTTCAAATGCTTAATTATTTGCTTTTTTAGTATCTCGTAAATATTACCCTGTAGTATTCCAAAGATTCCTAAGATATCTTGGAATTTCCAGTTTTATTTTCCTTTCTGATTACTTTTCTAGAAACATCAAGGGGGAAATTGAAGGACTCAATAATGTGAACTTTCAGTTTGCAGAGTCAGTCTAGCTAGAGCCACTGCTGAATGCCCATTCGCTAATAGCAGAGACCAAAACAATGGCATCATCCCCAGGAGATCAGCCAGACCCCTGGTAGCAGGCTGATAAAGTTGTACTAGGTTTACTCATACAAGGCTAGTGCTATGTTTTTATTGGAGGAGACAGTTACTCTGACTATGAATTTTCCTTTCCTGCCTGTGACACTTCTACCAAAACTATCATTCATGGATCTATAGAATAACATACATAGTCCTGGTATCTCATTCTGCAGTATCTCTGATCAAGGATTTTCTTTCAAAGCAAATGAAGTATAGAAAAGGGCACATGTTCACAGAATTTCACCAGTCTTCCCATGTTCTCTTCATCATCCTGAAAAAAAAATAGCTTGCATGAATGATGCACTGACCTTTTGAAGACTCAGTTATGGTGTCAACTAGATTGAAACAGCTTTCAAGATTGGAGAAACTTCCCCCAGTATTCAGCATATGATCTAAACCAGTGGCCACATGGTGCTATTCTCGCATAGCCAGAATTCACAGGAGTGTTATCAAGGAGGTTGTGGGAGGGGAGGTGGAAATGAAGTGAATCCTCTATTAATCTCAGGAATCCATTAGGAAAACTTTTGCATCCTCTGTCTCTGCAACTTTGGCCTCTACTGATATAGAAGTCTTTGTTCCAAAGGAATAATTCTAGAGAGTGCAACAGCGATTCCACTGAACTAGAAATTGAGACTGTTAGCAGGAGTCTCTTGCCATTGAATCAATCAGCAAAGGAGGTGGTTACTTTAACTCATTGTGATGATTGATTTTGATCCTTAAGGGAAAATGGTGTTTCTAGTATACAATGGAGGTAAAGAAAAGTATAGCTGGAAAGCAAAAGAAAGATAACATTGACTAAAGAGGTTTTTCAAAGAGAGGGAAGGAAGGGGACACATTATCCTCCTCTGGAGAAAGATATACAGTGGTTTGGGCTGTCTGTGGTATAGGGATGAATATGTGAGACAGAAATGTGGACTGAATTTGTTATAGATGTGCCTGGAACGAGAGGAGAACTGTGGGGCTTTGCCTAGGCTGAACAGTTTCTGAGCACTCTTTTCCTACCTGCTTTTGGATGGGGTGGGCCACAGGAGTGATTCTGATGTGAGGTTTTCAGGGAGGAGGTGAAGCAGTAGTTACTTTCTAGCCAACTTTATTGCTGATCTGCTGACTCGCCTCCTTGGTGTGAGGCAGTGGCTCCACTTTCCCCCTTCGCAACTATGTCTTCTAGACTTGAGGTATGTATGTTAAGCTCCATAACAAAAGGCGCACAGTGTATGCAGGACATCCACACCACTAGGGTCAGAGGCAACAAAAACCCACATGAGTTTCAGTCTTTCCCCACAGGCTGCAGTGTATGCTTTGAATTTCAGCTTCCTCTTACTGTACCTACCTCACATCCATGTTTACCGTCTGAAACTGTACTGCTTTACAGAGATGATAAAGATTATATACATACACACACACACACACACACACACACACACACACATATATATACACACACACAAATGTATCAAATAGATATTAATAACCTAGAGGCTGACTGATACATGATGCAAAGTATTCTCTTTCATGAATAGAATTATCTGAAAATTAACAGCCAAGTAAAAGAAAAGTCTCCAAACACTAGGAAGTTAAACAATATTATTTTAAATCATTGGTCAAATGGAATTCTCATGGGACACTAGAAATGATAAATGTCAAATATCAAATATACCAAATTTTTAAGTAAAATTTTATTTTTATGACACAACTGTTTGATGTTTTGACACATATATAGTGGTGCAATGTTCAAATCAGGTTAAATATCTACCTTCTCAAATGTCTATCATTTCTTTAAGCCAGCAGAGAGTCCCTGTACCATCCCATCAGGTTCTCTGGAATCTGCCACCTGTAACCTGCCTTAAGGAAAGGGGCTTGACCTTCCTGAGTCAAACAATTGGCTGCAGACCAAGTCTGGGGGGTATTTCTAGATATTTCTGGATAGGCAGCTCTCCCAGGCAGAAGACTATGCTCTAGAATTGGTATTTGTTTTTCTTTAAAACTTTCAAAATTCTTTATTTGAAAGTTTATTTGCAAACCCAGTGCTAGGGATAAAGCCAAAAATGCTTTACCACTGAGCTACATACATCTCCAGCTGTTTTTTTTTTTTAATGTAAGGATTATTCTCTGAGCTTTATTTGATAGCTAAACATGAACAATTTACTATAGAACAGATAGAACAGTGACATTTTCAGTCTTTATGTAATTTAGGCCATTTAAGAAAGATTATAAATGTTAGTACAAATGTACATAGTATCTTATCTCTATTTTGCACCTGTAATTAATTATCTTCATAATCCACTTGAATCAAACCGTGTAATATGATGTATTAAGAACTATGTAATGTTATGAACGACCAATAAAAATAAATAAATAAATAAATAAATAAATAAATAAAAATAAATAAATTGAAAACATACAAATATAAATTTTGAGGTTTTTGATAGTTCAGTTATATGTGATGACATGAAAATAGAATCTTTGTAGTTAATCAAATATTTTGTAGTATTCATTTATTTTTGTATCTTCCTTTCTTTATAAACCTCTTAGTTTTAAAGATAATTAAAGGTCCAGCTGTTTTTATCTTTTATTTTGAGCAGGATCTCACTAAATTGCCTATGCTGGCCTTGAACTTGTGATCATCCTGTCTTAGCCTCCCAAGTATCTGGGATTACAGACATGTGCCACCAATCTTAGTATCTTCTAACTTCTTGAAATACACAGAATGTTATTGTTATCTACATTATGTATGACAGCACACCAGAACTCTTAATCTTATCTAACCATAGCTCAGTACCCATTAATCAATCTTGCCCCATCCACTGATTATTTGTGGATTGGAAGAATCATTATTTGGGGGATGGGGACAACTTGGAATTGAACTCAGGGGCACTCAACCACTGAGCCACATCCCCAGCCCTATTTTGTATTTTATTTAGAGACAGGGTCTCACTGAGTTGTTTAGTGCCTCGCCGTTGCTAAGGCTGGCTTTGAACTCACAATCCTTCTGTCTCAGCCTCCCTAGCCACTGGGATTACAGGCATACACCACAGAGCCCAGCAAGAATCAATATCTTTAAAATGTCCATAGTACCCCAAACCATGAACAGATTCAGTGTAATCTCTATAAAAATACCAATGACAATCTTCAATCCTAAAATTTCATCAATGTTTTATAAATTTTCATTGTAGATATCTTTTACCTCTATGGTTAGATTTTTAGGTTTTGTTTGTTTGTTGTAGCATTGTAAATAAAAATGCTTTCTTTGTTTCTATTTCGGATAATTTCCTTTTGATACATAGCAATTCTACTGACTTCTGTCTGTTGGTTTTATATCCTAGAACTTTGCTAAATTTATTAGTTTTAATAGTTTCTCCAAACACTATTGGTAACATCATTAGGGTTTTTTTTTAATATAAGATCATATCACCTGCAAACATTTGACAGTTTGACTTCCTTTTTTTTGAGTTTAGATGTCCTCTATTTCTTTCTTTAGCCTGATGTTTCTGACCAGAACTTCTCAGACTATGTTGAATAAAAGTGGTAAAAGTGGGCATCCTATTTTTTTTTCCTGAGAAAACTTTCATCTTTTCCCCATTATGTTAGCTCTTGTCTAATTACATATGGCCTTTATTTTGCTGAGGTGCCGTCATTTATACCTAATTTGTTCAATGTTTCTATCATGAAGGGATGTTGCATTTTTTAAAATGCCTTTTCTGCATCTGTTGAGATGATCATATGGTTTCTGACATTCATTTTGTGGGTATGGCACATCATGTTTACTGATTTCTATATATGTTGCACCTCCTTGCCTTCCTGGGATGAATTCCACATCATCAGGAATAATCTTTTAATGTGCTTTTGGATTAGATTTGCTAGATTTTGCTGAGGATTTCTGTATGTGTTTATGGAGGATGTCGGCCTGCTGTTTTGTTTGTTGCATTCTTATCTGGTTTTGGTGTACAGTATTTCTGGCCTTGCTGAATGTGTTTGGAAGAATTTCCTCTTCAATTTGAAATAGCTTAAGAAGAATTGGTATTTGTTTTTCTTTAAATGTTTGGTATAACTTGGCAGTGCAGTCATCTGGTCCTGGGCTTTTCCCTGATAGAAGAGTTTTACTACTGATTCGCTCTCATTACTTGTTATTGGTCTAATCAGATTTTCTTCTTTTTCATGATTGTTTTGGTAAGGAGTCTGTATCCAGGGATTGTCTATTTCTTCTACGTTATCAAATTGTTGGTCAATAGTTGTTCATAATAATCTAATGATCCTATTTCTTTAGCAACAGTTGTAATCTTTTCCCTTTTTCATTTCTGACTTTGTGTCTACTGTTTCTAAGTCGAGTTAAAGGTCTAGAAACATTTTCATTTATATTTTTGAAGGAACAGCTCTTCCTTTTATTGATCTTTCTTATTTTTTGATATCTTTCATGTATTTCTGATCTGATGTGTTTTCTTCTTCTTTTTAAAATCTTTTTTGTTTCTTATTACATACTTACTTTTTTGTGCTCTGATATTTATTATACCAAGTTTTTAATGCAGCCCTTAGCACTTGGAGTACATTAATATATTCTCTATTAATTGAAGGATAGGTTAGGTCAGGTTCCTTAGAATCAAAGCCTAAGACAGGAATTCTTGGGCAAGAATTTATTGGGGATGAAGAAGAAGTTGTTAGGAGAAAGAAAGGGGAAAAGAGAAGAGTGAAGGCAAAGGAGCCTACAGAGAGTCCCTGCAGCATCCCACCAGGTTCTCTGGAACCTGCCACATATAACCTGCCTTGAGTCAAGCAACTGGCTACAGACCAAGTCCAGGGGCTGTTTCTAGATATTTCTGGATAGGCAGCTCTCTCAGGCAGAAGACCATGCTCTAGAGAAAGGGGCAGCTGTGAGCCACTACCAGCCAACCCCCAGAAACTGGAGGTTGGGTACACCAGTGTGACAGAGGAGGGGTGGTAGAACACCAACAACATCTATCAAAAATGCTTTCTTTTTTTCAGACACAGAAGAGATTTTAAATACCATTTATTTGCTTTGAGACCTCCAACACATTTCAAGACAGAGGCATGTGCCTGAGCATAGAAAGAACATTTAAAAACATCGTTTCCTTTCATTATCAGGAAAACAAATTCTAAAAGCCAAATTCTAAAGGTTCCTAGCAGTTAGAGAATATTTGTGGAATGGGAACCACAAGAAACCTCTCTTTTCATTAGACACAAATCTTGTCTTTATCTAGGAATAGTAAGGGGCACTTCAAGTTAAAGCTTGCCCTGTGGTGTCCATGTGCATTTTCAAGCCAAGCGAACCCAGGGAAGCAGGAGCACAGGGCAGGGGTCCTTGTGGTCCCTTGTGTTCTCAGAGCATAAGTACATAGGGTCAGGGTCAGAGGTCACAGCAGGATCTGCTTAACCAGGGGACAGCTGATGTTCACTTTCAGCTCTGCCACTTGGATTGCCATGATTTCAGTGACTCATTTGCTTTTTGGAATATGTTTCTTTATCTCTGGAGTAAGGATAGTACTGGGCTAGCTACCTCTGCAAGAAGGACTTTGACTCTTTACCTTTGCCTGCAGATATCCATGTCCGACAGGTACCTAAAAACAGTATTAAAGATTCTGCATCTCTGCCTCCATTTTGCATCTGTCTCCTTTGCTCTGAGTAACCTTGGATTCCAGGAATGATCAATAAATCTCTAGAGATGAATCAAAGCCCCCTGCTCCCAACAAGAGCAACTTTCTTATTGTAGGCAAGGGCCCCTGATCCAGCCTGAGATAATGATGGACAGACCACACCTGATCAAGATCACCTACTTTGGCAACTGTGAAAAGCGTCCAGCTGTGCAAACCCTCACCTTGACCCTCATTTCCCTTTCTGTAAAACCTCAAAGTCATCATCAGCCTCCAAAGCTAGGACTAAAGACATGGGTCCCCTTGTCCTCCCTTCCCAGTATAGCTACACAGATTACAGTTCTTCTCATGCTTTTCAACATTACTTTTTCTGTTTGTTTTTGGGGGCAGGTGGCCAGCCCTGATTTGATGGATCCCCAAAGTCAGGCCTTTGGTCCAGAACTGGGGCAGCCCCTCCTACATGGTCCTAAGAAGATGAGACAACACAAACAGAAGTGCTTAGGAACCATAGCGATACTAACCTGTGCTCTCAGGACCAACTTCAAAACCACAACACATCCAATCCAGATGCTGAACAACAGCCTATTCCTCTCCTAAAGATCAAGGTAGCAGAAATAACCAAGAAAACATAAAAGCTAGTGTGACACATCCTCAGTGAGGGTGCTTAGCTTGATGGCTGAAAGTAGGGAAGGTGGGTCTGGGAAAGAGGCAGCCCAGCTTGGCCATGAAAGAAAACACGGAGGGAGATTTGGGGGCTTTGCTGTGGTTCCACCTTTGCCATTGCCGCCACACACAGTGTCTCTAGACCTCAAGTTCAAGTGTCTCCAGGAGAAAAATGAGTGTTAAAAGTCCATGGTTGAAATGTAGGTGAGGATGAAGCAATCCCAAGTTCTTGCTTTCCCACCCCTCCTCCTCCAAGCCATGAATCAAAATGGAAAGTCCCTCCTAAGTCTACTTCTCCCTGGGGTGGAAAGTCTGGAGGAGTTTCTGTGCAGGGCAGGGAGCACCTACTATATTTCTGATGCCTGATGCTCTTCCACCACCCACATCCCATTCCCAGAGTTTGAGGGTTCTGAACTTCCCCAATCCATTGCCCTCGCCAATAATCCAAGGTGTGATCACATTAACAGATTAAAATAGTAAAACACCAGCATTTGCAAAATGAAAACAAGGCAATAGATTACAAATATCAAAGTGCCTAAATATTAGCAGAGATGGACTAAGAACTTAATGTTAACATGTTAAAGGAGAAAAGGGAAGATACAGAGAAGCAAGAAGAAAAAGAATATTAAAACCATTAAGTAGAAATATTTCTTAACTAAAAAAAAAGAAAGTTGAAATAAAACAATGGCTAATAAAGCAGGAATCAAAATTACTTGGAAGACTTGTTACAACAAATTGCTAGACCCTGCCTTCAGAGTTTCTGATTGGTAGGTCTTAGGCGGGTTCCTAGGAATCTGCATTTCTAACAAGTTGCCAGGCATTACTGGGGCTGCTGGTCAACTGATCCCACTTGAAGAAGTTCTGAATTGATGAAGAGTGGGACACATAGTGGACATATGGGACATATGAGACATATGGGACATACTGAAGGACAGATCAGCAAATTAGAAGATCAGACTGAGAAACCTGCTGATTACAAGGAAAATAACAACATAAAATAATGGTTCTTACTTTAAGTTATACAAGAGTCATCTGGAGAGCTTGTTGATCAGTTTCTTGGCCTTTAATTCCAGAGATTGATTCATTAGTTTGTGGAAAGGAACATGAGTCTTCATTTCTAATAAGCTTACAAGTGATGCTAGTGCTGCTAATGCAAGGACCATGTTTTGAGAACCTTGAATATGTAAACAAGGCTCAGTAACAAGAAGGACACACCTAGATGGGAGCCAGGCAATAGAAGCCCCAAAGAGAAATTAAAATGAATTTGAGCCATACATGGTGATGCATACCTGTAATTCCAATGATTCTGGAGGCTTAGGCAGAAGAATTGCAAGTTCAAGGCCAGCCTGGGCAATCTAGCAAGACCATGCCTCAAAATTAAAAACAAAAATAAAAATAAATTAAAATTAAAGAACTGGGGATATATAGTCAGTAGTTTTAATCCTTAATGTCTCTCCCCCACCCCCCCAAAAAAGGAGAAATTGAAGAAATAAAGAAGGTAAAGTTTCAAGAATTAAAGGGGAACAAAAGACCTTAGAATGAAGAGCTTTATGGAAGACAAACATGGAGAACAGGACTTTTAAAAAGCCACTCAAATATCTATATATCTGTAGAGAGAATTTAAAAATCCTCTGGACAGAACAGATCACATATTAAAATTAAAATCAGAGTGACACCAAATTTTTTCAACAGCAACACAAGAAGCAAGACAACAATGAAACAATATTGTCAGTTTTGAAGGAGGGCTGGGGCTGTTGCTCAGCAGTAGCGCACTTGCCTGGTATGTGTGAGGCACTGGGTTCAATTCTCAGCACCACGTATAAATAAATAAAGGTTTATCAACAACTAAATTTTTTTTTAAAAAAGAGATAAACTTTCATTATCATCTGAAAAAAAAAGTTTTTGAAGGAAATGCATGTTGAATCTATACCAAGGCAAACTGACATTCAAATATGTGGGCATCATGAAAAGAAACATTCTCAAGAATATGTAAACTTCAGCTGGTTTATGTGCACAAAGAACCATTTTGAAGGTAGTTTTAAATAAAGTATTTAAATAACAAGAAAGAAGCGTACAACTTAGCAAGACCTTATCTCAAAATAAAAATTAAAAAGGGGTGGGGATGTATTGCAGTGGTAGAACACCCCCGACTTCAATTCCCAATACCACAAAAATAAAGAGAAAGCACACTATGTTGATGTGGCCACTTCAATGTTTGTAGCATCACAATTCACAATAGCCAAGGTCACCTATGGAACCAACCTAGGTGCCCATTAACAGATGAATGGATAAAAACATTGTGATATATATATATATATATATATATATATATATATATATATATATATATACACACACATATATATATATACACACAGTGTAATATTAATCAGCCATAAAGAAGAATAAAATTACGGCATTTGCCAGTAAATGGATGGAACTGGAGAATACCATGCTAAGTGAATAAACCAATCCCAAAAAATCAAGGGCTGAATGTTGTCTCTGATATGTGGATGCTGACACATAATAAGTATGGAGGAGGGAAGAATAGAAGTTCATGGGATTAGACAAAGGGGAATAAAAGGGAGATGAGAATAGGAAAGACAATAGAATGAATGAAACATAACTTTCTAAGCAGGGGTCTCATGCAGTATGTAATCTTTTGAACTTATTTTTAATTTATTAACAAGATTTCTACAAAATTGTGTAGCATTGCAGCTTATAATTTTTTACTGCTATATCATATTCCACTCTGTGAATATGTGATAGTTTATGAATCTACCATGTGATGGGGGACAATTGGGTGTTTCCAGGTTTTACGGTTATGAACAGCACTGCATTGGCTATTCTTACATATTCTCCCCTGGCACACTACAATAGTTTCTGCTGCTGAGAGCAGTGGAATTGCTCTCAGGGTATATGAATGTTCAACAGTGTTAAGAAGACCTGGGATTTGTCTTAGTCTGATATGGTAGGACACACAGACATGGAAATTACTGTTATAAAGGAAGATGTTTTTTATACTCACAGGTCCCTAGAGGCTGAAGGCACAGTATGACACCAGGGCCACTGTTAGAGTCTGTAAACAAGTCAGGATGGCGCCTCGAATTTTGCCAGAGAAATATTAGGGTCTGTAAACAAGTCAAGATGGCACCTGGCAAAATGCCAGAGGAAGTGGTTTGTAAAGTAACGCCAGTGAACCATTAAGTGTGGAGATTCCTTATTGGTTGACTGCTGTATTGAGTTTATGTTAATTATATAAGCTGTGTGGAATGTATAAATACCTCTGTTGTCCTACAATAAACGGCTCCTTCTCCTGCTGTATCAATGTACAAAAGTGGTTCGTTACCCCCCGGTTATTTTGCCCACAGCCCCAGAATGATTTGTTCTGCAGTGATTATGAACTATCTCATCTTCTGTCTCTTTCTTCCTCCTCCTTTTTTCTTTGCTTCCTTCCTTTCTTTTTTTCCTTTTTAAAACAAAGAGTCTTCTTATGATGCCCAGGCTATCTCTGAACTGCTGCCTTCGAGCAATGCACCTGTCTCAGCCCCCCAATAGCTGGGACCACAGGTGTGTACCACTGTGCCCTGCTGAGTTTCTGTCTCTCATGCTCTTAGTTTCACCTTAAATACTAAGATCCTAACTGCTTAGAGTGTATAGTATAGAGTAGCAGGTCCAACATGATTCTGGAGCTTGTTGGAAATACTGACCTCACAGGAGACCTTTGAATCAGAATCTATAGGTGCTTCCTATGCACCTTAACATTTCACAAATGTTATCTTGGACCCTGTTTTTTCCAAGTCTTTTCCCTGCAGCTTTGGGGAAAGGATGTATTTAAAAATTGGACTCCAGACAAACTCTCTTTCCATTTATTTCCACCTATAAACTATCTATTCATCCTAGTTCAATTAATGCACCTTTATTTAAGTTGATTGATGTATCATTTTCTTTGTAAGCAGCAGAGGAAAACAGCTCTGGAGACACCCTGCAACTCTGAATGAGCCATGTGGCCTTAGACAAAGGTATTTATTTAATCTCTTCAAGCTTCATTTTTAGAAGGGTCAGAAGCAGAGATAATATGAAAACTTGGGCACCGAAATTTTCTCATTCTTCTGATTCAAAGACAAAACTCTAATAATGGGCTTTAATCATTTCATAAATGAAAGTACCACTTGAGTGAGGGCCCAGCTAGCAATCAAGGAATCCTGGATGGACACCAGACCCCCGCTACCCTTTGGATGTTTAATCCTCTGCTGACTGTATCAACAGCGAAATGTCCTCAGGCATTGGTAAGCCCCTACAGAAGACCCCAAATAAGAAAACTAGAGGTGCCACCTCAAAGGGCTGGACATGATGTCTCTCTCTGTCTCTTTTACTTACTATTTTGATTGTCTCATCACTGGGACATGGAATAGAAAGTGCTGCCTCCTTCAGAAGACATTGGTTTTATAACTGGAGGTTCTGGATCCTCAAAGCTTGCTTCAGGATCTCATTTTGCCCTTCTGGATACCACACACTCCTAGTGGAATGAAGCAGGAATGAGGAGGAGGTGAGGTTCCGGGGAATCACGAGCCTAAGCTTAGGACACCAGGACAGCCAGTCCTGCTTCCCACAGGTTGAACTTCGGTGTCATGTTATGTTTTCCATCCTTTATCTTCATAGGTTTTTAATAGACTGAGCATCTAAAACTTAACATTTATATTTAATCAGCTAATGCTTCCAACTCTTCTTGGAGGCTGAGAATGGCCATTAACGTTGATTTAGTGGATGCTAAACATATTGCAATGAAAGGGGAAAATGGTTTGACAGTAAGTTTAAGCAAAGCAGGAGAGAAGCATGTATGCACACAGGTACTTCTGCTCACGTGTGTGCATGTCACACAGCAAGCACACACGCACACACACACACAGACCTGTCTTCCAACAGATAGCCCTGACTTTGGGAGGTAGTATTTACTGCTACTCCCATGATTCTCCTCTCTCTGCCTCCAGAGGCTCCCTCCCTCTTTCACTAACCTTCCTGCAGGTGTTACTGTAGGAACTCAGAACAAGTGCAAATAACTCCAGAGATAATGAATTTTCTAGGACAATTCATGGGAGTTCAGGCCTCCTTCTGTGATGGTTAATTTGGGTCTCTATAATAAAGAAAAATGTTTAATAAAGCCACAATTAGTATTAGATGACTCTCAAATGCAGAAAGGGATGCTAGATAGCATATTTTGAGCAGTTATTCTGACTGCGTTTTCATGTTCTAGCTCCTTTAATCACAACCACCTTCAGAGGAGGATGCTGTTATCCTTATTTTATGATTAAAGTGGGGCTCAGTCTTTTATATACAGCAAAAAAAAATTCAAATGAAAGGTTTGACATGAAGAGCCTCAGGCCATCTCCTCATTATAGATATTACTTCATGAGCACATCCAAACACAGAGTCTGTGATTTCAAAGAAGCATTTATAGATTAGTCTTTACGGACCCCATTTGAAAGGGAACTTGGGGGAGTTCTCTTTGGCATCCAAGAGAAGATCATATCAATGAAGGCTGTGCCTCTTTCCCTTCTCAAAGGGATTTTAGTATGCCTTTTGGAATGACACAATCTTCTTTCATACACATAAATACCAGAAAGGAGTCAAATGTATATCACCCAACTTGGCAGTTTGTTCTTTCTGCTATTAATTAACAGATGTATCTTTTTGTGTCATGTAATGAAGAATCTGGGGACAGGACCCAGATATCTACTACCTATGTTAGGATTCGTCCTATATTCTAGTTTCATAATGATGAACCAAGTTGACGACAACAAAGGAAAAAAATACTTAGGTCATCAATACAAGTTTTATTGTTGAGGGATAGTAAGGAAATCACAATCTTTTACCCATTGACTGTGGAAGCTGTGTGATAAGTTAGGGAAGGGAACAGCAGCAAATGTGCTGTAATGGAAGGAAGGAAGGGAGTGAGAAAGAAAGAGAGAAAGAGGAAGGGAGGGAGAGATAGGGGAAGGGAGGGAGGTAAAGAAAGAGAGAGTGATGGAAGGAAGGAAGGATCGTGAATATATGAGGAGAGATTTAAGAGTGAAAACCTTGGATGTGAGTCCCATAGTCCCGGCACACAGTGGTCACTTCCCCCCTTAAGGACCCAGGGTTCACATGAAAGAAAAGGCCACCATGGGGGCAGGGGTGAGCTCTAAGATCTTCTCCTGCTCTAAAATCTTGTGTTCTATAGCTGTGCAACAAGAGGCAGTTAAAAACTGGACTCTTTTCCCAGAAGAGACTCTGGGTATTTGGCTCATTAAAGAGATTAGCTGTCCATTTGTAGGGATGTCTCTCCAATGAGGTAGGGACAGAACGAGCCAAGAGTTTTAGTTTTGATTCAATTTATGAAGCGCATATCCAATTTCCTGGCAAGTTCAGTCAAACACATCTCCTATGTTTCAGCAATCCAGGCATTAGACCGGGACAGAAAAAATGCCTCTTACTAATGTGTGGCAAATCCGTATGGAGAAAAACACTGTTTCTTCTCTCCCATATGGCACAGCTGAGGATGGTTGGCTGTTCTGGCCTTGAAATGGTTCCACGGACCAGGTGGTTGGTTTCTTTCACAGGCTGGTGAAAATTCAGTGTGTCTCTTTCGTGAACATGGGAACGGGTGAGAATTCTTCTGTTATAGCCTGGGGCTGTCAGCAAAGTCTAAGACACAGTTCATTGTTTTTTTTCTGCCAGGATGAAAGGGAAGGGAACCAACTACCTTCAGGAGGAAGGAAGGGCAATTTCAAACCCACTTAGGTCCTGCTTCAGAACTTCCCTTGAAGCCCAAAATCTTTGAAGTTTTGGTCTTGTAAGGATAGAGCAGATTTTTCCATGGAAAACCCTTAAACCACTTCACATTCCAATCTCAATGCAGAGAAGGACAAGGCCTTTGGTGGATAGGCAAGGCAAGGGGAAATAGTTTCCTAAACCCTCTTCAAACTATAGTTTCAAAGGATTGAGACTCAGTGGCTTCTAATTTGAAATGAGTCTTAGCCCTTTTTAAGACATAGTGGATTAGCTGTGTCCCCCTCTAAGGGTTAATGGTACAGATTGACAAGCACAGAGACTATTGCACTGATTAAATACAAAAAAAATCCCAAATGAATGGAAGCAACAAAATTCCAACTCATCTACACCTCTGAAATCATCCCACCTCTTTAAGAAGTGGGGAATTATAAAGAAAGAAAGATAATCCATCTCCTCTGCTCTCAGTTTATGTTGATGTAAACTATAGAAGGATAATGATTTTCATTATACTTTGAGCGTCAAAATGAAACTCTTATTTTTTAGTCATCATCTTCTCAAATTGTTTCCATGTCTTCTTTTTCTTCTTTGCAGTGCTATGAGTGAGATACACTTTTAATACATATGTACTTTATTGATCTACTCATCATAAGGTCTTAAGACCACAATTAAGCAAATAGGCATAAAATTTTCCAGTGTGAAATTTGATGTCATATGCAATTAGGCACAAATGTAAGAGGTTTGCTACAATCAAAAAGTAGCTAAGTGATGGAATTTCAGGTTTGAAAGAAAATTCCAAAGGTCTCATTGCAATTTAGAAAATCAGAAACTGGTAAGTTATAAAGATGGGCTTGGATGAACACATACATATACACACACACATTTCTTTCCCTAGAAATGGCAGCGGTAGACATAAAGTTGTGCATGCATTGGAAAGGCTCCGTGTTGGACATTAGAGAGGATTTCCTAACTATGGGTAACTATTTAATAGACCAAATGAATAGAAGCAACATAATCCTTTGACTAAAGGTAGCTATATTCTTTCTTGGATGTATTTGTGGACTCTGATAAAAAAAGAAATTTTCATTTTTAGAATTTATAAAGATCATTTAGTCCAACGAAAGAATCCCTTCTAACGTTTCTATATCAAAAATTAACACATCCTTGCTTGACCATCAAAGAACTGGAAGTTCATCTCCAGTCATGTTCCAATGTCAAATAATTACAATGATTATTCAAAATTCCCTTATCATACTAAACTAACATCTATAACATTAATTTTTGCTTCACTGGAGCAGTGTCAGATACCTAATTTGTTCACGTGATCAACTTTTGAAATTTTGAGTTCGCTTGTTATATCATCATATTTCTTTTGCTTTCAAATTAAATATATCAAATTATTTGAAACCATGTCATGGTAGAAATCGTAGAAGGAGTGTGTAAGTCTAAGAGTGAGTGGACAAACTGGAAACTCCACCAAATTGGTGAAGAGGTTTCAATCAACATTTATTTGTCACATACCATATATTCACAGTTTGCTAAGTTCTGAAGTTCCCTATTAAACTACAACCTTGAACTAAACTCCACATTCCAAAGAATTATCCTTTGCTCAGAGAAGGAGGGATCTACCATCAGTTATTGTGCTTTGTGGGCTGGATAGTATTACTAATGGAAAGAAAGAAGATATGAGTAAACTCACAATAGCCTTCATAAGAAGGCTGATGATTCCACAAATAGCCCCAATTCTACAAAGGAGATCAAGATTCTTAGTTTGGAGGCCACAAGAGGGCACTAGACTACTATATGGACCTCGTTCAACTTGGCACAAAGCAGGGGTCAGTACTGGCAATAATACACTGATTGCAATAACAGTAGATGGCAACATCTTGTGTGCTCTGAATCTGTGTCTCAGACACAGTGTGCAGTCGTAGGTGACATGCAAATTTATTGACTATGAAACATATTTAGATTCCAGCCTGGGGTTATGCTAAATACCCCCAATGCATGTGCATTTTGAGAAAGAATAAAAAGAAAGGAAGAAGGAGGGAGTGAAGGAGGAAGGGAAGACAAAAGAAAAAGGGTAAAGGAAAGGAGTAAAGTTCTAAGAAAAAGTAAGGTGGTTCTTTAGGCTGTGAGTTCTGAAAGCAACATGGACGCCCCGGTAATAGCCAGGGGTGAACAGCAGGAGTTAGACACATAGTCTTTCACATCTGCTTTTGGAAAGGTTGACATTTGATAAAACTTGTGTTGGCCACAGGATACTCACTAGTTTATGACATTCCCGTGGGCATCACCCAAGTCATTCGTTCTATTTCTGAAGTGTTCCGTACTTTACAAGATTTCCAGAAACATAGTCTCAGCCTAATGAAAGCACACTTAAACCCCTTTCATAAATACACTCTAGTCTATGCACTCATTGCTCCATCTGAAAAAGGCAAGAACAGTCAATTACGTTCTAGGTTAGTCTGGATAAAATCAACAGGTTATTTTTGTCAATTAAGAAGTGTCTCTACAATCCTAAAGTAGCCAATCAAGTTAATTCAGCCAAATGTGAATCAATACCTGCAGTGTGGGTGGGAGTGCAGATCAAAACAACTGCTTGGGATCATAGAGATCACATTCAACTCTGAAGTCCTAGGTTTCTCCATTCGCAACAGTTATCTTAGT